>NC_134099.1:131907163-132231349 GCF_000715075.1 Nicotiana tabacum
ACCTCCAAGGGATCACCAAACCGATACAGCTAAAGCACCATGGCACAACTTTTGGGCTGGGGTATGAATACACCCGACACGAGTATCAGAATTGTTTGCCACCATGGTGTGGTCCTTATTACCCACTTGAGTAGCCAATACCGCATCTACACCAGACATTTCAATAGACTGACATGATATAGGAATCTGAAGAAGATAAGGCTGCCTAAGGAATCTATTTCTAGACGATGAAGACATGGACTGCACTGCAATAGTTGAGGAGGAGGAGGAGGAGGAGGAAGGCCTTACAATTGAGATATTGGGAAAGGGAGTTGTTCTTAAGAACTGGACTGCTGCACCATCCCGGGCCCGTCGAGTTCCTGGGTAACCTGGCAACTAGCATGATTTATTTTTAAAAAGCAATTTTCAGCATTTAAGACATTTTATGTATTTTGTTTTAGATGCATTTTGTTTTGAAATAATTGCTCGAGTCATTGAGCCATACTTGTTTTAATATTTCAAGATTTATCTAATGCATTGCTATTTTAGTATTTATTATTATCCTTTACATTTTTCTCTCCACAACATTATTATTACTTATCCTGATGAACCGATGATTGTGACATGTAATGAGACAACGCAACATAAGGATAGTGATTCAGAGGAAGAAGATATAATATATGAGGAAATTATCAGAGAAGTGAATTTTTTTGAGAACAAGCCTAAGTCAAATTTGGACGAAACCGAGATAGTCAATTTGGAAGATTCTGAAACAGTCAAAGAAACTCGCATAAGCATTCACCTGTCACCATCAAAGAAAGAAGAATACACCCGTCTCCTGAAGGAGTATGAAGATATTTTTGCATGGTCTTATGATGATATGACTAGTTTGAGCACGTCTATAGTGGCTCATAAACTACCTACCAATCCGGTCGAGCCCGCCACTTCGAACGGGCATAAGCTCATTCTAGTGGCCATATACTACTCCACAAAATGGGTTGAAGCTGCATCTTACAAGGCTGTAACCAAGAAGGTCGTCACAGATTTTGTCAAAGATCATATTGCTTGCTGATTCGGTGTACCAGAATCCATTATCACCGACTACGCTGCTAACCTGAACAGCGACTTAATGAAAGCTATGTGTGAAACCTTCAAAATCAAGCATAAGAATTCCACAACGTACAAACCTCAAATAAATGGAGCTATGGGGGCTACCAACAAGAACATCAAGAAGATTCTAAGGAAAATGGTGGACAATAACAAGCAATGGCATGAGAAATTACCATTTTCCTTATTGGGATATTGTACCACAGTTCGCACATCAACCGGAGAAACTCCCTACATGTTGGTTTACGGTACTGAAGCTGTCATTCCTGCTGAGGTCAAAATTCTTTCTTTGGTAATTATACAGGAAGCAGAACTCAGTGATGCAAAATGGATACGGAGTCGCTATGAACAATTAGCTCTTATTGACCGGAAAAAAATGAATGTGGTATGCCATGGTCAGCTTTATCAGAATAGACTGTCCATAGCTTTCAACAAAAAGGTCAGACCCAGACAGTTTACACCAGGGCAGCTAGTGCTGAAGCGAATCTTCCCGCTTCAAAATGAACCCAAAGGAAAATTTTCACCGAATTGGCAAGGGCCCTACATGGTTCATAGAGTACTAATAGGAGGAGCACTCATACTTGCAGAAATGGACGGAGAAATTTGGCCAAAACCTATCAATTCAGGCACAGACAAGAGATATTATGTTTAGATTGTTTACATTTCTTCATTTGATGTAACTGAACTACGCTTTATGTTACACCCTATGTTTTCGTATGTTAGAGTATCCGTAAGTCAATTGATGTAAGCTCAAAAATGAGATCAACTTTGAAAGTACGTAAAGTAAGTTAATCCTTTTATAATGGATGTCACAAATTTTTATGATCATGAATAACGAGTACCAAAAGGGTTGGAAAGCTTAGGCGCTAAATGAATTAAAGAAAATAAGTTTCGTCGAATGTCGACAAGTTTGGAATGTTATAACCTATACTTTTGGGGTGAGACAAGGGTGATTAACATGATGATGAGGTTATGTTATGAGTTAGTTTAGTCGTATGATAGTCGTGTGTTATGTTTTTAAGTCAAGCAAGTTGTGGAACAAAAGTTGGAAAAGGTCATCACAAGTTACATTCAAGAATGAGTTGAAACTTAGGTTAAATGTAGCTGAGCTTTTATACCAACATACATTGAATCAATGGATGATATACATATGAAATTGAAGATATATGAGTGTAGTTTTCAACTCATTAAATCGTTTATCAATACAATCTTGGAGTATAGAGATATTCGCATTTTCGCGAGACCGCGCAGCTAGTAGGTGACAAGTAGGTGCATCACCTACTTGCCAAAAAGAGAGGCCTCAACTAAGTCGGTGAAGAGGGGACTTTTAAGGGATTATAAACTCAGTTATTTAACCTATCTTTCAGACCAAGAAAACCTAATTGAACCCCTGCAACTCCTCCCCAAAAATCCCACACAAACCCTAGGGTATTCCGGGTGTTACGCCGCGATTCTAGTGCTGAAAAGTCCGGACAGCTTGCTAGTTTCTCTTTCTCCTTCTTGTAGCCGTGTTGAGGAACTTATTTTTTATGAAAAAGGACCAGGTTTCGTGGTTTATACTCAGTACAAGGTAAGTTTATGCTTCTCCTTCCATTATCTATGCGTTTGCGAGTTGTAACTCGATCGTAAAGAATAGACCTAGCTAGTTTCGAAAGAATGGTATGTTGTTTGTTCTTGTGTAATTGTTGGATGGTTGTAAATTTATTTCTAAGTTGAATTCATGGCCGGTTTATTGCATAAGAGGTATAATGATGTACCTTTGGTTGTATTTCCCAATTTGAAAGAAAAGACAAGTCGAAACGTGTTTAAGTAAACTGAAAAATTATTTTTGAGTTGATGAACTTGTGGGAATATTTTTGGGCTGTTTCGTGTTGGTATTGGGTTGTCTATTTTACTAATATTTTTATGAAGTTGATAGGAGGAAGGTTGTGGATAAACACCACATAATGACAAGGTTGTTTGTTGGTCGTTCGTCGTAACATTTTCGGGTTGGTTGACACTATTATGATTGTCGTGTTGTGTATGAAGTGATAGGGGTATGTTGGGATGTTTGTGATTGTTTTGACTAGTGTGAAGTCATATATATAGGGGAGGTTCTGTCCGTTTCATTGTAAAATAGGTTGTGGTCGATACATAATAGTTACGACGCTTAAACGATAACGAGAGTGTCATTTCTCTTATTGTAGACTAAGGAGCCATGAAATTGCATAGCTTGAGGTTGGGAAGAATATACAAGGTATGTTAAGGCACTTACTTCTTTCTTTTGGCATGATCTAAAGTGACATGAACATAAACGGTACGCTAATTCATAACGGATCTACTCCTAGAAACTAAGGTTGTCCATGTTGTTCTTTCCTTATAAAGTTATTCTAAACAAGTGTGTATGATCCTTAAATCCCACTAAGGTTCATATTGATGGTAGGGATGTCCATAATGTTAATCGAAGGTGCAATGACCTTACATCACTCCGAAAAAGTTAGAACGTGATTCCATGAGTCGAGCATGCATTATATATATGTATCTATTTTACTCTACTGAGCCGCACTATAGTCGGACGGGTATGGAACCTATTATGCAACCACTGATCAGTTGGGTTTACCGAGCTCCACGTGGCTGGGTACGATTCTACCGAGCCTTATGATGGCCGGGTACGTTTTTACCGAGTCCTCTTTGAGGCCGGGTACGATATGATGATGATGATGCCCACAGAGGCGAATGTTTTTAAAAAGTTCATGTATATATATGTATTATGCATTTCATGTCAGTAGCCCCCAGAGGCACTCAGATGTTACAGGTTGTATCTCCTCTATCTCTCTTTACATTACTATTCTTGTTTATGCTTTCCTGCCTTACATACTCAGTACTTTATTCGTACTGACATCCCTTTCGCCTGGGGATACTGCGTGTCATGGCCGCAGGTCCCGATTGATAGGTTGACAGTCCTCCTAGCAGGCTATCAGCTCAGCGAAGGTGTTGGTGCACTCCACTTGCTCCGGATGCTTTGGATATATATTGATTGGTATGGCGGGTCCCTGTCCCGATCTTTATGATTTTATGTACTCTTAGAGGCTTGTAGACAGATGTTAGGTGTAGGGACACTTGTATGGCCTTGTCGGCCTATGTTTTGAGTTTACAAATGGTCATGTCGGCCTTATAGGCCCGTATGTCACATATATAAGTTTGTATATCATTTTGAGTCTTCATATGTTGAGTATTCCCTTATGTTTTATTCTTGTTATCTCATGACCAATTTTCTGGCTCATTTACTCATGATAGTATGATAAGAAAGATATGTTACATTGGTACTCGGTTGAGTAAAGCACCGGGTGCCCGTCGCGACCCTCTGATTCGGGTCGTGACAAAAGTGGTATCAGAGCAGTTCTGTCCTAGGGATTCTACAAGCCGTGTTTAGTAGAGTCGTGTTTATGGGTGTGTAGTGCACCACACTTATAAGTAGGAGGCTACAGGGCATTTAGGACTATCACTCTTTCTTTTTATTCTAGATCGTGTGGTAGAGCTCTGTTGTAAGAATTCAACCTCCTAAATTCGACTTTAGTCGTAATACAACGATACCTACATTTAAAAAGATGGTTGGTAAAAGATTGTATGTGGCTGTAAAAGAGTTGAGTTAGAGGAGCTCGATTTTTCATGATGCATATGATGGGTAAATATAAGGTCTTCAGTAGATCATGTGTGTATTAAGAAGTGTAAGCTTCTCGTTAAGGAGCCTTAAGGCAAAGAATATCTATCCACCCCTAAAGGCAATGAAAGATTCAAAAGATAGATACAAGCTTCAACAAGTAAAAGGAGCAAGATGGGAAGGGTACAAGGCACCTAGTTAATAAAGATTATCGGTATTTTCATCTCCGCCAGAAAAATATAAGCATTGTAAGTTACCCTCAACAGTAACAGAGGTATGTATAATTGACCATACCCATATCAGTTATACCCTATTGGGGGCTAACATGTGTAGATTAAGAAAAGGATGAGATATCAGGATCCGGTTGGGGTTAGGATAACCCATAATGGTGAATTGATTGTTTATGTTAGTTGACAATTTCTGAAGGATAATGCAAATGTGCTAATAAATCTCCTTGTGAGATACCCAGATTACGCACTATAAAATAGTACAGCTAGATATGAGTACTATAAAGATAGCCACTAGAAGCCTTGAAGGGATAAATATTACCTTAGCATGGCTCGTGTCCCTAGGAGAGAGAATTTTAGGCATCCCGAAGAGCCAGTGAGATGAAGCAAGGGGAGCTAAAAGCAAAAGAATGTCTTGTTGATGTTTTCAGAATAAAGTGATAGACATAAATGTTAGTAGGAAAATAAGAATAGAGTTAGTGAAGAATTATGAGTAAGATGTCCACATGGATGACAACGGTGGAAAAAAAATGATGATGAAAATGACAGAATTATAGAGTCTATAGTTAAGTGAAGGAAAATGATGAGAGGTGACAGGCCTTGAAACAACAAAGGAGTATAGGCCATAAAGTCATATCTTCTTTTCGAGAAATAAGTTCGCAACTCTAACGCGATTACCAATAGGAAAAGATATACCCAGAGTAGTAGAAATCAGTATGGGCTGGTAAACAAGATACACTAAACGTGAACTAGGGACTAAATGATATGATAATAGTTGGCATCATGAGAATTTCAGAGGTTGCGTTCCGGCGATAATAGAATGGATGCAAAAGAATGCCCTTTAATGGTCATTCAGGAAGTCGCTTCCCTAAAGCAAGCAATATGAGCAAAGTTAAGCTTAAGGGACTATGTGCGCCAGTTACACTAAGTGTGATCCTCGCGAGCAAGGAATTTTACTATCCTTGGTACAAAAAGCATTACCACAAGGCGAGTAAGGGTAATCAATGATGTGAAAAGACGTCAAATATATAGAGGTAAAATATCTATAGGTAGATCGTCGTAGCTCCAACTCTTAGTACTCCTCTAAAGGGGGGAATATGGAGTGATGTGGCATGAAGTCAGAATTTAGTGGTTCTACTAATCATGGAGTGGTAGAAGAATAATGCGGTAATGTGAAAAAAGGATGAGATTGTACTTATTCAAAGCCTACAGATATGTTACGATATCAGTGCATTATACAAACACGACATCAAGGAAAGGAAGTAAGGGTTCCTACCCGAAATGTCATTGATAGATCAGAGACCAGTGCATGAGGTAAGTTAAAACAAAGGAAATAACCCAAGAAAGATTACGCGGAAAATTAATGTGAGGATAGGCCAACGAGTATTTGGGATTTGATTAAGGAAGAGCCCAGTTATGGCTAAATAGGAGGTTATAGACGAGTCAACAGATCATGCAAGATAAACATAGTGAATCCTAATATAGTGAATTCAGTCTCGCAAATATGACATCATAAACCTTGAGAAATGCTTAGATAGGAGTTGGGGTATTTAAAGGTATTGTATAAGTATTACGGGAATAATGGAGGGTGCCACTAAGGAGATAATCAAAATCTGATTTTACAATTAATCCTACGAGCACACGACACAGAGGTATGTAAGTAAGGATGTTTGTAGGCGAGTAAGAATATCAAAAAATTTCTTCGAGTATACAGTATAACAAGATCACAACTTTACAAGATCCAAAAGGTCTCCTAAGTACTACCACGAAAGACTAGCTGAGGAAATAAGGGGGAAGGTTTCCACCTAAGCATAGTGACCTAAAAAGGAAATGATCTTTGATCTTGTAACAGCTGTCTCACTATAATATTGTATGCACTCCATAATAAAGTGTCACCTATCATGGCTAACAAACAGAAAAAAAGGAAAAAAAAACATCAAAGGTGATACTTGAGAGCATACGAGTTACAGGGAATTCCAGTGTTCGTGGGTACTATGATAAGCCAAGTATCCATGTAGCAAGTGGCAGAACGACCAGAAAAAGTAATTATTTACATTTAAAGATAGTTGAGAATGCGCAAAAGGGAATCTAAGGTGCTAGCAAGCTAAAGGAAGGTTCTGAGTAGAATAAGTAAATATGTGTAGGTCACAAGAGAAAGTATAGTAGAGTGAAAAGATTTTGGGTAGATGTGAGTAAGGGTGAGAAAAGGTGAGTTAGAAGCTGATAAGAATAGGTAAGACCTCGGTATTAAGCCCATCAAACAAGGGACCTGATGGTTTATATATGTTATAAAAGGCTCAGTATAGCTTGAATTAACACGGAGGAGTCTATGACTAGGAGCATTTAGAAGAGATGGAATGCTCCTCTGGTCATAATGTAAGGGTGTAATAGTGGCAAATTATAAAAGGATGATATATAGGCCTTCATTTGAGTAATGATTCAAAGAGAAGAGATTTCATGGATGGCACGGGACTAGGATACCCCCATAAGACGAATCACATTGGGATGCTATGAAATACGGTTATTGAAGTATAGTATTGTCCCTAGGTGGATTAGGAAAACCACTTCAAATGTTCCCCGATGAGACGCGAGACTTATGGCAATGTATTACGTAAGAGGTTTCAAGTTATCAGTGGTGGATTATAGATTAACATTAAGGTAAATTAATAATAGATGGATAAAGATTCCAAAGTATGAGAGGAGATTATGATGTCATTCTTTAGATGAACAATAACAAGGATTATACATATAGGATAAGCGGTGAGAGAGTAACCTGGAGTTGGGTGGCAGACCTCGATAATAGTAAACCGAAGTAAGAGTTATTGTATAATATGACCTACCTAGTTGTATTAAAGCCATAAGCATAGATAACTGAGGCTATGAAACAAGATATAGCAAAAGTCGTAAGTTTAACAAAGTACCGAGTGAAGAACTTCAGTATACCCATAGATGCCCAGACGAACAACATATCAAGCTTTGTATATATTTACAACGTGATACCAAGAGATTGGATAAAAGCTGGAGGAAGAAAAAAGAGTCGCATAGGCGCACGTACAAGGAAAAAGTCGTACAGGCTGCATGACAAAAAAGAGCAACAATTACGAGATTGGAAGGGGTCCGACCACAAGTCGTGGTATGAGAAGGAGGACTAAAGGGGGAATACCCTAGACTTTGGATTTATTCAAAATAGTTTCCTACATGGCTAGAAGAGTATTAAAGTGTTCACAAGAGATATGGGTTATGAAAATGATAAGTGGATCAGTCAACATTCGAGGACGAATGTTCCAAAGGGGTGAATGATGTTACACCCTATGTTTTCGTATGTTAGAGTATCCGTAAGTCAATTGATGGAAGCTCAGAAATGAGATCAACTTTGAAAGTAAGTAAAGTAAGTTAATCCTTTTATAATGGAGGTTACAATTCTTTATGATCATGAATAACGAGTACCAAAAGGGTTGGAAAGCTTAGGCGCTAAATGAATTAAAGAAAATAAGTTTCGTCGAATGTCGACAAGTTTGGAATGTTATAACCTATACTTTTGGGGTGAGACAAGGGTGATTAACATGATTATAAGGTTATGTTATGAGTTAGTTTAGTCGTATGATAGTCGTGTGATATTTTTTAAGTCAAGCAAGTTGTGGAACAAAAGTTGGAAAAGGTCATCACAAGTTACATTCAAGAATGAGTTGAAACTTAGGTTAAATGTAGCTGAGCTTTTATAGCAACATACATTGAATCAATGGATGATATACATATGAAATTGAAGATCTATGAGTGTAGTTTTCAACTCATTAAATCGTTTATCAATACAATCTCGGAGTATAGAGATATTCGCATTTTCGCGAGACCGCGCAGCTAGTAGGTGACAAGTGGGTGCATCACCTACTTGCCAAAAAGAGAGGCCTCAACTAAGTCGGTCAAGAGGGGACTTTTAAGGGATTATAACTCAGTTATTTAACCTATCTTTCAGACCAAGAAAACCTAATTGAACCCCTGCAAATCCTCCCCAAAAATCTCACACAAACCCTAGGGTATTCCGGGTGTTACGCCGCGATTCTAGTGCTGAAAAGTCCGGACAGCTTGCTAGTTTCTCTTTCTCCTTCTTGTAGCCGTGTTGAGGAAATTATTTTTTATGAAAAAGGACCAGGTTTAGTGGGTTATACTCAGTACAAGGTAAGTTTATACTTCTCCTTCCATTATCTATGCATTTGCGAGTTGTAACTCGATCGTAAAGAATAGACCTAGCTAGTTTCGAAAGAATGGTATGTTGTTTATTATTGTGTAATGGTTGGATGGTTGTAAATTTATTTCTAAGTTGAATTCATGGCCGGTTTATTGGATAAGAGGTATAATGATGTATTTTTGGTTGTATTTCCCAATTTGAAAGAAAAGACAAGTCGAAACGTGTTTAAGTAAACTGAAAAATTATTTTTGAGTTGATGAACTTGTGGGAATATTTTTGGGCTGTTTCGTGTTGGTATTGGGTTGTCTCTTTTACTAATATTTTTATGGAGTTGATAGGAGGAAGGTTGTGGAGAAACACCACATAATGACAAGGTTGTTTGTTGGTCGTTCATCGTAACATTTTTGGGTTGGTGGACACTATTATGGTTATCGTGTTGTGTATGATGTGATAGGGGTATGTTGGGCTGTTTGTGATTGTTTTGACTAGTGTGAAGTCATATATATAGGGGAAGGTCTGTCCGTTTCATTGTAAAATAAGTTGTGTTCGATACATAATAGTTACGACGCTTAAACGATAACGAGAGTATCATTTCTCTTTTTTGTAGACTAAGGAGCCGTGAAATTGCATAGCTTGAGGTTGGGAAGAATATACAAGGTATGTTAAGGCACTTACTTCTTTCTTTTGGCATGATCTAAAGTGACATGAACATAAACGGTACGCTAATTCATAACGGACTACTCCTAGAAATTAAGGTTGTCCATGTTGTTCTTTCCTTATAAAGTTATTCTAAACAAGTGTGTATGATCATTAAATCCCACTAAGGTTCATATTGATGGTAGGGATGTCCATAATGTTAATCGAAAGTGCAATGACCTTACATCACTCCGAAAAAGTTAGAACGTGGTTCCATGAGTCGAGCATGCATTATATATATGTATCTATTTTACTCTACCGAGCCGCGCTATAGTCAGCCGGGTATGGCACATATTGTGCAACCACTGATCAGTTGGGTTTACCGAGCTCCACGTGGCCGGGTACGATTCTACCGAGCCTTATGATGGCCGGGTACGTTTTTACTGAGTCCTCTTTGAGGCCGGGTACGATATGATGATGATGATGCCCACAGAGGCGAATGTTTTTAAAAAGTTCATGTATATGTATGTATTATGCATTTCATGTCAGTAGCCCCCAGAGGCACTCAGATGTTACAGGTTGTATCTCCTCTATCTCTCTTTACATTGCTATTCTTGTTTATGCTTTCCTGCCTTACATACTCAGTACTTTATTTGTACTGACATCTCTTTTGCTTGGGAATGCTGCGTGTCATGGCAACAGGTCCCGATTGATAGGTTGACAATCCTCCTAGTAGTCTATCAACTCAGCGAAGGTGTTGGTGCACTCCACTTGCTCCGGAGTTGCCTAGTTGGTTAGTATGCTTTGGATATATATTGATTGGTATGGCGGAGCCTTGTCCCGATCTTTATGATTTTATGTACTCTTAGAGGCTTGTAGACAGATGTCAGGTGTAGGGGCACTTGTATGGCCTTGTCGGCCTATGTTTTGAGTTTACAAATGGTCATGTTGGCCTTATAGGCCCGTATGTCACATATATAAGTTTGTATATCATTTTGGGTCTTCATATGTTGAGTATTCCCTTATGTTTTATTCTTGTTATCTCATGACCGGTTTTCTGGCTCATTTACTCATGATAGTATGATAAGAAAGATATGTTACGTTGGTACTCGGTTGAGTAAAGCATCGGGTGCCCGTCGCGGCCCTCTAATTCGGGTCGTGACACTTTACCTGATTCCCGTTTAAGAGGGGATACATATGTAGCCCTGTGGGTTCGGTCACATCTTAATAAAATCTTCATTTTCCTCCATGGTCAGAAACTGGGGCAGAATTTTGAGGAGGACCCTCAAAATTTTAATGCTAGGAAGTCGCAATGTCTCTAAAAGTGTCATAATCATTGATTCATCTAATTTACTCGATATCGTAATCTACTATGTTTTAAAATAACGATGTTTATCAAATACTTTCAAAAATTTTATTTCTATGGTAGCCAGCTGCTACCCAGGGTAACTCGAACATGATCTCCAGAGCAAAGCAAACAGGCGAAGGCATGAACCAAACATCCCCGCAAAACTCACGATTTTTCTTTGGATGCAGGAACGATGAACATAACAAGAGTATTCGCAAGTATATACATATCAAAATCCCTATCTTCATAACAACAAGGCTGTCAAATAGCAAACGTGTCTCCATATAAGAAAATACTCTGCTATCACTCACTATCGTTTCTTTGCATGAGGCTAAGCATTGCCTCCCATTTTGCATGAGACTAAGCACTGCCTCCTCAATTGCATAAGGCTAAGTATTTCCCTTCCCTACATGAGACTAAGCTCTATCTCTTTTCTTTGCACGAGGCTAAGCACTACCTCCCAATTTGCATGAGGCTAAGCCCTAACTCCTCAATTGCATAAGGCTAAGCACTGCCTTCCCCTGCATGAAACTAAGCATTATCTCCTCTTCTTGCATGAGGCTAAGCATTGCCTCCATATTTGCATAAGGCTAAGCATTGCCTTCCTTACATCGAGACTAAGCATTGTCTCCTCTCCTTACATGAGGCTAAGCCCTGCCTCCTCAATTGCATAAGGCTAAGCACTGCCTTCCATTGCATGAGACTAAGCCATGTCTCCTCTTCTTGCATGAGGCTAAGCATTTCCTCCCTCAACTGCATAAGGCTAAGCACTGCCTTCCATTTGCATGAGACTAAGCTCTGCCTTCTCAACCGCATAAGGCTAAGAACTGCCTTCCATTGCATGAGACTAAGCCCTGTCTCCTCTTCTTGCATGAGGCCAAGCATTGCCTCCCTATTTGCATAAGGTTAAGCATTGCCTTCCTTGCATTGAGACTAAGCATTCTCTCCTCTCCTTGCATGAGGCTAAGCCATGCCTCCTCAATTGCATAAGGCTAAGCACTGCCTTCCATTGCATGAGACTAAGCACTGTCTCCCTTTCTTGCATGAGGCTAAGCCCTGCCTCCTCAACTGCATAAGGCTAAGCTTTGCCTTTCCTTGCCCAATACCGAATGCTATGCTACTTGAAATCTAGCATTATTTTGCCTCCAGGGGGCTAAGCTCTGTCCCAATCTTATACAAGACTAAGCTCTGTCTTGTTTCGCTTATATGACCCAGCATAATGTCTTTGCATTTCATGTGCTGAAACATCGCCATTTTTGTCCAAAGGCGTCATAGTTCGAATGCATCATCCTCATAGCCAAAAGACACCATGCCATGACCTGAAGATCTCTCAATATTGCACATCATTATTCAAAGGCGCCATGGTTCAGAGGTACCATTATCATGGCCCGAGAATATCATTTCATGGTCGCGAATCCTTTATCTCACGACTCATGGCCCAGGACATCATGGTCTAAGGACATCATCCTCACCATCCAAAGACAATCTTTATGGTCAAAAGGGAATTTGCATCATGTTTAAATTCTCACAATAACCCATATATATTTGCATGCATCGTGTGTTAAGTTTTGCAGGTAATCCAGGAAGTAACCTTTCTTCAAATGGGAGCAATCTTCGCTCCGATTTCTATTCATGACGTTCACATCCTACAATTATTTCAAACGTAACCGACTCCCATCAATTACTCACTTTTCTCTATGGCTATTCAGATACTTGCTCTATAACACATTCATTACAATTCAGATTCACATTTATAACTTTGCATCCGATACTATCCTTCCCAAAAGAACCCTTTCTGAAACACACGACCATTCCTATAAAAATTCCATCGATTTTATTCACCGTTGGGTCTAGAACTACACATGACCTGATTCCTGTAAAACCAGGGATATGTAGGCAACTCAAAAACTGGTGTTCCGCCTCTATTTTTAAAATCATCCCATTCGGTCAAAATCGGTCATCATTTCTTTAACCGATAATTCTTTTATCATTCCCGAATAAAGAGGGACAGTTGTTGATACCCAATTTTTTCCTCATATTTTTAAATTATATATCTATATACTTTCAAAATAGTATATTTGCATCACTATTTAATATATAAATCTATACACGCATTTTCTATAATTTTCCATAATTTTTAGAGCTTTAAATTGATTTTTCTCCATTTAAATTACTTGAATAATTATTAATTATTCCTTCAAATTTTTTTATGACTTAATCATCCAAATCAAGATTTTTCATCCTCATATATGTTTCATAATATTTTTACTTTATTTCGTATAATTATTTTTAAGCTATTTACCTAATATTGCAATAATAGCCTATATCACATATAATTGCTTTTTATCTATACTATTTGCGTCAAAATAGCTTTTTATATTTTTATAATGCTAAGTTATTATTGTTAATTATTTTATTGTATGAATAATATTTTTATTTATTTATTAAGTATTTTTATAAATTATTTTTGTTGAATTTTGGTATTTAAATAATAGCCCATTCTTAAAACCAAATTCAGACCCAAATTAGCGAATTACCCCTGGCTCAAGACCAAACGACCCTATCTAATACCCGGTCGTGACTCATTTAACCACCTGACCCAAAACCCCTTTTAAATCGTGGCCGTTGATCTCTGAGATAAACAACCCACATTACACCCTCCCTTTTAATTATACCCAAACCCTCTAACCCTAAATCATTTCCCACCATTCGCCGCCCTTGAATACTCTCATCTATCAAAGCTAAACCCTAGCCGTCTCCCCCTAAATCCCTATCTTAATCCCACCTAACATGGGATTTCATGGTCGTTTCTTGCATATGTGACCTCTCCCTGGTACCGGGTCTTTTTCTATACTGCTTGCCTAAACATAGCAAGCGGATCTGATAAGAATCGAACCAAAATTGGTTCAGATCCTTGACTTTTCTGATTATTCTGTCTATATTCTTCATGTGCTCTATTGTAGTACGAATATTTCTATATCTTCTGTTAATTCTCACTTACCCTAAATTGGAGTTTTCAGATCTCTTTTAATCAAAACAAAATAGGTTTGATTCTCTGATTTTAGTGTTATTTGTATCTATATTCATCATATGCTACCGTTTTTATGAATATTCCTTTGTTATTTGTTTTCCCTAAAACTAGGGTTTACCTATTTTTCCTAAATCCGATTTTTATTGATTTTTGCATGATATTGCTTCCTTATTTATGTTTGATTTTATAGTATTTCCTTGTTTACTTGTTTAATTTCTATTACTATATAAACCTTTCTCCCATTCCCTTTTAGACAGAGTAGAAATCGTTAAGATATTTACTAAAAACTGAAGTTACTACTCTTTGTTCTCTCATACTCCTGTTCTATATTCTGGTTCTTGGCCGTCTGAAAGTCGCCAAGGCCATAAATTATAGGTTCTTGCTACTGTGGACTTTGTTATTTCTTGTTTTTTCACTTAACTGGTGAGTTGCTGAACTTTTGGCACTTCATTCCTATTTACATGTCATTTGCATATGTTTTCACTTCTGGAGATTGTAGTTTAATGTGTTTTCTAGGATGTTCTTATATGCAATTCTGATTGCTTTACTTCACTTTTAGGTCTCTCTAATCTTTAACTTCATTATGTTGGTAATCTGAGACATGTCTATACCTGATTCGAGTCAATTAATTTCTTTTCAAGCTCATCTAGCCTATGTGTTACAACTTACTGATGTTAAAAACCTTTGCACTTTAGCCTCTCTTTAGCGTTTAATTTTGTTATCAATCTTGTTACTTGGACATGCTTTCATATCCCTTTTAATAGACTAGTTGATTGTGTTCAAAAGCAAAGGTAAGTTTTATAGAGCTGTGGTTAGACCGACCATGTTGTATGGAGCGGAGTGTTGGCTGGTTAAGAACTCCCATATCCAGAGGATGAAGGTAGCAAAGATGAGGATGCTGAGGTGGATGTACGGGCACACTAAGATAGACAAGATTAAAAATAAAGTTATTCGGAAGAAGGTGGGCGTGGCCTCTGTGGATAACAAGATGCGGGAAGTGAGACTCATATGGTTCGGGCACGTGTGGAGGAGAAGCTTTGATGCTTTAGTGAGGAGCTGTGATTGATTGGCCGTGGTGGGTATGAGAAGAGGTAGAGGAAGGACTAAGAAGTATTGGGGAGAGGTGATCAGGCAAGACATAGTACGACTACAAATTTTCGAGGACATGACCCTTGATAGGAAGGTCTGGAGGTCAAACATTAGGGTTGTAGGTTAGGGGGTAGTAGAGCTTTCCTTACTTCATACTCGGGGTGAGGCGGGGTTGGATTAGGGTTGATCTTAGATGGCTTACCGTTTATGTTGAGTCCACACTATTCTTGCTGTTTATCTTAGCTCCGGGCCTTAGATACTGGTTACTGTTATTGCATGTCATTTATCTTTTGGTTGTTATGCTTCTGTTACTATTATGGTTTTTACTGGAGTTACTAATGAATTTTCTTTTCTTGTATTTTATTTCCGTCTTTCTGAGCCGAGGGTCTATTAGAAATAGCCTCTCTGCCCTATCGGGGTAGGGGTAAGGTCTGCGTACACATTACCCTTCCCAAACCCCACTTTGTGGGATTTTACTGGGTAGTTGTTGTTGTTGTTTATTGTGTTCAAAAGCATGAATGTAGTCATTAACTATATAGCATAAGTCTGTTTTCTGTCCTATTCTAAACTTGCTATGGTGATATCCTGCTTATGTAGCATGTTTGATCATGTTCCTCATTAGTATGCTTTTAGTATGTCTTGACTTCCTAGTAGTTGCAATAATCTGTTCTCATCCTGTCTAAGTTCTGTTGCCAATCAATATGATTCTTTCTTGTAACACTAGCACCTATACTTAACATAATTTGAACCTTTTCCTTATTATGAGTCTGTGTATACCAATCCTGCAAACCTGTTTTGTTAATGTGTGACTACTTATGCACTAGGTGTTGAACTTGTTCTTCTGAATTCTTGCTAAGTCTATTCTTAAAACCTAAGGTCTGTTTAATTATTTGCTCTATGTGCTCAACTTGACAATGTTGGTACGCTTCAGTTCTATCCCTCAGCCATTGTCCATTCTCCCTCATTATCACTTATGTTATTCTGAACTCCTTATTCTTAGCCAACTGAAAGCCAAGGCTATCAAGGCTCTTGCTACCAAACTCCCAAGTGTGATCACTGCTCGGGGTCCATTTGAGGCCCTTGTGTTCTCTGACACACTAGGATTTGGGTCTTTGATCACCCCCAGATATTGAAACCTGCACTATACCTGAATCTCCTTTACTAACCTCCCCAGTGTGAGCACTGTCCTAGGTTCTTGAAGCCTTTGGGAACTCTGACGCACTAGGGTCCAAGGTTCTTTGTCACTTTGTCCTAATTGCTCAATTATGTCCCATTTCACTTGCTGAATAAACCAATGGGCTTGTATACATGGTTGTTTTTGAATCTTTCATGGCGATTGTATTCTGGCTATGACTTCTGGGCTATTGTGAACTATGTGGACTTGAAATCGAAGGCCTAGCCCAGTCGGGTATACCTTGGGCATGTTTTAGGCCCACTATAGTTATTTTGTAACTTTGTAATTTATTTCATTCATTGGGCCTGTAATAATGATGTAATAACAATTAAAATTGAGAAAATAGGTTTATTCTAATGCTTGCATGAAACGGGTAGAAATCCTGCCTATAGGTATTTAATTTCTTCAACATATTCTGCTTATCTGTGCGTAGATAACCTGCCTATAGGACTTTAATGTTAAATTCATTTAACATGTTCTGATCCATATGTTTTATTAGATATCATGCCTATAGGAAATAAAATGATCAATCTTTCAATTGCAACATGTTCATTAGATATCATGATCATAGGATTATTTAGCTTATTTTCATCTAGAAATCATGCCTATAAGAGCTAAGCATATAAAAAATCAGTTTCACTCGCTAATCGTTAGAAATCCTACATATAGGGTAACACTCGCATTAAGTGCTGATACTAAACTTTCAACACTGTTTCGTTGCCACTATTAGAAATCATACCTATAGGATCAAACTAGGTAATTCTGAATATCTTCCATGGTTATCACTGCCAACTACTGCACCTAGATATAATGTCTATAGGTCTAAACACTATAATCTGTAATTTTAGTAATCAGTACGCACTACTAAACTTCCTGAAATATAAAGTTATTCAGAAAGCATGCCTATAAAATAACATCGCGCACCTGAAACTACCTGCTTATTTGAATTCCAAAGTCACATAGAAATCATGTCCATAGGGCTTAATGGCTTTAACTCGCCTCAATTCTAAAATTGTCAAACACCTAATTTGTTTGCGTGCATTTGTTGTCTAAATGTGGAGGCTAACCTGAGCCCTTAACTGCTTTTATGTGAAGTCCAACTTATTTTGTTCGTCGGTTAATTTTTTCTCATTTTTGAGTAACCTAAGTTAGGGCTAGAACCACCTAAAATAGAGGTCCAAATGCCTCCTGGACCATATGTATGAGACGGGTAGTGCATGCATAAGGCATGATTTAGAATCAACTAAAACAACTTAAAGATAATAATCGAGTACCAAGAGATGATAGTTTGTGCCCGCTAAATAATACGAGTAACACCCCATCTTGAGGGAGTTACGAAGTATTATTTAAGTTGTACGGGGTGATCCTTTAGGCTAAAAAATTTAGGACCCATCTTGTCTTTAAATCAATTATTGGTGTTTAATAATGAACTTCCCAAACTCATTGTTTTTCTTATCTTTGATCACATAGACTAATTCATATAATTCGAGTTCGTCCGGAACCTACAGTTGTGGACCTTGAAGAGTGCCTAACACCTTCTTTTCGAGGTAATTTCGAGCCCTTACCCGATCTTTGGTGACACAAACTGTTTAAACCTGAGTTATTTTCAAATAGGTGCCCTAATGCACCTTAAACTCGTTAGGTGGAGACTCTCTCTTTTAACACCCTTCCTTTAAAAGAGTTGTCACGTGTCGAAACCCGATCTCGCGAGAAAAAGGGGCGCGACAAGGCATGGAACATCTGGTAAGGAAAAAAAATACTTCTTTCAATAGATCATTCATGCATACATATTTTTCCATTAGGGCTCGAGTAATCTACATGGACACATTTCATTTGACCGTTTAGCCCTTTACAAAATTTACCTATCGATACCCTGTTGATACAAAGTGTTTTCCTCGCGAATATGACATCTGAGGGTGATGCCCCCAGTATTCAAGGTTGATTGTACACAAGCCTCGAATATTGTTGAATTGCTTAAGTTAGCACGAACAATGGTTTCCTCATTATAAACCTTGCCGGAAAAACCCATTTGGTATAAAATTTGGTCGAAGGGAAAAAGAATACAACGCATGCTTTCAGACCTAAGGACTTCGTGTTTGAAGAGAACTTTGATGCCTTCGATCTAACACCTGCAACAAGTTAGCATACAACACAAATGAAAAAGGACAAGGTCATACCTTAGCAATAATATCATTTGAGGAGTGATATGTTCCAATTATTTGGCAATTGCTCGCCCTTCATCATGCCAAGTTTGTAAGATCCCTTTTCGATGATACCGAGGACTTGATACGGTCCTTCCCAATTTGGGCCGAGTTTTCCTTCGTTTGGTTCTCGAATATTAAGGGTGACCTTTCTCATAACTAAGTCCCCGATTCAAATGTGGCGAAGATTGGCTCTTCAGTTGTAGTACATTTCGATGCGCTGCTTTTGTGTGGCCATTCGGATAAAGGCGACTTTCCCCTTTTCATCTAGAAATTCGAGGATTGTATTCATAGCCTCATGATTTGACTCTTCCGTTGTGTATCAAAACCTGACGCTAGGTTCCCCGACCTCGATCGAGATTAGAGCTTCGACGCCATATACTAAGAAGAACAGTGTTGCCCCCATACTGGATTTTAAAGTTGTCTGATATGCCCAAAGGACTTCGAGCAAAATTTCTCTCCATTTTCCCTTAGTGTCGTTCAATATTTTCTTTAGATTCTGAATTATGGTCTTGTTTATTGATTCGGCCTGTCTATTCCCACTAGGATGATACGGCATCGATAAGATCTTTTTTATTTTGTGATCTTCGAGGAACCTTGTTATTTTGCTGCTGATGAATTGTTTTCTATTGTCGCATATGATCTCGACAGGTATCCCGAATCGGCATATGATGTGATGCCAGATGAAGTCTATAACTTCTTTTTCTCTGACTTTCTTGAAAGTCTGTGCTTCAACCCACTTAGAGAAATAGTTAGTCATAAGTAAAATGAATTTAGCTTTACCTAGGGCCGATGGTAGAGGGCTGGCGATATCCATTCCCTATTTCGTGAACGGCCATGGGGATAGGACTGAATGAAGTTGCTCTCCAGGATGGTGGATCATCGGTGCATGTCTTTGGCATTTGTCGCATTTTCGATCGAATTCCTTAGTATCTTTTTCCATATTGGCCCAGTAGTACCCCGCTCTGATGACGTTGTGAACTAGGGATTTGACATCGGAATGGTTCCCACAAGTACCTTCATAAATTTCTCATAGGACATAGTCGGTGTCTCCTGGACCCAAACATATTGCCAACGGTCTAACGAACATCCTTTTGTATAATGCTCCATCTTCAGCCAATGTGAATCATGCAGCCTTTGTTCGCAGAGTCCTCAATTCCTTAGGGTCTAATGGAAGCTTCCCGTTTTTTGGATACTTGATATATTTGTTCCTCCAATCCCAAGTTAGGCTTTTGGAGTTTTTTTCGGCGTGGCCTTCTTTGATTACTAACTTTGAAAGTTGTACGACAGTCCCCGAGCTAATTTTATCGTCTGTGACTGATGACCCTAAATTTGCAAGGGCATCTGCCTCACTGTTATGCTCTTGAGGTACATGCTGTAAGGTCCATTCTTTAAACCGGTGTAGGGTTACCTGCAGTTTGTCCAAGTACCTCTGCATTCGATCTTCTCGAACCTCGAAGGTCCTGTTGACTTGGTTAACCACAAGTAGGGAGTCACACTTGGCCTCGATGACCTCTTCTCCCAAGCTTTTAGCCATCTCGATACCTGCAATCATGGCCTCATACTCGGCCTTATTGTTAGTCAACTTAGAGGTTTTGATAGATTGTCTAATTGTATTGCCTGTGGGTGGCTTCAAAATGATGCCTAGCCCAGACCCCTTCACATTCGAAGAGCCATCTATGAAAAAGGTTCGCACCCCCGAAGATGTACCCATTTTTAACAAAAGTTCTTTTTCGACCTCGGGTACGAGGGCTGGCATGAAGTCAGTCACAAAGTCTGCTCAGATTTGAGACTTGTTGGCCATGTGGGGTTGATACTCGATATCATACCCACTGATTTTGACGGCCCATTTAGCCAATCGGCCCGAGAATTCGGGCTTATGTAGAACATTACGAAGAGGATTAGTGGTCACCATACAAATTGGGTGGCACTAAAAATATGGCTTTAATTTCCTAGAGGCGCTGATTAGAGCAAGCGTTAATTTTTCTAAGTGTGTGCACCTGATAAATAGTGATTTTGACTGCTTATTCGCTCTCTTTTACTTGCGTTTTAGCTAAAAAAATGCTCAAAGGTTTTTTCGGAACCTAACAAAATGTGCTTACTTGCAGGATTATTGGAAAATGAGCCAAAGAAGTCAAAATCAACTCATAAAGGAGTCTAAAGTGAACTAGAACCAAAATAGGGCAAATGAGATGGGAGTGCAGACCGCGCAATTCTAGTGCAGTCGCAAAAGGAGATTCAGAGAGTATGTTTTGGCCAGCTCAGGGAGAGTGGACCACACTGAAATTGTTCGGCTGCAGGAGGTCAAGTGTGGCGACATCCATTATTATGTGGACCACAGAGTTGAGATACAGAGAGCTGGAAAGTTTAGGAGTGCAGACCGCATCACTTTTGTGCGGCCACATAATCCTAAGTGCGGCCGCACCCACTTTTATGCGGACCACAGAAGCCTGAAGATTTCAAGCCCAATTTCCCAAGACTGCAGACCGCAGCACTTTTGTGCGGTCCGCACAACCGCAGAAGCCCATTGTGCGAACCGCACCAGAATTATGCGGCCGCACAACCTTCACAGGGGTATTTTTGTTAGATATTTTCAGCTTAGTATAAATAGTACTTTTTGTCATTGTAGGTGATGTTCAGTTGGCAGAGGTGCACTTGAGTCATTTTCATTACTTCTTTAAGCAATATTTTACTAGATTGACTTATTAGCATTAGATTTTCTTTGTTTAAACAATGATTATGCATTCTATCTTAATTTCTTCTTGTATTTCTTCATTTTCCATGAGTAGCTAAATCTTTAGCTAGGGTTGTTACCCAATCCTAGTGTGGGTACTTAATGGGTATTTAATTTTAGGGCTTGTTTGTGATTAGGTTAGTGATATTTAGCCTTGTTTATGCTTAATTTCTAGAATTAATGGTTGCAAACATTGATTCATGCCTAATTAACCTAGTCTTTGCTTGAGAAAGAGAGAATATGTTTAGGAAATCTTGGCTAACAAGGAATTAGGGTGAATTCTAGAAATTGATAGCCCCAATTAAAGGTCCAAATATAGAGATAGTAAGATCCGACTTGAGCTTATATCACTTGATTTGTGCAATACCCATTTGGGCTTGAGAAAGCCAAATTAGGCAAAATCACACAAAATACCGAGAGGTATAGAGTGATCAATTGCATGTGATTGCTATACCCCGATTCCGATAAATCAAACTTGCCCTATAGTTTACAACCCGTTAGGTAACCACCTAGGTGGAAGTCACAACCCTAGATTTCTTCATCCTTTGAAAAACAACCAAAACCAAAAATATTGTCCTTCAGTTTTATCTTCGCATTCAATAGAGTTTAATATAAGTAGTACACCAATAAACATTGTGGAAGTACAATTGAAGCCAAAACTTGCAATCAACTTAGATATACACCTAATTCTATATTCTAACTCCTTGTGGATTCGATCCCGGCCTTTGTTGGGTTATTGTTGCATCGACTGCCTCCTTACTTAATTGTGGTGTGGGTTTCACCAAGATCAATTTTTGGCGCCGTTGCCGGCGAGTTAAACGAATTTAGCTATATATCTAGGTTTTTGTTTGTTTTGTCTTTCTTTCTTTCCGAGTTACTAATTTTGTGTTTGAATTGATTTTAGGTACAAAATGGCTCTAAAAAACGATCCCATTTGAAATGTGCCATTGGGGAGGAAGTGGACGATGCTGCAATGGATGAGGTTCCTATTGAACCTCAAGCTAATAGATGAGGCCGCCCGCCTTATGATAATGTTCCGTCCCTCCCCCACCTCCACCAAGAGCAGTGCATCGGCTATTTCTAAACGAGGGTTATGCAAGTGCTATAGTTCTGCCCTGCATTAGGGAGAGAAACTTCCAAATAACCAACGTGATACTTACACTGCCTGAGCAGCGGGGTTTCTTCACCGGAGCTCCACACCAAAATTCCTACAAGCATCTCAAAGGGTTCGTCGAAACTTATTGGGAGAGCAAGCAAACAAATATTTTTGAGGACACACTGAGGTTAATGCTATTTCCCTTTTCTCTACGGGGAAAAGCATTGGACTGGTTAGAGAGGTTGCCCAACCATTCCATTCACGCTTGGGATGAGTTGGTAGAAAAGTTTATTTCCAAATTCTTTTCTTCGGGACATATGGCGACGCTTCAGGATGAGATTCTTGCATTCAAGCAAGAACCTAATGAGCCATTACACAAAATTTGGGAGAGATATCATACCATGGTTAAAGAGTGCCCGAACAATGATATGACTGAGGCAATGATCCAACAGACCTTCTACAGGGGGATCAACACAACAAACCAATGTGTGGTTAACCAATCACCAGGGGAAACTTCATGAACATGCCATATGCCGAAACTTGTGAAATACTTGATAAGATGGCAGATACCTCTTCAATGTGGAAAAGTAGAGCCAATGTATCGCAAGGTGACCCTAATGTTATTCACCTACACAAGGAGCTACATGAACATGGGCAAGCCATTTCCGAGTTGTCAACTACTATGAACCAATTGGACAAGGCTCAGCTTCAATAAGTTCAAGGGCCGAAACAAGTGAATGCAATGGAAGGTATGAATATGATGGTAAACAAGAGACGACAACAAGGTCAACAAATGCAAAACCGTCTGGAACAATTCATGCAAGATGATAGTGGTTATGATCAAGGTGATTCATTCAACGAACAAGACGAAGAAGTTCAATATGTCAACAATTACCAAGCTCAAATAAACAATGCTCAAGGACAAAACCAACAACAATGGAGGTCACAAGGGAACCAAGGTAATTGGAACAACCAAAACCACTAAGGCAATTGGAGTGGTGGTAATTCTAATCAAAGCAATTGGAACAATTAAGGAAATCAAGGCAATTGGGGGTAATTAAGGCAATTGGGGTGGCAACAATCAAACCAATTGGGGAGAAAATAACCAAGGCGGGTCGAACAACAACAACAACTGGGGGCTGGGTTTTCAAAGGCCTCTGATGTTCCAACAACCAAGCAATCTACCTCCATATCCTTCTCAAGGACCGAACTCTTCTTCCAATGAGATAGGTAGAATTGAAAACATGTTTAAACAGATGATGGAGAAGAATTGCCTAGTCTGATGCTTAATTATCTTTGCACAACACTTCTATTCGGAATTTGGAGGTTCAATTAGGCCAAATCTCACAAGCTTTGAACACTCATCCTAAGGGGGCACTACCTAGTGATACGGTGGTAAACCCGAAGGGTGGGAATGACTACTAAAAGTGGAAAAGGTGGAGATGCTACCACCTCAAATCAAAGAAGGTGTCACGACCCAAACCGAAGGGCCGCGACGGACACCCCGTGCCTTACACAACCGAGTACCAATGTAACATATCTTTCTTTACATGTTATCATGAGTAAATGAGCCAGAAAACCCGTCATGAGATAACAAGAATAAAACATAAGGGAATACTCAACATATGAAGACCCAAAATGATATACAAACTTATATATGTGACATACGGGCCTATAAGGCCGACATGACCATTAGTAAACTCGAAACATAGACCGACAAGGCCATACAAGTATCCATACACCTGACATCTATCTACAAGACTCTAAGAGTACATAAAATCATAAAGGTCGGGATAGGGCCCCGCCATACCAATCAATACATATCCAAAGCATACTAACCAAATAGGCAACTCCGGAGCAAGTGGACTACACCAACACCTTTGCTGAGCTGATAGCCTACTGGAGGACTGTCAACCTATCAATCGAGACATGCGCGCATGAAATGAAGCGTCCCCAGGCAAAAGGGATGTCAGTACGAATAAAGTACCAAGTATGTTAGGCAGGAAAGCATAAACAAGAACAGTAATGTAAAGAGAGAGATAAAGGAGATACAACCTGTAACATCAGAGTGCCTCTGGGGGTTACTGATATGAAATGCATAATACATATATATACATAAACTTTTTAAAACATTCGCATCTGTGGGCATCATCATCATCATATCGTACCCGGCCTCAAAGAGGACTCGGTAAAAATGTACCCGGTCATCATAAGGCTCGGTAGAATCGTACCCGGCAACGTGGAGCTCAGTAAACCCAACTGATCAGTGGTTGCACAATAGGTGCCATACCCGGCCGACTATAGCGCATCTCGGTAGAGTAAAATAGATACATATATATAATGCATGCTCGACTCATGGAATCACGTTCTAACCCTTTCAGAGTGATGTAAGGTCATTGCACCTTCGATTAACATTATGGACATCCCTACCATCAATATGAACCTTAGTGGGATTTAAGGATTATACACACTTGTTTAGAATAACTTTATAAGGAAAGAACAACATGGACAACCTTAGTTTCTAGGAGTAGATCCGTTATGAATTAGCGTACCGTTTATGTTCATGTCACTTTAGATCATGCCAAAAGAAAGAAGTAAGTGCCTTACCATACCTTAAACCCGTTGAGTCCTTAATCACTTCCAATCAACTCTTCAAATAAGTCAACTCAATCTATCATAGTATAAGGAGATTCAAAATCAGTGCTGAGCAAAGGCTAAGTCTATGACTTAAGCTAGTAGCTCGTTTACGTAAATTTGGGCAGTATCTCCCTTGTAACAAGGGCCTCCTCCAATACCATATACCAACAACAATTACCAAAGCAATACATCAATACATAATTATCAATATCAAGACACCATATAACAACAACAAAAGTCACAACTACATTACGACAAGCGGCAAGCTCCGATTGGAATCCGTATACCCCTTATCAATCCTTATAGACTTCTTAATTCAACATAAAAGTATCATTAACATGATAATGAAGTCATTAATCAATGATTCCAGCCTTAAACCATATATTTATAACAACGAAAATAATCCACAACTTCAACTATCCTCAATTAGCAACTTTATTCACTAGTTCATGTCTAGCCCATCCATTTAACTTAATCAATATCAAGATAACCTTAGGCACAAGCAAGATCACAATATACATACCTTATATAGTAACTTCAAGTCAAAATCCAAGTTATATTCAGTTTACAACAACCCTTAATAGCAATACAACACCATAGAAATGACTTAAGCTAATCCAAGTATTATCTTATAGTTTATCATCCTAACAACTTAACCAACATACAAGAAAGCTTAAGCACAATTAGTAGGATGTTATACTCACCTTATACAGCAGCAACAACTTGGAATTTCATCCAAATACAGCCCACAACAATCCTCAATGACAACACAACCTCAAAGAGGTGTTGTTCTTCACTAGAACTAAGTTTTGATGTTGAAATATGGTGTAATCACTTTGGAATCACTTCAAACCCTTGTGGTATATGTTTAGGAGGGTTAAGAGAAGTTTCGAGACAAATTTTAGTTGAAAAATGAGCAAAAATAGGCGTCCAAATCGTTTATAAATTGAAGTAGGTCAACCACCGCCTAAGTGGGTCCCACTGGGAGCTGCTTGCGCGGTCTCGCAAAAATACGAATATCTCTCTACTCCGATGTCGTATTGACAAACAGTTTAATGCGTTAGAAAGAAGACTCGTAGACCTTCAATTTTTTAGGTAGAACACCCCATGATTCCAAGTATATTTGGAGAAATTCTCAGATACATTTGACTTAAATTTCAGCAAATTTATGAATGTAACTTGTGATGACCTTTGCCAACTCTTGTCCCACAACTTGCTTGCCTTCAAAATGTAGAAAATGAATATCATACGACTAAAATAACTCATAGAGTAACCTCCTTATCATGTTAAGAACCCTAGTCTCACCCCAAAGTACATGTTATAACATTCCAAACTTGTCGACTTTTGACGAAACTTATTTTCTTCAATTGGTTTAGCTTCTAAGATTTCCAACCCTCTTGGTACTCATTATTCATGATCTTAAATATTTGTAACCTCCAAGGTAACATGATTAACTTACTTTATTTTCTTCCAAATATAATCTCATTTCCGAGCTTACATCAATGACTTACGACGTACTCTCACGTATGAAAATTTGGGGTGTAACATCATTCCCCTTTTTGGAACATTCGTCCTCGAATGCTGACTGATGCGCTTATCAGTTTCATAAAATATGGCTCTTACAAATTCTTTAATGCTCATCTTTCCCTCTAAGCAACTGTTTTGTGAATAAATCCAAATGCTTGGGCATTCCCCCCTTTTAGGCCTCTTTGTCACGCCATGACATGTGGTCGGAATTCTTCCAACATCGTAACATTTGCTACCTTATGTCATGCAGTATGTACGACTGTGTCCTTGTATGAGTGCCTAGTGACTCATCTTCTCTTTTTCCTCCATCTTTTAGCCAATCTCTAAGCCTCAATACTATACCATAAAACTTACTTCGATTTATTATTACTGAGGTTTGCTACCCAACTCCAGATTACTCTCTCGCTGCTTATCCTATATTTATAAATCTAAGTCCTTTAGTGCTTCCTCATTATTATTCAACTTAAGAATAACAAACAAATCTCATCCCGTACTTTGGAACTTGTACCCATCTATTGTTTATTCACCTTAATGTTGATCTATAATCTATCACTGATAACTTGCAACCTCTTACGTAATACACTGTCACTAGGGCTCACATCTTATCGGGGAACATATGAAGTGATTTTCCTGATCCACCTAGGGATAATACTATACTTCAATAATCGTATTTCATTGCATCCCAACGCGATTCATCTTATGGGGGTATTCTAATCCCGTGCAATTAATGAAATCCCTTTCTCGTTAAATCATTAATCAATCAAAGGCCTACGCATCATCCTCTTATCTATCATAATTACACCCTTATTCTACTGCCAGGGCAGCATTCAATCTTTTCTAAATGCACCTAGTCTCAGACTCCTCTGTGTTCATTCAGGCTGTACCGAGCTTTTTGTTATATATGGAAATCATCAGCTCCCTTGTTTTGATGGGTTTAATCCCTAGGACATACATATTCTCGTCACCTTCTCACTCACCTTTTCATATCCTTACTCCTATCAACCTAAAACCTTGTTGCTCTACAATACTTTACCTTAGGACCTACACCAATCTATTTATACTACTCGCAACCTTCCTTTAACTTGCTAGCACCATAAATTTCCTTTCGTGCCTTCTCAGCTGTCCTTAAATGTAAGCAATTACTTTTGCTGGTCGTTCTATCACTTGTTGCATGAATACTTGGCTTGTCTTTTTGCCCATGAATACTATAATTTCCTGTACCTCATATGATCTCAGACATCACCTTTGATGGCTTTTTTTTTACCATTCATTAGCCATGATAGGTGCCACTTTCTTATGGAGTGTATACAATATTGTAGTGAGACTACTGTTACAGGATAATTTACTCTTTAGCTCATTATGCTTAGGTGGAAACCTTCTTCCTTATTTCCTCAGCTAGTCTTTCATTGTAGTACTTAGGGAGACATTCTGGCTCTTGTAAAGTTGCGAGCTTGATATATCGTACACCCGAAGGTAATTTTTGTTATTCTTACTCGCCTATAATAATCCTTAGTTAGATAAATTTATGCCTTTGTTCTCGTAGGGTTACTTCTAAGCTCAAATTTTTATTGTCTCCTTAGTGACTCTCTCTCTTATTTTCATAAACCTTAAAAATAGTACCTTTAACTGCCTCAACTCCTATCTGAAATTTTTTTCAAATGATTGTGATCTCGTATCTGCGAGATTGAATTCACTATGCTGCGATTCACTACATTTATCTTGCATGATCTATTGATTTATCTGTGACCTCTTGTCTAGCCATAACTGGGCTCTTCCTGAATCAACTACTAATTACTCGTTGGTCCATTCTCATATATATATATATATATATATATTCTGCATCCATTCTCATATATATATATATATATATTCTGCATAATCCCTCTTGGGATATATCCTTTGTCTTAACTTATCTCTCACCACTAGCTCCTGATGTATCAAGTGTCCATTCACACTTATTTATCAATAAAATCCTGGCCGGAAACTTTTACTGCCTCTCCCCGGTGTCGTGCTTGTATAATGTTCTAGAGTCGCAACATATATGCAGGAACTGAATAAATGCAACATCATCCCTTTCTCCTTTTTACCACATTCTTCCTTTACCATTCCATAGTTAACTGAACTGCTTAACTCCGACTTAATATCATGTCACACCATATTCCCCCTTTAGGGAAGTACTAAGATTTAGTGCTACGACGATCTACCTATAGTTGTTTTACCTCTTCATCTTTGGTGTTTTTTCACATTATCAATGAACCTTAATCACCTTATGGTAACCTTCTGTACCAGGGATAACTAAATTTCTTATGCACGAAGGTGACACCTACGGTAACTGGCACACTTAGTCCCTTAAGATTAACTCTGCTCAGAGTGCTTGCTTTAGGTAAGCGACTTCCTAAATAACCTTTAAAGGTTATTCGTCTGTTGTCTATTCTATTATTGTTGGAGCACGATCTTTGAAATTCTCACGATGTCGACCATTATCAAATCCTCCGGTCCCTAATTCATGTTCGGTTTTATCTTGTTCACCAGCCCATACTGATTTTTATTACTCTGGGGTCTAACCTTTCCTCCTGGTAATCACGTTGAAGTCACCATCTCATTTCTCGAAATAAGAATACGACTTTATGGCTTATACTCTTTTATTGCCTTAAGGCTTGTCACCTTTTGTATTTTCCTTCACTTGACTATAGACTCTATCATCGTGTCATATTTTGATTTACTGTTATCACCCATATATCACATCTTACTCATGATGCTTCATTTATTTTCTTCTTATTCTCCGGATAATATTTTTTTTGTCTATCAGTTTATTCTAAAAACTTCAACAAAAAGTTCTTTCCCTATAAGCTCCCCTAGCTTCATCTCACTGGCTCTTGGGAATGCCTAACATTCTTTTTTTACTCGGGGCTAGAGTCATACTAAGGTAAATATTTGTCCCTTCTAGGATCCCACTGCCTATCTTCTGAAATTTCTGGATATTTCAGTATTCGTATCTGATTGTACTACTCTAGAGTTCACCATCTGGGTGTCTTAGAAGGAGATCTATTACCATATTTGCACCATCTTTCGGAAATGTTAGTTAATGATAACAACCTATCCACAATTTTTGGGTTACTCTAACTCCAACTGGATCCTGATATCCCATCTTTCTCTTAAATAATATCTGTTAGCTCCCATAGAACATAACTGAGATGGGTGTGGCTAATTGTACTTACCTCTGTCATTGATGAAGGTACCAAAATGCTTATATTTCTCTGCCTGATTTGAAAATATTGATAATCTTCATTATCTGGGTGCCTCGTACCCCTCTTCACCTTACTTCTTTTACTTGTTGAAACTTGTATCTAGCTTCTGAATCCCTCATAGATTTTCACCATATTCGTGAATAAATATCCTTTCCTTAAGGCTCCTTATTAAGAAGCATACACATCTTAGTACACACATGATCTATTGAAGACCTCACATTTACTCATCATAAGCATGATGTGAAATCGAGTTCCTCTGACTCAACTCTTCCACATCCACATGCAATCTCTTACCAACTGTCTTTGTGGATGTAGGTATCGTTGTATTATGACTAAAGTCGAATTTAGGAGTTTGAATTCTTACAACTGAGCTCTACTGCACGATCTAGAGTAAGAAGAAAGAGTGACAGACCTAAATGCCCTGTAGCCTCCTGCTTATAAGTGTGGTGCACAACACACCCATAAACAAGACTCTACTAGACACGACTTGTAGACTCCCTAGGACAGAACTGCTCTGATACCACTTCTGTCATGACCCAAACCGAAGGGCCGCGACGGGCACCTGGTGCCATACTCAACTGAGTACCAACGTAACATATCTTTCTTAACATGTTATCATGAGTAAATCAGCCAGAAAACCCGTCATGAGATAACAAGAATAAAACATAAGGGAATACTCAACATATGAAGACCAAAAATGATATACAAACTTATATATGTGACATACGGGCCTATAAGGCCGACATGACCATTAGTAAACTCGAAACATAGGCCGAAAAGGCCATACAAGTATCCATACACCTGACATCTGTCTACAAGCCTCTAAGAGTACATAAAATCATAAACGTCGGGACAGGGCCCCGCCATACCAATCAATACATATCCAAAGCATACTAACCAAATAGGCAACTCCGGAGCAAGTGGAGTGCACCAACACCTTTGCTGAGCTGATAGCCTACTGGAGGACTGTCAACCTATCAATCGAGACCTGCGAGCATGAAATGCAGCGTCCCCAGGCAAAAGGGTCGTCAGTACGAATAAAGTACCAAGTATGTTAGGCAGGAAAGCATAAACAAGAACAGTAATGTAAAGAGAGAGATAGAGAAGATACAACCTGTAACATCAGAGTGCCTCTGGGGGTTACTGATATGAAATGCATAATACATATATATACATAAGCTTTTTAAAACATTCGCCTCTATGGGCATCATCATCATCATATCGTACCCGGCCTCAAAGAGTACTCGGTAAAAATGTACCCGGCCATCATAAGGCTCTGTAGAATTGTAGCCGGCCATGTGGAGCTCGGTAAACCTAACTGATCAGTGGTTGCACAATAGGTGCCATAGGTGCCATACTCGGCCGACTATAGCGCGACTCGGTAGAGTAAAATAGATACATATATATAATGCATGCTCGACTCATGGAATCACGTTCTAACCCTTTCAGAGTGATGTAAGGTCATTGCACCTTCGATTAACATTATGGACATCCCTACCATCAATATGAACCTTAGTGGGATTTAAGGATTATACACACTTGTTTAGAATAACTTTATAAGGAAAGAACAACATGGACAACCTTAGTTTCTAGGAGTAGATCCGTTATGAATTAGCGTACCGTTTATGTTCATGTCACTTTAGATCATGCCAAAAGAAAGAAGTAAGTGCCTTAACATACCTTAAACCCGTTGAGTCCTTAATCACTTCCAAGCAACTCTTCAAACAAGTCAACTCAATCTATCATAGTATAAGGAGATTCAAAATCAGTGCTGAGCAAAGGCTAAGTCTATGACTTAAGCTAGTAGCTCGTTTACGTAAATTTGGGCAGCATCTCCCTTGTAACAAGGGCCTCCTCCAATACCATATACCAACAACAATTACCAAAGCAATACATCAATACATAATTATCAATATCAAGACACCATATAACAACAACAAGTCACAACTACATTACGACGAGCGGCAAGCTCCGATTGGAATCCGTATACCCCTTATCAATCCTTATAGACTTCTTACTTCAACATAAGAGTATCATTAACATGATAATGAAGTCATTAATCAATGATTCCTACCTTAAACCATATATTTATAACAACGAAAATAATCCACAACTTCAACTATCCTCAATTAGCAACTTTATTCACTAGTTCATGTCTAGCCCATCCATTTAACTTAATAAACATCAAGATAACCTTAGGCACAAGCAAGATTACAATATACATACCTTATACAGTAAATTCAAGTCAAAAAAGTTATATTCAGTTTACAACAACCCTTAATAGCAATACAACACCATAGAAGTGACTTAAGATAATCCAAGTATTATCTTGTAGTTTATCATCTTAACAACTTAACCAACATACAAGAAAGCTTAAGCACAATTAGTAGGATGTTATACTCACCTTAGACAACAGCAACAACTTGGAATTTCATCCAAATACAGCCCACAACAATCCTCAATGACAACACAACGTTTTGATGTTGAAATATGGTGTAATCACTTTGGAATCACTTCAAACCCTTGTGGTATATGTTTAGGAGGATTAATAGAAGTTTGGAGACAAATTTTAGTTGAAAAATGAGCAAAAATAGGCGTCCAAATCGTTTATAAATTGAAGTAGGTCAACCACCGCCTAAGTGGGTCCCATTGGGAGCTACTTGCGCGGTCTTGCAAAAATACGAATATCTCTCTACTCCGATGTCGTATTGACAAACGGTTTAATGCGTTAGAAAGTATTCTCGTAGACCTTCAATTTGGTATGGATAACACCCCATGATTCCAAGTATATTTGGATAAATGCTCAGATACATTTGACCTAAATTTCAGCAAATTTATGAATGTAACTTGTGATGACCTTTGCCAACTCTTGTTCCACAACTTGCTTGCCTTCAAAATGTAGAAAATGAATATCATACGACTAAAATAACTCATAGAATAACCTCCTTATCATGTTAATAACCCTAGTCTCACCCCAAAGTACATGTTATAACATTCCAAACTTGTCGACTTTTGACGAAACTTATTTTCTTCAATTGGTTTAGCTTCTAAGATTTCCAACCCTCTTGGTACTCGTTATTCATGATCTTAAATATTTGTAACCTCCAAGGTAACATGATTAACTTACTTTATTTGCTTCCAAATATAATCTCATTTCCGAGCTTACATCAATGACTTACGACGTACTCTCACGTATGAAAACTTGGGGTGTAACAGAAGGATTGTGGATGAAGATGTTGTGGTTCAAGAGGATGAAATCCCAAGCAATGTGGTTCAAGCTAATGAAGAAGTGTAAATTGATATATATGAAAGTGTGGAGGAGACGCAAGAAGAGGTGAACCCATCTAGGGAACATGTGATTGATATTCTGGAACCGATAGTGCCAAAGGCTAAGGCGTCAATGCCAAGGCCTCCTCCTCTATACCCTCAAAAGCTTGCAAAACAAAATAGTGAGAAAAAATTCAAAAAGTTTATTGATATGATGAAAAGTTTGTTAATTAATGTGCCGTTGGTTGAGACATTAGAACAAATGTCTGGATATGCAAAATTTATGAAGGATTTGGTAACTAAGAAAAAATCAATGAATTGTGAGACCATCAAGATGACTCATCAAGTGAGTGCTATAGTGAACTCAATGGCTTCAAAGTTGGAAGATCCGAGTGCTTTCACAATCCCTTGCACTATTGGGAGTGCCGATTTTGCCAAAGCATTATGTGATCTCGGGGAAAGTATCAACTTGTTGCCCTATTCTGTGTTCAAAATTTTGGGAATTGGGAAACAAAGACCCACATCCATGAGGTTGCAAATGGAAGATCGGACAATGAAGAGGCCTTTGGGTATTATTGATGATGTATTAGTTCGGGTTGACAAGTTTATCCTCCCAACAGATTTTGTGATCCTTGATTGTGAAGTGGACTATAAGGTGCCTATCATTTTGGGTAGACCTTTCCTTGCTACGGGGAAGGCTCTTGTTAATGTGGGGGGGCGGTGAGCTCACTTTTTGGGTGGGTGACGAAAAGGTGTCTTCCATGTATACAAATCAAATGAGGCAACCAAATAGTAATGAACTTTGTTCGTTTGTGGATTTGGTGACCAACGTGATAGTTGATGATGCTAGTGTAACAATGAATGTGAAGGACAATTTGGAAGGAGTTTTTCTCAACCTAGATGATGAGGAGGAGAATGATGCTATGTGGAATATGTAAATGCATTGCAAGGCATGGGGTCATACACTTATGAGCCCCGAAAGCTATCTTTGGATCTTGAAAACTGGAAGACTCCACTAATAAAGCCCTCAATCGAGGAGCTTCCTACCTTGGAAGTTAAAGCCATTGCCCCCGTACCTCAAGTATAATTCCTTGGCCCTTCTTCTGCTTTACCAGTTATCCTTTCGTCTTGCTTAACTAACATGCATGTAGAGTCCACATTAGAGGTGCTACATAGGAGAAAAAAAGCAATAGGATGGACTTTGGCAGATATCTGGGGGCATAAGCCCTACCTTTTGCATGCACAAGATTATTTTAGAGGAGGGTGCCAAACCCTCCGTTGAACATCAAAGAAGATTAAATGAAGTTAATGCAAGAGGCGGTGAAGAAAGAGATAATCAAGTGGTTAGATGCCGGGGTTGTGTACCCCATTTCCAATAGTTCATGGACTTCTCCCGTGCAATGTGTCCCAAAGAAAGGAGGCATGACTATGGTAACAAATGACAATAATGAATTGATCCCAACAAGAACCGCCATGGTGGAGGACACTCTTGAGGTCTTTATGGATGATTTTTCTGTGGTTGGGAATTTGTTTGAAGATTGTTTGAACAATTTGGATAGGGTATTGGCTAGATGTGAGGAGACAAATTTAGTATTGAATTGGGAGAAGTGTCACTTCATGGTCGAGGAAGGCATTGTCCTCGACCATAAAATTTCAAAGTATGGTATTGAGGTTGATAAGGCCAAGATTGAGGTGATCTCCAAACTCCCCCCTTACATATGTGAAGGGAGTGAGGAGCTTCTTGGGTCATACGGGTTTCTGTCGCGGATTCATCAAGGATTTTCCAAGGTGGTAAATGCATTTTTCAAACTTTTGGAGAAGGATGCCTAGTTCCATTTCAATGAAGATTGTATGAAGGCATTTGAGTTGCTTAAGTTCAAGTTGACTACTACTCCTATTATTATCGCACCGGATTGGAGCTTGCCTTTTGAGCTCATGTGTGATGCTAGTGATGTTTCGGTTGGAGCGGTGTTGGGTCAAAGAATCAACAAAATCTTCCATCCGGTCTACTATGCTAGCAAGACCATGAATGATGCCCAAGTCAACTACACAGTGACCGAAAAGGAGCTACTTGCTATTGTCTTTGCTATGGAGAAGTTCCAGCCGTATTTGATGGGTATTAAGGTGATTGTTCACACCGACCATGCAAAGCTTCGATATTTGATGAGCAAGAAAGATTCTAAGGCAAGGTTGATGCGGTGGGTGCTTCTATTGCAAGAGTTTGATCTAGATATTCAAGATCGCAAGGGTAGTGAAAACCAAGTGGCAGACCACTTGTCCGGATTGGAGGAGGAGGGGAGGCCACATTACGGCCTTGAGATCAATGATTCATTTTCCAACGAGCAACTCCTAGCCATTTCAATGACCGGGATGCCATGGTTTGCCGATTTAGCCAACTATCTTGGGAGCGACATTGTCCTGAATGAGTTCTCTTCAAACCAAAGGAAGAAGCTCAAACGAGATTGCCTTGATTATTATTGGGATGAGCCATATCTCTTTTGGATATGTACCGATGGTGTGATCCAGCAATGTGTGCCGGAAGAAGAACAAGTGGGTATTCTTGAGGCTTGCAACTCTTCACCGTATGGTGGTCACCATAGTGGAGCAAGAACGGCGGAAAAAGTTTTGAGTTGTGGATTCTATATGCCTACGCTCTATAAGGATGCTAGAGAGATGGTCAAGCATTGTGATGAATGCCAAAGAGCCGGTGGGATTTCTAAGAAGATTGAAATGCCTCTCACCACCATTTTGGAGATAGACATCTTCGACGTATGGGGTATTGATTTCATGGGTCCATTTGTTAGCTCTTATGGGAACACCTACATTCTAGTCGCGGTTGATTATGTTTCCAAATGGGTTAAGGCCGTTGCTTTGCCCAACAATGAAGCGAGGAGTGTGGTGGCATTCTTAAAGAAAAACATCTTTACAATGTTTGGCACTCCGAGGGCTATTGTTAGTGATGGGGGTTCGCATTTTTGCAACCGAGGTTTTGATACCTTACTCACAAAGTATGGTGTCACTTACAAAGTATCGACCCCCTACCATCTACAAGCAAGCGGGCAAGTTGAAGTCTCCAACCGGGAGATCAAGAGTATTTTATCAAAGGTTGTCAATGCCAACCGGACTGATTGGTCAAGAAAACGTGATGATGCTCTTTGGGCTTATAGGACGGCCTACAAGACGCCAATTGGGATGTCCCTATATTGATTGGTGTTTGGGAAGGCGTGCCATCTTCCGGTAGAACTCAAGCATAAGGCCATGTCGGCTTTGAAAAAGTTGAACCTTGAGTGGGATATTGCAGCAAACCTAAGGGTGTCACAATTGAATGAACTTGATGAATTCCGGTATCATGCATACACAAGTGTGTCCCTTTACAAGGAGAAGATTAAGTACCTCCATGACAAGTACATCCACAACAAGGAGTTCAAAGAAGTTGATCTTGTGCTATTGTTCAATTCCCGGTTAAGAATATTTCCGGGAAAGTTGAAATCAAAATGGAGTGGGCCCTTTGAAGTAGTGAATGTAACCCCCTTTGGTGCTATAGATTTGAAAAATAAGAATGATGAGGTCTTTAGAGTCAATAGGCACCGGTTTAAACATTATCTTGGCAAGGTTGATGATGGCCACATTGTGGCGGTTCTTCATTTCAAGTGATTGGTAATTTGCGTCATGCCACGACGTTAAATCAGGTGCTTCTTGGGAGGCAACCCATGTCTTTTCTTTCTTTTACTTTTACTCTTTTAGATAGGCTTGGTTTTGAGATAACCAATTTTGAAGTTATGCAGGAATGGGTGTGCGTTGCAGCGACTGTGCATGAAAAATTTGGCTAAGTGTCAAAGTGCATAGTCTCTGAAGTTGGCCTGTCAAAATTGCTTAAGGAATTACGGCCAAACACATTTTTGTGTGGTCTGCACTGATGCTGCGGCCGCACTCATATTTGTGCGGTCCGCAGCCAGTCATCTCAAAGGCAAGTAAGGAGTGCGGTCCGCATTAAAATTATGCAGCTGCACTCAAGTAAAAAAATGGGTCCCATGGGTATCAGTATAAATAAGATTTCGCTCATCTTTTTACACTTTTCGAACTCCCGAGCCCTAAAGGCTGAGCTTACACAGTAAATTTCCCCATTTGCACTCAAATTATTCCCTCAATTCATCACCCGCATCGTCATTATTGGTATGTTAAATTTCTCATTATGTTTTTATCTTTTATTTCCTTTTGTTCTTAGATTTAGGGTTAATTACATGCTTAAAATGCCAATGTTTCGTTATTTTTGCTTAAAATCATGTGGATAGCTTTTTGTATGATAATTGGGGTCTGGGTAATGTGCTAATGAGGTTTGATTGCTAAAACCATGTCAATTTGAGAGCAAAAATTGCATAAACTCGTGCTAGTGAATTTAGAATTATGCGGCCGCACACATTTTTGTGCGGTCTGCAGTGGAGGCTATGCGGCCACACACATTTTTGTTGGTCCACAGTACTCTAAGTTCTTAGAATAGTGAGCTTGACTTATGGGGAAGCACTAAAAATTATGCGGTCCGCAATGGACTAATGCGGCCACACTCATTTTTGTGTGGTCCGCAGTGATGGAAGTTCAGAGACCCCAGTAGTCTGAGCCTGGAGCTCTGCAACCACACTTATTTTTGTGTAGTCCGCAATAGGCACTCTATGGCTGCACTTATTTTTGTGTGGTCCGCAATGGGCAGTCTACGGCCGCTCTCACTTTTGTGCGGTCGCACTGCCCTTCTTAGAATTATTTACTGCAACTTCCAATTATGTCTAAGCATGCATTATAAGCTTCAATTGTAACTGATTTCTAGTTCTTATGTGTGCAGACAATGGTTCGCTCATGTGGTAAGGGTGATATGTCAAAAGGGAGGGCAAAACCCTCCCGAGGCCGGGGTCGAGACAAAAGCAATCTTGCTCTAGCAATCCAAAAGGTCAAGCAAGAAAGCCACAGCTAATAGAGCCACTGGTACCTCGGAGACCAGTGAGTATGTCCCATCCGGGGAAGTCTCTAAGGGTAACTGCGTGTACGAAGCCCAATCACAATAGTTCCTAGGGAGACTTCATTTGGTTGATGAGTCTTCTTTAGCTGCCAGTTCATCTGAAGGTTCGAAAGAGGGCAGCCAAGACTTTGAGCCCTCTTCCTCACCTTCTCCCCCTGCTCCAATAAACTTAGATGATGATGATGTTCTAAATGATAAGAGAGGGGGCGATACTGTAGTACCAGGGTCGGAAAGATCAATGAGGCCGGAGATATGAGAGGATAGATTTGTCAGTGCCAATGCATTTTCCAAGTTTAGGGAATGGTGGCCACTGAGGTCGCTCACTCTTGAGCGACAGTTCTTAATGAAAGACATGAACATACACAATCCCAATGTCCTTAGGCAATTCTAAGAGCGGAAAGGATGGAGTTAGTTCACCAATAAAGTTTTAGATACAAATGAGTACCTGGTCAAGGAATTCTACGTGAATGTTGCTCACATCAACCAAGGTACTAAGGTGACCAAAGTGCAGAATCTTAAAATCTGCTTTGACCCTCTTGCACTTAACAAATATGTGGGGTTTGAAGAAGTGGAGGCAGTGCAGTATTTGGAGAAGCTAGCCATGGGTGATTTAGCTCGTCCGTGGTTGGCTGAGATTCTGGAAATCCCATGGTCAACACCTCCGTGGCTCGTAGCAGGGGTTCAAATTTTCTGGGCCACCCTAAACTTTGAAGTAAAAGGGTGGCAAACATTCGTGTGTAGCCGCATTGACCCGTGCCTCAATGAAAACATGCTTCCACTTCCCCGTGCAATCTTTGTGGCCTCAATTATGGTAGGGTATCCGATAAATATTGGTGCCATCATGTCTACCAACATCACTTTAGCTGTCCAGAAAGGAGAGAGATCTTATGCGTACCCAAACTTCCTCACCGAATACTTTAAGGATCAAGGGGTGAAGTCAAGCATTATGATACAGATGTGAGGCCAAGAAGCCTTTCTCCTGGTACCACATTCAGGGAGATGACAAAACGAAGTTCAAGGCTAAAGCTGCTACCTCCACTAGCCAATCTGAGGAGCCAGCGGTAGTGGTTACTGATTTTGCTGCCGAGCCTTCCACGGCAGCAGGTACTTCCACCGGGACAACAGCCATGCCACCATATTCATCTACCAGACCTCCTACTTCTGCTAGACTTTCAGTACCATTGGAAATGCCATCTTTATCTACCTATCCTCATACTGCACTGCGAGTCTCCCATACTGCGCTGCGAGTCTCCCAGACATTGGCAAGTCTCAACAACTGGATGCAGGCAGCTACTACAAAGCTGACTGATTTATCCAGTGCTGTTACAGCACAGTCCTCATCCCCAACACAACCATAGGTACCTCTATCAGTGGAGGAAGCATTGAAGAAGATTCTGGAAAACTAGAAGACTATTATAGATACTCTAGTGGCGCATGGGAAGGTCATTGCAGATTTGACCAAGCAGGTCAGGAAGATGAAGAAGTCTCAAGCAACAAAGAGGTCCGTGGAGAAGTTGACAAAGGAGGTTGAGAAGATTATATCTACCGGAGATTTGCCATTGGACCTGCTCATAGAGACAGCACCACCACCAGCAAAGACAATACTAGAGGTAGCAGCCGACCAGTCTGAGGAGCCGGTTGCCCCTTCCCACACTACTTAGGAGATGATCCAGATGCTCAGCAACCCAATTGGCCCTCAGCCTGGCGATGATGAGATACAGCTTGAGGCTGAGGTTGCTGATGATCCTATGCATACTGATACAACATAGGGAGTTCTCTAAACTCTTTACCCTTTCCTTGTTCTTATTTTTGCTAAGCATTGGAGATAATGCTTATTTTTCATTTGGGGGGGGGGTGGTCTATTCTGATTATTTGACATTTGGGCTGTAATAACTCAGATACTATTTTAATTTCATCTTTATTTTCCTTTGGTATGTATATATTTTCTCCATTTGATGTAAATATTCATTCCCTTTATGTATATATTCTTCTCCCTTATGTATATATTCATTTGACTTTGGTTTGTATATTCTTTTATCTCGCTTTCTGTAGTTTATTTCATAGCTTCTTTAGTTTGCTTTTCCTTAATAGTATAGCTTCTTATTTACTTTAGTAGTTTTTTTTAATTTGCTATCTTCATTTTACGTTTTGAGTGAACAATAAGCCTTTGGTTTTCTTAATACCATGGTTATTTCCAAAGGTGGATTTTTGTATGAATGGGGTGGCTCTTCCCAACGATGGATGGCGTGACAACCTTCTTAAGGGATTGAGTCCGTTTTATTTTATGTTTTGTTAAATATAGTAGTAATGAATAAAAGGGGTTTCAAGCATACTTCACTTGGTACCAACACATTTACCTATAATCATATGGTTAAAAACAAGTTGTTGGCAGAAAATAGCTCTAGTTGTGACTTTCTTGACTCTTGTGTTAACTTAAACAGTCATCGGGTGGTCCAAATCGAGCCATTTGTGATTCTCAATCTTAGCTAGGGTTGTTGTGGGCCCTTGACTCTGTACTCTTTAGCAATCTAGAAGCGTGATAGGTGAAATATTTAGTTGCAAGTCCTAGTACCTGTGCTAATGGTCTAGAACTTGCCCTGAATGTTTGTCTAGGCAAAATTCTAAGTGTAGCTTGGCTTGAGAAATGATTGTAGTCTCTCTTTGATCTAATTTGAAATTTAAAATCTTCCATGGCCTATCAATGTGATATCCCTAGTCAACACCTTTGAGCCGAAGCCCTTTTTCTTTCAATAACCATGTTACAAGCCTTCATCCATTTTGTAATGACCCTCTCTTGGCACCCGATCTTTTCTTAGAATTCTTGAGAAATAATTGACAAAAACATAAGTTTGCGGGAGAGAAGAGGAGTTTAAAAGTGATAAAAGGTACAAAGAAGAGAAATAAATTAATAAAAGAGAAGGTAAAGAAAAGAAGGAAAGAACAAAAAGAAAAATGCCAAAAAGAAAGTAAATAAAGAGAAGAGTTGAAGGGAATCCAAAAGAAAATAAGGAGGGAAAGCTGAAGTAAATAGAAAAGGAGAAAAATGAATGTCATGCTCAAAAACGAGTGACGTTACATCTCTCTAGTTTCCCCGAGGAAAAAGAAAATGACTCAAAGAGTCGAGAAAGTATGAGTCGAAAAGAGAAAATGGAGTGCTTAAGGAAAGATGAAACCATTATATTCCAACAAGTCCTACCTTGATCCAAAAGCCTTAATCACATCCCGCAAAAGCCCTACATAATTTCAAGTTGAGTGAGCTTACATTAGTGATAATATACATGAGGGGAAAGCTTATGGTACTTAAAGCCGGACTTGTGACGTTCTTTTGAGAGAGATGAACGAACTTTTCACAATCCTTGCTAAGTGAGATTTGCTAATGGAGAGTAGAGGAGGAGGAGTCTGGGATCCACAGTGACCTACGTGAAATAGCAAACTTCCTTGATGAATATAGTCAACTCTTGATGCTCTAGAGTCACACTAGAACTATGGTACTCAAAAAGTCATATCATGGGTTGTTGATAATTCATATGTATTATGGGTAATTGTTGGTCCTAATGGGTGTAAAATTGATTCACCTTAGGCTAGCTGAAATATCTCTTTTTCTAGTGAAGGTGGAAATTGCCTTATTTTCTTGAGGACCAGTAAAGCTTAAGTTTGGGGGAGTTGATAAGTAGGGATTTTGACTGCTTATTTGCTCTCTTTTACTTGCGTTTTAGCTAAAAAATGCCCAAAGGTATTCTCCGAAACTAACAAAATGTGCTTCATTGTAGGAATATTGGGAAACAAGCCAAAGAAGTCAAACTCAACTTATAAAGGAGTCTAAAGTGAACAAGAACTAAAACAGGGCAAATGAGATATCAGTTCGGACCGCACAATTCTAGTGCGACCGCAGAAGAAGATTCAGAGAGTATGTTTTGACAAGCTCAGGGAGTGCGGCAACACTGAAATCATGCGGCCGTAGGAGGTCAAGTACAGCCACATCCATTATTGTGCGAACCGCAAAGTTGAGGTTCAGAGAGCTGGAAAGTTTAAGAGTGTGGACCACATCACTTTTGTGCGTCCGCATAATCCTAATTGCGGCCGCACCCACTTTTATGCGGACCGCAGAAGCCTAAATATTTCACGCCCAGTTTCCTAAGACTGTGGACCATAGCACTTTTGTATGGCCGCAGAAGCCCATTGTGCGGACCACACCAGATTGTGCGGCCGCACAACGTTCGTAGGGGTATTTTTGTTAGATATTTTCAGCTTAGTATAAATAGTACTTTTGTCATTTTTAGGTGAAGTTCAGTTGGTAGAGGTACACCTGAGCCGTTTTCTTTACTTCTTTAAGCAATTTTGTACTAGATTGACTTATTAACATTAGATTTTCTTTGTTTAATCAATGATTATACATTCTATCTTAACTTCTTCTTGTATTTTTTCATTTTTCATGAGTAGCGAAATCTTTAGCTAGGGTTGTCACCAAACCCTAGTGTGAGTACTTAATGGGTATTTAATTTTAGGTCTTGTGTGATTGGGTTAGTGATATTTAGCCTTGTTTATGCTTAATTTCTAGAATTAATGGTTGCAAACATTGATTAATGCCTAATTGACCTAGTCTTTGCTTGAGAAAGAGAGTCTAAGTTTTGGAAATCTTAGCTAACAAGGAATTTGGGTGAACTCAAGAAATTGATAGCCCCAATTAAATGGTCAAATCTAGAGATAGTAAGACCCGACTTGAGATTATATCACTTGATTTGTGCAATACCCATTTGGCCTTGAGAAAGCCAAATCCGGCAAAATCACTCAAACTACCAAGAGGTATAGATTGAGCAATTGCGTGTGATTGCTATACCACGATCCCGATAAATCAAACTTACCCTATAGTTCACAACCCGTTAGGTAACCACCTAGGTGGAAGTCACGACCCTAGATTTCTTCATCCTTTGAAAAATAACCAAAACCAAAAATATTGTCCTTCAGTTTTATCTTCGCATTCAATAGAGTTTAATATAAGTAGTACACCAATAAACATTGTGGAAGTACAATTAAAGCCAAAACTTGCAATCAACTTAGATATACACCTAATTCTATATTCTAACTCCCTGTGGATTCGATCCCGACCTTTGTTGGGTTATTATAGCATCGACCGCCTCGCTACCTAATTGTGGTGTGGGTTTGGCCGAGATCAGTACCGTGTCTCGGTTTTACCTAAAGTTCGACTAACATAGTAAACAGGAAATTGTGTACTTTGATCTTCTCAAACTAGGACACCACTTACCGTGACTTCTAAGACTGCTAAATATAAGTACAGTTGCTTGTCCGCTTTCTGAATATGAAGCAATGGTGGTCTAGAAAGATACCGCTTTAACTCTTCCAGCCCTTGTTTACATTCGGGGGTCCAAGCGAAATTGTTGTTTTTTTAGCAGTGAAAAAAACCCGTGACTTCGATTTGAAGAACTCGAGATAAACCGGCCTAAGGCAGCTATCCCTCATGTTAATCTTTGTATGACTTTAACGTTGTCCATGACTGTGATGTATTCAATTGTCTTGATTTTATCGGGGTTGATCTCGATCCCCTGGTTTGACACCATAAAGCCGAGGAACTTGCCCGAACCGACTCCGAATGCACACTTCTCAAGATTGAGCTTCATGTTGTATTTTCTCAATATGTCGAAAGTTTCCTGCAAATGTGTTAAATGGTCCTCAAAGTGCAGGGACTTAGATAGCATATCGTTAATATATACCTCCATTGATTTACCTATTTGTTCTTCAAACATTCGATTCAATAAGCGTTGGTAAGTAGCACCAGCATTTTTAGCCCAAACGGTATTACATTATAACAATATGTGCCATACTTAGTCATGAATGAAGTCTTTTCCTGATCCTTCGGTTCATCTAAATTTTATTGTACCCGGAGTAAGCATCGAGAAAACTAAGGAACTCGTGGCCGGCCGTTTCATCGATCATGCGATCGATATTCGGTATAGGAAAAGAGTCTTTGGGACATGTTTTGCTTAAATCTTTATAATCTACACACATTCTAAGTTTATTCCCCTTTTAGGGACTACAACTATGTTTGATAACCATTTGGGATATTTTACTTCCCGAATGGATCCTATTTTGAGAAGTTTGGTTACCTCGTCCTTAATGAATGCATGTTTTACCTCGGACTGGGCCTTCACTTTTGTTTTACCTGTCTGAACTTCGGGTCTAAGCTCAATCAATGTGTTGTGATCTTCGGTGGGATTCCTATCATATCCAGGTGGGACCAAGCAAAACAATCCATGTTATTTAAAAGGAATTGAATGAGTTTTTTCCTAAGCTCGGGAGTTAACCCCGTGCCCAGGTATACCTTTCGATCGGGAAGATGCATGATTAGTATGAGTTGTTCCAGCTCCTCGACCGTTGACTTCATTTCATCGGAATCATTAGGGGTTATGAAGGTTCGAGGTATCATATAATCTTCATCCTCGAAGATCTCCTACTCCTCTGATAGGGCCGAGGCCGGTGCCTGTGGTTGCTATTTGACTTCTTGTTTCCGTTTGACTCTAATCCCTTTGTTGACGAAAGTGCCAATACTGGTACAACTTCGTCGATTGCAAACATCTCTTTGGCAGCGGTTTGTTCGTCGTACACTTTTTTGATTCCTTCCGATGTTGGGAATTTCAAGACTTGATGAAACGTTGAAGGTACTGCCCTCATATTATGAATCCAAGGTCTTTCGAGCAGCGCGTTGTATCTCGTGTCACTTTCGATTACTTGGAACTTTGTTTCTTGGATAGTCCTGGCCACATTTACTGGAAAAATGATTTTCCCTTTGGTGGTTTCACTTGCCATGTTGAAGTCGTTGAGTACTCGAGTTGCAGGCACGATTTGATCCTGGAGGCCGAGTTGATATACAACCCTCGATCGAATAATGTTTGGCAAGATACCTGGATCAATCAACATACGGTTAACTTGAATTTTATTCATAAGGATAGATATTACCAGCGCATCGTTATGAGGCTATTCGATCCCTTATGAATCCTCATCGTTGTGATGAACTAGCCGGTTGTCTTAATAATTTACCCCTGATCCCCCAGTAACTGCTTTCCAAAGATAATTTCTGCTATTTTGATTTGCCGTTATGTTCGGTTTTGAGTTTCGGAGAGTTTTGGGACACTTAGTCCCTAAATAAAAGCATAAGTGTTGGAAAGTTGGCCGTAGTTAGAGCAGTGTGAAGACGGCCTCGGAATGGAAATTAGATGGTTCCGTTAGCTCCCTTGGGTGATTTTGAGCTTAAAGGCGTGTTCGGATTGTGTTGTGGAGGTCCGCATCTAATTTCAACTTGAAATGCCGAAAGTTGAATTTTTGAAGTTTTCGGTTTGATAGTGAGATTTTGATCCGAGGGTCATAATGGAATTCAGGAAGTTGGAGTAGCTTCGTATTGTTTAATGTGATGTGTGTGCAAAATTTCAGGTCATTCGGACGAGGTTTGATAGACTTTTTGATCGAAAACGTATTTTTAGAGTTTTTGGAATTCTTAGGCTTGAATCTGATGAAAAATAGGTGTTTCGATGTTGTTTTGAGCGTTCCGAAGGTTGGAACAAGTTTGAACGATGTTTTAGGATTGGTTGGCAGGTTTGGTTGAGGTCCCGAGGGCCTTGGGATGATTTCGGATGGTTGACGGAAGGATTTTGGAGTTTGAAGTTTGCAGCTTCAGCTGATATCTGTCATAACCACACCTGCAGTTTGGGTTTCGCAGGTGCGGAGCCGCAGAAGTGGCGGATCAACCGCAGAAGCAAAATTTAGTGAGTATCAGCAGGTTCCGCAAATGCGGGAGACTTACCGCAGAAGTAGTATTGCATTTGCGAATGAGTAATCGCAGGTGCGAAATCTGGCCTTTAAGTGAGAAGTCGCAGATGCGACCTTGGCTCCGCAGAAGGGGGACCGCAGAAGCGGTCCAAGACCGTAGTTGCGGTAATAGCTAGGCAGAAATATGAAATTTCGAGGGTTTAGTTTAAAAAGTTGGAAATTCGATTTGGAGCTCGGGAGAGGGCGATTTTGGGAGGAAATTGAAGAGGAGATCAGTGGGCAACAATTCTTTAACCCTTGCTAGTTATTATTCCATTAATCTAAAGTTAGTTTCATCATTTAAATTCGGATTGGAGATGAAAATTAGGGAAAAGTTGGATGAAATTTCTTAGACCTAAAATTCGACTTTTGATTGGGAATTTGACCTTAGATTTGGATAATTTTGGTATGCATGAACTTGTGAGAGTATGAGGATTCTGAAAATATAAACTTTACCCGATTCCGAGACGTGGGCCCATGGGGCATTTTGGTCATTTACCTAATTTCTCGTATTAGCTTAGGATTTATTTGTAGAATCATTTACTTGAAATGTTATTTACGTTATGCAATTGAATTGAATAGATTTGGGCAATTCAGAGTCGAGTACTCGTGGCAAGAACGTGGTTTCTGGTTGATTTTGAGCCGGTTCGAGGTAAATGGCTTGCCTAACCTTATGTGAGGGACCTTTCCCTTAGGATTTGGTATTATTGTTAATTGAAATGCCTTGTACGTGAAGTGACGAGTGTGTACTTGTGCTAATTGTTGAAAATCCGGTTTTCAATAAGTAATTACTAGTAGGTTTCCCTTCTTGTTTATATTACTTGCACTTTAAGCCTGTTGTTAGCTTAGGAAAACATGTCTAAGTGATTTAATTGCTTTATTTGCTCAAATTGTTTTACCTGAATTCTGTGCAGCATGCTAGACTAGAATTACCTGTTTGCCCTAATATGAAACTAACATTTGTTGAATATATTTCCATGTTTCTGCTGTGTATTTACATTTGGGACTATGTATGTGGGATTCCGGTATACCCCCCTTGCCTGTTTATTTGGGACTACGGATGTGGGATTCCAGTAGATCCCCCTTGTCTGTTTATTTGGGACTACGGATGTGGGATTCTGGTAGATCCTCTTGCATAGTTATATAGAACTACGGTACTACACACGATAGATTCCCCCAGTACTGGGTATTTACATTTGGGGACTACGAAACGGGATTTCGGTAGATCCCCGCTGCATTATGTGTTGGACTACGGGATGACACCCGGGAAATCCACTGTACATTTACCGTTGGGGGCTACAGGACGTATTCTGGTAGATCCCCGATTGCTATCTCTGTGTTGAGCTGTGTTCCTTCGGTGATTATTTTGCCTCTGCTAGTTATTGTTGCTCTTTCTATTCTATGTTATTTCATACTGTTGCACTTAATTATAATGTCTTGTTCTACACTATTATACTTTGTATTTTATTTAACCTCAGTAGGGACCTAACCTTCCTCGTCACTACCCGACCGAGGTTAGGCTTGGCACTTACTAAACACCGCTGTGGTGTACTCATGCCCTTTCTGTGAATGTTTTTCATGTGCAGATCCAGGTACCTTGACTCAGACTTATCATCCTTGAGGTGAGGCGACCGTTTGGAGACTTCGAGGTATATCTGCCACGTCCGCAGACCGAGGAGTCTCTCTCCACTCTCTCTTATAGTTACCGCCCTTTTGTATTTCTTTTGTTTTAGACTATTCTGGAGTTAGAGCACTATATAGTGATCCTTAGCTTGTGATTCATGGGTTTCCGGGTTTTGGAGATATGTATTGGTTTTTGAGAGTTAAATATTGTGTATGCTGAGCGTCACTTTTAAACACTGTCTTATTACTCTAATTCTTCTTTAAATTGTTTTACTTTTGTAAATTGGTTTATTTTCCGCAATTTAGGCTTACCTAGTCGTAGGGACTAGGTGCCGTCCAGACGGTGCACAGAGGGTGAACCGGGGTCGTGACAAGTTGGTATTAGAGCTCTAGGTTCATAGGAGTCATGCATCACAAGCCAGTTTATTAGAGTCTCACTGATCGGTACAGAAATGTCTGTACTTATCTACGAGAGGCTATGTAACTGTTAGGAAAATTCCACTTCATTTGATTTCCTTGTCGTGTGATATTTTGACATCACAATTCTAAACTTCTGTCTTCTATTCTCTCATAGATGGTGAGGACACGTGCTACCTGAGATGATCAGGCACTCGTGCCCCCTACTGCGAGAGCCATCGGAGGTCGGGGCTGGGGTAGAGGCCGAGGACGTGCACGCGGTGCAGCCAGAGCACCCGCGCGAGCTGTCATCTAGGGCCCCCAGCAGATCCAGCCAGAGCCTAAGCACCGGATGCGCCTACTGCTACTACTGCTCCAGCACCTCAGGAGACATTAGCACAGTTCCTGAGCATATTTGGTATGTTAGTTCAGGCGGAGTTAATTTAGGTTGTACCAACTACTTCACAGATCGGGGAAGGGACCCAGAATTCTGACACACCCACTCCAGAGCAGTGAGTTCTCATTAGTCAAGTTCTCGATGTCATAGCAACACAGCCAGTGGTCCTAGTTCAGCGGGTGGTGAGGACCTTTCGCCGAGTAGAGGACAGGTAGGTCTAGGAGAGAGAGGACAGACGAGGTCAGGACAGAGAGTATAGGGAAGTGAGGAGATCTCGTAGACGGGAGAGATCCACTGGTCCTTATTTTAGGGGAAGAGTACGGCATGGTAGAGGTTTTGGGGGTCAGCCAGCTCAGTTTGCATCTCAGACTTCACTCAGTGTTTAGGGGTTCAGGGGTCTCAGAGTACCCGTACCACATAGTTTCCACTGCCATGTCCTCCTAGATCTTGTTTTGAGTGTGATGACACACGTCATATGGTGAGAGATTGCCCCAGACTTGGGAGGGGTGCACCTCCACAGACTTTTCTGCCATAGCGTGCCCCGCAGAGTTTCCAGGCTATGGTTACAGCTCCAGTTGCTACCCTACCTGCTCAGCCAGCTAGAGGTGGAGGTCGGGGAGGTAGAGGTCGCCCTAGAGGGGGAGACCAGGCCAAATACTATGCCCTTCCTGCCCGTACCGAGGCCGTTGCCTTCGATTCTGTCATCAAAGGTATTATACTAGTTTGTCACAGAGATGCATCAGTTCTATTCGATCTAGGCTCCACTTATTCTTATGTGTCTTCTTATTTTTCTTCGCATTTGGGTGTATCTCGGGATTCTTTGAGTTCCCCTGTTTATGTTTCTACTCTTGTGGGAGATTCTCTTGTTGTGGACCGCATCTATCGGTTGTGTTTGGTTGCTCTTAGTGGTTTTGAGACCAGAGCCGATTTATTGTTGCTCAGCATGGTAGATTTTGACATTATCTTGGGCATGGACTGATTGTCGCCCCATTATGCTATTCTTGATTGTCACACCAAAATCGTGATGCTGGCTATGCCAGGTGTACCGCGTGTTGAGTGGAGGGGTACTTTAGATCATACTCCCAATAGAGTTATTTTTTTTGTTAAAGCTTAACGTATGGTTGAGAAGGGGTATGATGCATATTTAGCTTATGTGAGAAATGTCAGTATTGATACCCCTTCAGTTGATTCAGTTCCAGTAGTACGAGATTTTCCCGATGTATTTCCAGTGGATCTTCCAGGCATACCGCCTGATAGAGATATTGATTTTGGCATTGATCTGTTACCGGGCACTCAGTTATATGAATTACTTGATTAGGGTTTTATTCGGCCCAATGTATCACCTTAGGGTGCTCCTATCTTGTTTGTGAAGAAAAATGATGGTTCTATACGTATGTGTATCGATTATCGCCAGTTGAACAAGGTTACAGTGAAGAACCGTTATCCTTTGCCTCGTATTAGTGATCTATTTGACCAGCTGCGCATGGGTGTTTTCTAAGATTGACTTGCGCTCAGGTTACCATCAGTTGAAGATTTGGGAGCCAAATATCCTGAAGACTGCTTTCAGGACTCGGTATGGTCATTACGAGTTCCTTGTCATATCATTTGGGCTGACCAATGCCCTAGCATCTTTTATGCACTTGATGCGCAGTGTGTTTCGGCCGTATCTTGACTCGTTCGTCATTGTCTTTATTGATGATATTCTGAAGTATTCTCGGAGTCGGGAATATCATGAGCAGCAGCTGAGGACAGTGCTTCAGACATTGAGAGAAAAGAAGTTATATGCTAAGTTCTCGAAATGTAAGTTTTGGTTGGATTCCATGGCATTCTTAGGCCACGTAGTATCGAGTGAGGGTATTCAGGTGGATCCGAAGAAAATATAGGCCGTACAGAGTTGGCCTAGACCATCCTCAGCTATAGAGATCCACAGTTTCCTTGGCTTGGCGGGTTACTACCGTCATTTTGTGGAGGGGTTTTCATCGATTGCAGTCCCTATGACGAAGTTGACCCAGAAGGGTGCTCCGTTTTTGTAGATAGAAGAGTGTGAGGCGAGCTTTCAGAAGCTCAAGACAGTTTTGACTACAACCCCAGTTTTTATATCGCCTACACGTTTGGGGTCTTATACTGTCTATTGTGATGCCTCGAGGATTGGCCTTGGAGTGGTATTGATGCAAAACGGTAGGGTGATTGCCTACGCGTCCAGATAGTTGAAGGTACATGAGAAGAATTGTCATGTCCATGATCTCGAGTTAGCTGCTATTGTTCACGCCCTGAAGATCTGGCGCCATTATTTATACGGGGTTCCCTGTGAGATTTATACTGATCATCGGAGTTTGCAGCACCTGTTCAAGCAAAAGGATCTAAATTTGCGCCAGAGGAGATGGTTAGAGTTGCTGAAGGATTATGATATAACCATTTTGTATCACCCGGGCAACGCCAATGTGGTGGCTGATGCCTTGAGTTTCCGGGCGGAGAGTTTGGGGAGCTTGTCTTATTTACCAGCATCGGAGAGGCCTATGGCGATGGATGTTCAGAACTTAGCCAGCCAGTTTGTGATATTGGATCTTTCGGAGCCCAGTCGTGTTCTAGGTTGCGTGGTTTCTCAGTCTTCCTTATTTGATCGTATCAGGGAGCGGCAGTATGATGACCTTTATTTGCTGTCCTCAAGGACAAGGTTCAGCATGGTGATGCTAGAGATGTGACTATTGGTGATGATGGGGTATTGAGGATGCACGGTCGGATTTGTGTACCCAATATTGATGGGCTTCGAGAGTTGATTCTAGAGGAGGCCCGTAGCTCGTGGTATTCCATTCATCCGGGTGCCGCGAAGATGTATCAGGGTTTGAGGTAGGACTACTGGAGTGGAGACGGATAAAGAAAGATATAGTTGGATTTGTAGCTCGGTGCCTCAACTGTCAATAGGTGAAGTATGAGCACCAGATACTGGGTGGGTTGCTTCAGCAGATAGAGATTCTGGAGTGGAAGTGAGAGCGGATCAACATGGACTTTGTAGTTGGGCTCCCACGGACTTTGAGAAAGTTCGATGCTATTTGGTGATTATGGATCGGCTGACCAAGTCTGTTCATTTCATTCCTGGGTGTACTACTTATTCTTCGGAGTGGTTGACGGATATTTATATCCGGGAGATTGTTCATCTGCATGGTATTATAGTGTCCATCATTTAAGATAGAGGTACTCAGTTTATCTCACGGTTCTGGAGGGCCGTTCAGCATGAGTTGGGTACTCGGGTGGAGTTAAGTACAACATTTCACCCTCAGACGGACGGATAGTCCAAGTGCACTATTCATATTCTTGAGGATATGCTCTGTGCGTGTGTGATCGAGTTTAGAGGATATTGGGATCAGTTCTTGCTATTGGCGGAGTTTGCTTACAACAACAACTATCATTCCAGATGCTTTAGAGAAGGTTAAGGTGATTCAGGATAGACTCCGTACAGCCCAGTCCAGACAGAAGAGTTACGTGGACCGGAAGGTTCGTGATGTTTCCTATATGGTTGGAGAGAGGGTTCTGCTTCAGGTTTCGCCTATGAAGGGCGTTATGAGATTTGGGAAGAAAGGGAAGTTGAGTCCGAGGTTTATTGGCTCTTTTGAGATATTGAGGCGTGCTGGGGGGGGGTTGCTTATGAGCTTGCCTTACCTCCCATCCTAGCAGGAATTCATCCAATATTTCATGTTTCGATGCTCCGGAGGTATCACGGTTATCCGTCGCACGTATTGGATTTCAGTTCAGTCTAGTTGGACAAGGATCTATCTTATGTTGAGGAGCCAGTGGCAATATTGGATAGGCAGGTTAGAAAGATGAGGTCAAAGAACATTGCCTTAGTAAAGGTTCAGTGGCGGGGTCAGCTGGTCGAGGTGGCGACCTAGGAGACCGAGAAGAATATGCGCAGTCGTTACCCTCATCTTTTCACTACTTCAGGCATGTCTCTATGCTCATTCGAGGACGAACCAATGTTTAAGTTTAGGAGGATGTGACGACCCAGCCGGTCGTCTTAATAATTTACGCCTCGATCCCCCATTAACTGCTTTCCCCAAGTTTATTTCTGCTATTTTGATTTGCCGGGATGTTTGATTTTGAGTTTCGGAGTGTTTTGGGACACTTAGTCCCTAAATGAAAGCTTAAGTGTTTGAATGTTGGCCGTATTCGGAACAGTGTGAAGACTACCTCGGAATGGAAATCTGATGGTTCCATTAGCTCCGTTGGGTGATTTTGGGCTTAGGGGCGTGTTTGGATTGTGTTTTGGAGGTCCATAGCTAATTTAGGCTTGAAATGCCGAAAGTTGAATTTTTGAAGTTTTCGGTTTGATAGTGAGATTTTGATCTGAGGGTTGGAATGGAATTCTGGAAGTTAGAGTAGCTCCATAGTATTTAATGTGACGTGTGTGCAAAATTTTAGGTCATTCGGACGAGGTTTGATACACTTTTTGATCGAAAGCGTATTTTTAGAGTTTTTGGAATTCTTAGGCTTGAATCCGATGAAAAATAGGTGTTTTGATGTTGTTTTGAGCATTCCGAAGGTTGGAACAAGTTTGAACGATGTTTTAGGATTGGTTGGCAGGTTTGGTTGAGGTCCCGGGGGCCTTGGGATGATTTCGGATGGTTGACGGAAGGATTTTGGAGTTTGAAGTTTGCAGCTTCAGCTGATATCTGTCATAACCGCACCTGCGGTTTGGGTTCCGCAGGTGCGGAGCTGCAGATGTGGCGGATCAACAACAGAAGCAAAATTTGGGGAGTATCAGCAGGTTCCGCAGATGCGGGAGACTTATCGCAGAAGCGGTACCGTATCTGTGAATGGATAATCACAGGTGTGGAATCTGGCCTTTAAGTGAGAAGTCGCAAATGCGACCTTGGCTCCACAGAAGCGGTCCTAGGACCGCAGATGCGCTAACAGCTGGGTAGAAATATGAAATTTCAAGGGTTTAGTTTCAAAAGTTGGAAATTTGATTTGGAGCTCAGGAGAGGGCGATTTTGGGAGGAAATTGAAGAGGAGATCAGTGGAAAACAATTCTTTAACCCTTTCTAGTTATATTCCATCAATCTAAAGTTAGTTTCATCATTTAAATTTGGATTGGAGATGAAAATTAGGGAAAAGTTGGAAGAAAGTTCTTAGACCTAAAATTTGACTTTTGATTGGGAATTTGACCTTATATTTGGATAATTTTGGTATGCGTTAACTCATGAGAGTATGAGGATTCTGAAAATATAAATTTTACCCGATTTCGAGAGTGGGCCCGAGGGGCATTTTGGTCATTTTACCTAATTTCACGTATTAGCTTAGGATTTAATTGTAGAATTATTTACTTGAAATGTTATTTGCATTATGCAATTGAATTGAATAGATTTGGGCCATTCGGAGTCGAATACTCGTGGCAAGAACGTGGTTTCTGATTGATTTTGAGCTGATTCGAGATAAGTGGCTTGCCTAACCTTGTGTGGGGGACCTTCTCCTTAGGATTTGGTATTATTGTTAATTGAAATTCCTTGTACATGAGTTGACGAGTGCATACTTGTGCTAATTGTTGAAAATCCGGTTTTCAATAAGTAATTACTAGTATGTTTCCCTTCCTATTTATATTACTTGCACTTTAAGCCTGTTGTTAGCTTAGGAAAGCATGTCTAAGTGATTTAATTGCTTTATTTGCTCAAACTGTTTTACCTGAATTCTGCGCAGCATGCTAGACTAGAATTACCTATTTGCCTTAATATGAAACTGACATTTGTTGAATATATTTCCATGTTGTTGCTGTGTATTTACATTTGGGACTACGGATGTGGGATTTCGGTATACCCCCTTGCCTGTTTATTTGGGACTACGGATGTGGGATTCCGGTAGATCCCCCTTGTCTGTTTATTTGGAACTATGGATGTGGGAATCCGGTATATCCCCCTGCACAGTTATATGGAACTACGGGACTGCACCCAATAGATTCCCCCAGTACTGGGTATTTACATTTGCGGACTACGGAACGGGATTCCGGTAGATCCCCGACGCATTATGAGTTGGACTACGGGACGACACACGGGAGATCCACTGGACATTTACCTTTGGGGGCTACAGGACGGTATCCTGGTAGATCCCTGGTTGCTACCTCTGTGTTGAGTTGTGTTCCTTCGGTGATTATTTTGCCTCTGTTCTACTTGTTGTTGCTCTTTCTATTCTATGTTATTTCTTACTATTGCACTTAATTATACTTTCTTGTTCTACACTCTTATACTTTGTATTTTATTTAACCTCAGTAGGGCCCTAACCTTCCTCGTCACTACCCGACCGAGGTTAGGCTTGGCACTTATTGAGTACTGCTGTGGTGTAATCATGCCCTTTCTGCGCATGTTTTTCATGTGCAGATCCAGGTACCTTGACTCAGACTTACCATCCTCTAGGCGAGGCGGCCGTTTAGAGACTTCGAGGTATATCTGCCGCGTCTGCAGATCGATGAGTCTCTCTCCACTCTCTCTTATAGTTACCGCCCTTCTGTATTTGTTTGTTTTAGACTATTCTGGAGTTAGAGCACTATGTAGTGATCCTTAGCTTGTGATTCATGGGTTTTCGGGTCTTGGAGATATGTATTAGTTTCTGAGAGTTAAATATTGTGTATGTCGAGCGGCACTTTTAAACACTGTCCTATTACTCTAATTCTGTTTTAAATTGTTTTACTTCCGCAAATTGGTTTATTTTCCGCAATTTAGGCTTACCTAGTCGTAGGGACTAGGTGCCGTCACGAAGGTTCACGGAGGGCGAACCAGGGTCGTGACAATCATGGAAAGACAATATATCTTAGGGTAGGTAAGTAGTCCCGGGTATGTTTCTCCCTTGTGATTGTCACCTTGGTGCATTTAAATATTGGGAATTGAGGAATATCGACCCCACCAATGATCATATGAATCACGTGCTCTGGTTCCTCCTGTTTGTTTTTCCTATTTGCATCCTTGTCTCTAAAGTGATTTTTAGCTCGGTCACTTAGGAACTCTCGAAGGTGACCCTCGTTGAACAAACGAGCTACCTCTTCCCTTAACAGTCTATAGTCTTCGGTTCTGTGACCATGGGTTCCATGGTATTTGCAAATTTGATTAGGGTTCCTTTGAGCTAGATCGGTCTGTAGGGATACGGTCCATCTAGTATCCTTGATTCGTCCAATGGCTAATAAAAACCCGATACATCGATGCTGGAGTTGTATTCTGATAATCGTGGCACTTCTTTAGGCTCGACATGTTTATCGAAGCCACTCTTACTCATGAGCCCTCAGGAGTTTTGTCCTTGATCATTCTTTCGATCATTTCGAATGAGATTACATCCCGGTTCGTTGTTCCTACGATCTTCGTGGTATGGTTGGTACCGATCTCCATTTGACCGGGGCTCTCTGTCAACGTCACTTTGAACTCTACCGTCGGATCTATTTGGGTAGACAGAACCGGAATGGGATCCTAACTGATCATCTTCGACCCTGATCTTTGACTAGTATCGATTATGTATATTGGCCCAGGTCACAGCTGGATATTCAATCAAATTTTGCTTTAGTTGTTGTGATGCTATTGAACTTCGCTCGTTCAAACCTTAAGTGAAGGCTTGGACAACCCAATCATCGGTGACCGGGGGTAGGTCCATGCGTTCCATCTGGAACCGAGATATGAATTCCCTTAGCATTTCATTGTTCTTTTGTCTCACTTTGAAGAGGTCCGACTTCCTAGTTGTGACCTTTATTGCTCCGGCGTGTGCCTTTATGAATGAATCAGCAAGCATGGCGAAGGAATCGATGGAATTGGATGGAAAATTATGGTACCATATCATTGCCCCCTTCGATAAAGTTTCTCCAAACTTCTTCAATAGAACAGATGCAATTTCATCATCTTCTAAGTCATTTCCTTTTATTGCGCATGTATAAGAACTGACATGCTTATTAGGATCAGTGGTTCCATTGTATTTAGGAATTTCTGGCATGCAGAACTTCTTTGGAATGGGCTTTGGAGCCGCACTTGGAGGGAAAGGCTTCTGCACAAACTTCTTCGAATCCAAACCTTTTAGAATCGGGGGTGCCCCAGTATTTGGTCAACTCGTGAATTGTACGTTTCTACCTTCTTTGCATTAGCCTCGATTTTCTTTTCTCCCGATTCGATCAGTTTAATGAGCAACTTGAGCATCTTCATGATGGCGGGGTCAGTTCCCGATCCATTATCGTTCGATTTCTCCGGTATAGGTTTGACCATATGAATATCTTCCTGTGATGTATCGGGCTAAATTATGCTTGGTGCTTGATTCTGATTTTGGAGCTGCGTTATTGCAACTTGGTGAGTCTGTAACATTTCAAATATCATTCAAAGTCTAATAACGCCTTCTTTACCGTTTTGTGCATTCTGATCGGCTGCCCGAGCGTCTCTGCGGATGCTATTTTCAGGGTCGGCACCTAAATTTCCATGAATGGCAACACGAGAACAGAATCGACTGGATTTATGGCCGATGGTCCGTCGGGATTGACTGGAGGTGCTCCGTTTCCTGAGGCGACTATGTTCTCATTCTCGACATGAAGATCAAGGCCGGTTTCTGTGTGAGTGAGTGCTGCTTGAGAGTTTGACATGTTGATTCCTGAAATCAAAGACACTTACAAGAAAAAGCGTAAAGCAGTGCGTGTTATGAGAATTAATACGAGGCAATCACTATTATCCTTAGCCCCACGGTGGGCGCCAAACTTTTTACCCTAAAAATCAGATAACAATTAAACTTATAATGTGTGGTTTTAAGGACACAAGATTTTACCTAATACCAATTGATAACTTAGAAATTAGTAGTAAAGATTAACAATGATATAAAGCAAACCAGTCTTGAAACGTGATTTAACCCTCTAGCTTAAGTGCACTCGAACTGATCGGTGCCCAAAATAGTTAAGAAGCAAACTGATGAATAAGAATATAAGCTAGAAAGTAATGTATTGTTTTGACATGCGAGAAAGTAAGATGGTTACAAGATGATTATGACCCTCTTTATATAGTAGAGGAATCCTATTTATAGTACAATTCTAATTACGGAAGTAAATCTCATGATTAATTAAATAACTGCCCTTGATTTGATCTGTTCCGCGATTTACGCCATAGTCTTCGGCCAGTCACGAATATCTCGCCTTTCCGTTATTGTGCTTTGCTCGATGTCTGTCTCTTTTGGTCTTGATCGCTACTGGCCTCGATCTTCGATAAGTGCCTCGGTCCTCTAACTCAGTGCCTTGTCCTCGTACCTCGGTCTGGTCCGTTGCGAGGCCGACGTTCGATGCAATTCCCTAGCTTCGATCAAACAGTAAAATCAGGTAGGCCCAGGTTGTAACCGTAGACAGATATACATGGGAAAGGACATGGAAAAACATCACCATAGATTTGGCATTTATAGTTTGACAATTTGAAATCGAATTGGAATTAGAAGTTAGATTTTCTGGTTCTAAAGCAGGAGATCAATTTCACAAATGAATAAGCTCAAATTAAATGGAGAAATATTATTGTGCAGTTTAATATAGTATTATCATTTTCAGCTGCTATACATCATCTTCATTTTCTAAATTAAATCAACTGTAGTTCACACAGAAACATCATTATGTTGGAGCTCAATTCATTATTTCTTTGTTACATATTTACGAAGAATTTTTTTGAAAATACTCTTTCTTTTATGAAAAATTCATTCTCCTTGCGTTAACAACAATAACAACAAATTCAGTATAATCTCATATAATGGGTTTAAAATAAATAGCGTGTACGCAGTCTTACCCCTACCTTGTGAAGATAGAGATGTTGTTTCTTTCTCTTTGAGTTCTTATATAATTTGGAGCAATTAATCAGACAGGATATTTTTCTTCTTTCGTCCTACCTGGATATTCCTTTCCACCGCGGCACCAACTCACTAAGTAACAAACCAGCTGACCAAAGCAATACAGTCGTAGTTGAAACCTTTAAGAGGTCGTTTGGCTTTAGGGATAAAGATATTTCGTAGGGTAGGATGATATTTGATTAAAGTTTTTAAAAAATATTTGAGATTAAAATTGAAAAAGCTATTTAAAAGTTGTAATTGTGCTTGAACATTATTCCACTTGAGAATTTTTTATTTTTGTGAGTGAAGCATCTTTTCAATTGAAATAATTATCAAAAAGTTTTTTCATATTTCACCACTATATTGTTAGATATTATGTTCAGCAACTAATGAAGGCAACATTTTAAGTTGCAAATAATGATTTTAGTATTTGCAAGTGTCTCAGTATAATTGACGTATCATTTATGAATCATTTGTTGTTAATATAAGATTTTGCATTATTCATACATGTTCTCCACATAATAACTTTGGTTTACGGTATTAACATAATTTAATATTAAGAATTAAACACGGTATTATCGATACAAACATACATTTTACAAATAATAACAACAACAAACTCAGTATATTTCCAAAAGTGGGGTTTGGGGAAGGTAGTGTGTGCCCAGACATTACCCTTACCTACTGAAAATAGAGAGATTGTTTTCAATAGATCCTCGGCTTAGAAAGAAGAAGAAAAAGAAGAGGAGGAGGAGGAGAGAAAAGCGTAGGGGGAGGGGAAAATAAGTAGTACTAAATAATAACAACAGGAAATACAATAATAGAAGCGAACTAGATCACATGACGTAATAAAGATTTACTTAAGAATATGCAGGAACATGAGTGCTACTAAAATAACTGGTAAGAAAACGAGAAACTTACAACCACCTACTAACATTCTACCCGAATCCTCGACCTACATACCTTCCTATCAAGGGTCATGTCCTCAGTAAGTGATCGGGTTCAACCCTACACCACGACAAAGTGGCAAGAGCGGTCGATGCAGCTTTTACCCGAGATGGTCGGGATCGAATCCACAAGGAGCTAGATTGATTAGGATTTGGATTCCTATCTAAACTAGCAGTACGTAGTGCTCTTAATTACACTTCCAATCCTAATTGTTCGTTTGTTACTTCTAATTTTATGCTAATAAGATGCTAAATTAAACTATGTATGAATGCTTGTAAGGTTTTCTAAATGGTTAAAGAGGCACTAAGGAAGCGACTTTCTCCTAGGAGAATACTTGACGGGATCTAAAGCCTAAGGAAAAGATGTTATGTTGGGGATTGCGATATAGCCAATGCACGAAATTACTCACTCTATACCTCTCAGTAGCTTGAATGACTTTACCCTAATTGATTTCTCAAGACCAATTTGGTGTCAAAATTGTGCAAGCAATATAGGCTCAAGTCGGGTATTACTATCTCTAGGTTTAACCCTTTAATTAGGGCTATCAATCCCTTGAATACACCCCAATTCCTTGTTAGACTAATTTTCCTAGACTCAAGCTCTCTTTCTCAAGAAGAGCCCAAGTCAAAAAGGCACAAATTAGTGTTTGCAATCATTAATTTAACATGAAAAACATAAATCAGTCCAAATATCAACTATCCATAAACATCTAGGCCTTAAAACAAAAGACCCATCAAATACCCACACTAGGGTTGAGCCACAACCCTAGTTAATGTGTCTAGCTACTCATAATAATGGAAGAAAACAAATAATTAGATGAAGAATAACCTATATAATATGATTACAAACTAAGAAATTGAAGATTCAGTGTTAAACTTGCTACAAATTACTCAAAATGGAACAAAACCGTCGTTCGCGTGCTCTAGAATCTAACAGATATCCTAAAAATATGAAAAGAAAGTATTTATACAAGGCCAAATTTTCTGGACAAAAATACCCCTGACGGAGGTGTCGCGAACCGCGGAAAATGCACCGCGACCGCGATGATGCTTTTTGGTTTGACGCGGTGGCTTCACTGCGGTCCACACAAAATGGACCGCAGACCGTAATGGCTTCCAATCTTCAAAACTCCAGCTCTATGAATCCCCTCTCCGCAGACCGCATAAAATGGATTGCAGCCGCGAGAAATCCTCCGTGGACCGTAATGCTTGAGCCTCCAAACTTGCACCTCTCTGAACGTATCCACCGCGGATCGCACTAAATGGTCTGCGGCCGCGGTGGGTCTGTTGCGGTTGCAGTTGATTTTATGCTGCAGCAGTGCCTTGACTTGTTCTTGGTACTTGTGCATGTTTCACTCCTTTTTGAGCTGGTTTTGACTACTTATCACTTTTTTGACCAAACCCTGCAAAAAAGTACAACATGTAAGCCTTTGGGACTATTTGTATATATTTTTAATCCAAAACTCAAGTAAAAAGGAGTATAAAATGAACTAGAATCCCTAGGTATCAACTCCCCCAAACTTAAGCTTTTGCTTATCCTCAAGCAACTAAAATAAGTCCAACCTCCTTAAGAGTAAAACCAAGAACATTCAGCTGACCTAAAGTGACCTCATCTAGCATCAATTGGGACTAACAATTGCCCTCAAATCAAATGAATTATTAACAACATTAAACCTTTCAAGCACCATGGTTTTATTGCGACACAAGAGCATCAAGAGTTGTGTCATGCCCCGAACCATGGTCTGGGTGTAACACGACACTCGATGCCTGACTGCATATGACCGAGTGAACCAACTGTATGAATGAATCAACATGTGGTATAACTATGGGTTAGAGGTAAATATAAAATATGATAATCTACTAAAGAGTCTGACTGAAATATCATAGACGCGGAAAATACTAAAGAGTCTGCAAGTATAAACAAGTAGCCGACAAGGCTAATACATGAAAGCCTGCTAATATTTGACTGACTGGGTTATAGTCTACGAAGCCTCTAAAGAATACTGAAAATGCTAACTGCTTACCGGGACAAGGTCCCCAGTATACCTTATTAACTGAAATACTATAATGACTAAAACAAAAGAGAGATAAGGCCCCGAAAGACTGGGGCCCACCAATAGCTGATACGAGATGTCCTAGAATCGTTACCTGCATCACGAGATGCAGGCCCCGGGCAAAAAGGGACGTCAGTACATTTGAATTGCACTGGTATGTAAAATAACTGAAGGAAAGAATTGTAAATACGGTAACTAAAACTGATAATTGATAGCTGATTATTAAACTAAACATAGGAAGTAAGGTTATGAATACTCCCTCTTCTGAATGATGAACAACCTGTTTCTCTGAATATGAAACTGCGGCCTTAGGCCCAATATATATATATATATATATATATATATGTGTGTGTGTGTGTGTGTGTGTGTGTGCACAACTGCGGCCTCAGGCCCAAATACAGGTGTTCAACATTCAAAAATATAAAATCAGGAACTGAGAATCATATTACAACACATGATACTGAATAGAACTACACTGAGACATGTATTCTTGAACTGATTATGAACACTGAAACTTTAACTATTTATGACATGTTGAGTAAGCTATACTGAGACTCAGGGACATCGAGCCCAAGTCTATATTGAATACAAACTGAGCTCACAACGTTCAGAATGAAAGTCATGAACGAGTTATGAAGCTAGAGAATAGAAGTTCTACAACTATTCAAGGAACTAGGCTTAACTATATTTCTGAGGCAATTGGTTACGTCGTAAAAGAAGCGTAGTGTAGGGAGAATCATTAAAATTCTCAAACATAGAGAGTTAGTTTCACATACCTTAACTTCCTGCTCTTGAGTATAATACAACGCTTGTCAACCCTTTCAACTTTAATCTATATCAATACAAGTCAAAGGGATTCCATATTAGCTATGATGCTCATGTTTTGGTCACTTAAGCATTTTATCAAACACTTGGTGAAAATAAAGCTTTATAGTCCTTATTAATGGTATCTCTACACCCAACAACCCATTTTCTTGCTCCTAGATAAATTCTAAAGTCTTAAATGATTATAATCAACATTATTCTTCATCATCCATAAGGTAAACAACACCCTTAACCAATAATCAACACTCAACACCCCAACCGTATAATGGTTCATGCTTTTCTATCAAACTCATCAACTCATATCTCATGAACTAGGGTTTATAATCATTAAACCAATGCTAGAATCAATTAGAGGGTGAAGACATTACTCTTTTGAAGTTCAAACTCTTTGAATTCGAGTTCTAGGCTTCCTTCTCTCAACAATGATGTCCCAATCGAATATCTAATGATATGGAGGGTTTACCCATGTTAATAAGATGTTGGAAAATTGAAATTAACTTAGAATCACCATTAGAACTTACCTTGGGTGGTGGAGGGACCCTTAAGAAGTTAGGTTTTTGAGAGCTTTCCTTTCTAGAGCAAGTTTTTATATTTTGGGGCTGTGGGGGACGAAATAGGGCTAAAAATATGACTTCCCAAGTCGACCACCACATCCCAGTAGGCATGACCATGGTCCCGACCGCGGTAAATAGCTGGAGCACTGCCTCACGACCGCGGTCGCGGTAAAATGCGGACGAAAGGTGGTTACGCACCATTCTGTAAAATGGGCATAACTTTTTGCAAAAAGCTCCATTTGGGCTCCACAATATATCATTAGAAAGATATTTCAAAGGCCTACAACTTTAATGCTTTGAATTTCCCAAATTCCTTACACAATTGCACTAAAACCTGCTAGAAGATAGATCTTCTGCAAACTTAGTCGATTTTGTCAAATCTTATGCACCTCACTTTCTATCTTGATTTTGAAACAACTATTTTCACCCATAATCTTCCCGATTGGACTTCACATGTTCAAAATATATATTTGCTACTCCTTTAACTCATTCATACCTTAGCCGAATTTATGGGGCGTTACAAGTTGACTCAGCCCATCAAGAAAACTCTTTCTACTACTTTAGTCATTGTGGAACCCAAACTCATACTCCTCAACTCTCCATAATCAAACCTCACTTTTTGGTTGTAGCACTCAGAACGAGTATTGTGGAAAATACACTCATCTCTCTGAAAGGTCACAAGTCCGGCTCTAAGAACCATAAGCTTTCCCCTTATGCGAGTCACCACTAATGTAAGTTTCATTCAACTCAAGATCATATAGGGCTTTTGTGGAGATATAGTGAAGGCTTTTGGTTCAGGGTAGGAAGTATTTGGTCTAAGTAGATTCCATCTTCCCTTAAGCACTTCATTTGCTTCATTTTGGCACACATTCTCTTGACTTTTTAAGTCATTTACTTTTTTCTTAGGGGTTAGAGAGACACACTGTCACTCTTTCTTGTTCATTTCAAACCTTTTCCTACTTTCTAAAATTTCCACACCTTTCATCTCTTTACTTTTATTGAATCCCTTCATTTTTTCTACATTGTTCATTCTTTTTGACTTTTTGATTTTCTTTCTTTTTCATTGCATTTCCTTTTCTTCATTTTGTACCTTTTACCACTTTGTTGCATTCCTCCTCTCTCTCCCCAAACTTATGCTTTTGCCTTGTGTTAAGGAAAGATCCAGTGCCAAGAGAGGGTCTTTTTAGAACGGGTAAAGGCTTGTATCAAGGTCTTTAAAATAAAAAGGGCTTTGGCTAAAAAGGGTTGACTAGGGATGTTATCATTGGTAGGCTATGGAAGTTTTCAAGATATCATTCGGATCAACGAGAGCCTATAACCTCTCAAGTCAAACTACACTTAGAATTTCGCGTAGACAAACATTTAGGGCAAGTTCTAGACTAATGGCACGAGACTTGGACTTGCAATTTAAATTCTCATCATACAAGATATAGGATTGCTAAAGAGACAGAGTCAGGGGCCTACAACAACATTAGCTAAGATTTGAGCAACACGAATGGTCCCGAAAAATCACTTGATGATTATCAGCCAACACAAGAGTCTCAAGGTCACAACTTTCACCATCCTATACATAACAATTTGTTTTTGACCATAAGATCAAAGGCAAATGTGTTAGGCCCAAGTGAAGCTTTGCTTGAGGCACTATTACTCATTAGCTACTATTTACACAAAAAGAAAAAGAAAAAAAACTCAAACCCTTAAGAAGGTTGTCATGCCATCCATCATTGGGAAGAGCCACCCGGTTCACACAAATTCCACCTTTGGAGAGAACCGTGGTATTAAAAAAACCAAAGGCTTATTGCATGCAAAACTCAAAATAAGAAGCTACGAAAATGAAGTAAGAAGCTTTGAAAGAAAAATATGGAAAGTAAAATGAATATGTATAATAAGGGATTAAGACGAATATATATATAAGGGGGAATTAATATATACATCAGAAAGTAACTTTATATACAGACCAAGGTTGCAAAGTACGAAAAGTGAAATAAACTAGTAAAATTATATACATACCAAAAGTAAAAAAAAGCATAAAATAGTATCATATTTACAACCCAATATCATCAAAATAGGGCTACCCCCTCAAATGAAAGCTAACATTGTCCTAACCAAAAATAGCTCAAGAAAATATAGAGAGTAAAGAGAAACTCCCTATTGGCCCTCCGTCTGCATGGGGTCATGAGCCTGAGTCCCTGGGTCCTGTGACTTCTAGGGAACCTGTGATAGGATCCCGGTATCCTGTGTCTGCACTGGGACATGAGGCTGCTCTGGGGCCTGAGGCTTGCTTGAGGAACCTCCCTGCGGGTCCTCCAACTCTATCACTGCATCATCAGCTCGGGGGATCACCCTCTTCCTCCTTGCTGGTTTCTCAATCTCCTGCTCCGATTTAGGATGGGCTCTGGAATCGAGTCATGCAATAGCATCTCCAATGACAAGTGATCAGCGGCCTTCATTTTCTTCACTTCTATCCTCAACTCCGTTGATGCTCGAGTCTTTCTCAGCTTCTTTGTTTCCTTTGTGTGAGCTCCTTCAATGCTTTCCCATGAGTACCTACAGCCTCCAATATCAACTACTGGTTCTCCAGGAGCTTCTTCTGGTTATCCAGAAGCTCCTTGAGAGTCTTCTCCACTGAGGCTGGAACTTGAGGCTGTGAGGGCACAGACTGGGCTTCCATCGAGCTAGAAAGCACAAACAACTTAGAAATAGCTGTATGTATCCAGTTGTTGATACTAGCAAGGGTTTGGCTCAAACGGTGGGCAGTCAATGCGTAAGCTGAGGATGAGGGGATATCTGGAGTGGTGGTAGTAGAGGGTCCTAGGGCAGTATCTGGTATGGATGTGGGTGGCTGAGAAGAAGGGACTATCACTATTGGCTCTTCAGACTGGCCAATACAAGCAGTGGCGTTGCTTTTAAGATCTTTACCTTTGGGGTTGTCATCACCCTTTAGGCTGCACCAGGAGAAAGGCATCTTAGGCTTCACTTTCACATCAAACTTTCTTTTCTCCACATCTTGATCCTCAAAGTACATGGTCAGGAAATTTGGGAAGAGGTAGGATCTATCACCTTCATTCACCACCCTTTTAATCACCCTGGACATAACATTACCGATGTTGATCGGGTACCCTGCCATGATAGAAGCCACCAATATTGCCCGGGAGATAGGAAGAGAGTTTTCATGAGTAGTGGGGTCCAGCCTACAGTATATGAAAGTTTCCCACCCCGTTGCCTCGAAGTTCAAAGTTCTCCTCAGAATTTGGACACCTGATGTCAACTATGCTGGGGTAGTACCTGGAAGTGCCAGGTATTTACCCAACCACAGATGGGCTGCCTCATCCAATGATACCTTTTCTAGGTATAGTGATTCATCTTCCTCCAGAAAGCCCAGGTAGTCATTGATTGTCTTCCCATCAAATTTCACTGTCAAATTCTGTACCTTAGTCACTTTGGTGCCCTTTTTGATATGGGCAACATTGGCATAGAACTCCTTGACTAGGTTCTCATTTGCCTCCTCGACCTCGCTTGTAAGATATTCCCAGCCCGGTCTCTCTCTAAATTTCCTCTTCACATTAGGGTTGTGAGGCAGAAGGTCCTTCTCAATAAATTTCCGCTCAAGTATCAATTTCCTCTCGGTCCACCACTCTTGGAATTTGTGGTAATCAATCTCACTAACAAATCTTCTTTTCCACATCTCGGGGTTTCTAGTTCTCTCCACACCCCCGAGTTTTGGCACACCCCCTCCCTCTTCATCCAGAACCTCATCATCGACGGGATCCTCTCCAGGTGATGAACCATTAGGTGAAGTAGATGTTGCACTGTCACTGCCCTAAGTTGAGCCCTCAGATGACTCAGAAGAAATTTGAACAGAAGCTTGAGCAGTAGGAGAGCCCGGAGGTGTGGACTCATATCTCAATCTACGCCTCTCCGGCCAGTCAGGAAGATACTCCGGCACTGAATCGGAGTCACATGCCTCTCGGGAGGGCAAATACTCACTTCCCTCTAAATGGGAAACAGCTCTATCTGCAGCCTTTGTTGACCTTCTAGTGTCCCAAATTGCTTTCCTGACTTGGGAGTCAATTTGATCATACCTTATCCCCTACCCCGGGAGGACTCTCATTTGCCTTTCTGTTTATTACCTCTTCCTCATGATTTAACCATTGTCTGCAAATGGAATTCAGTTAAAGCTTTTAGTATCACAATGCCAGGAGAAATAGTGAAGAATATAATTGCAGACAGCTGACTGCAGGCCGCATAAAATGCATTGCGGCCACAAAGGGACTACCACAAACCACACAAAATGGCACTGCGGTCTGCATTGAGGTGGGGGTCAGAATACCCACTCTCTGATTAAGGGACCGCAAAAATTGTTGTGCCGCCGTGGTAGGTCATTGCGAAACGCAAAAAATCAACCGCGGCTGCGATCCCCAAAATTTACCTCTTTGAAGTTTTACTACCACGGACCGTGAAAAATCACATTGCAGATCGCATAGAGGCATTGCAAACCGCAAAAAATCGACTGCGGACCGCGGTAAGTCATACTCAGCAACACCAACCTGGGGTTTCAATATTTTTCTCGTTTTTAGCCCAAATTCACATATTATTAATCCCTAGGTAGTTAATAATCATTTCTTACTAATTAACCCTAATCTAAACATCATTATGTAACCCTACGCTACAAATTAAAATAAAAGGAAAGAAAAAGAAGTACAACTAACTAATTAAAAGAAAATAAAAACAAAGTTAAAAATGAGGGAAAGATTAAAAGTACTAGTAATGAGATGCAGTAAAGATGAATGAGGATGAGTGATTGAGTTTGCACAGTTAGGGCTTGATGAACAATAATTTTTTTCTATTCGGAAAGCAAATGATCGAAAAGTGTAAAAGAAGGCATGAGGTCCTATTTATAGAAAAGGGACCTGGGGCCCATGTTACCTACCCACCGCGGTCCGCATAAAATGCACTGCGGACCGCGATACTGAAACACATGAATCACTGGCATGGATGGCACCGCGAACCGAAAGAAATGCTCTGCGGCCGTGGTAGGTAACCACGGACCGCATAAAATGCATTGCAGACACAGTGACAATCTTTAGAGAACCTCCACTTTTTACCAATTAACACTGCGGACCGCAATGAAACTTTTCCCCCACAACATGGCTATTGCGGCCGTGAAAAATGCATTGCGGCAGCAGTCCAAACTTCAAAGAGTGCATCATTTTTCTAGTTTAGTCCTGCACTGCATCAAAATAATCCTACACACATCTCACAACCCATTAGACCAAAAGCAAATCCTATATTAAAAAGGAAATCAAAGAAAAACAAAAAGAAAGACACATGGGTTACCTCCCAAGAAGCGCCTAATTTAACGTCGCGGCATAACGCAGGTTACCATCAAATCACTTTAGAAGGATCAATGCCATCACGTGGCTGTCATAAATCTTGCCAAGGTAGTGCTTGACTCTGTTCCCATTTACTCTGAAGGCCTCTCCATTTTCTTTTTTCAAGTCGAGTGCACCAAACGGAGTCACAAGCACCACTTCAAAAGGTCCACTCTATTTTGACTTAAGCTTCCCGGAAACAGGCGTAATCGAGAATTGAACAAGAGAAACAAATCATCAACTTTGAACTCCTTGCCATGAGCATACTTATCATGAAGGTACTTCATCTTGTCCTTGTACAAGGACAAGATGGAGTAGGCATGGAATCGGAATTCATCAAGTTCATTAAGCTGCTCCGCACGAAGATTTGCTGCCACATCCCATTCAAGATTCAGCTTCCTCAAAGCCCACATGGCCTTGTGCTCTAACCTAAATAGTAGATGGAAAGCTTTCCCAAACACCAACCGGTATAGAGACATACCAATCGGAGTCTTGTAAACAGCCTATAAGCCCATAGAGCATCATCCAATTTCTTTGACCAATCGATCCTATTTGCATTGACCGTCTTTGATAATATACTCTCGATTTCCTTGTTTAAGACTTCAACTTGGCCACTCGCCTGAGGATGATAAGGGGTAGAAACTTTGTGATTAACACCATACTTTGCAAGTAAAGTATCGAAAGCTCTATTGCAAAAATGAGACCCCCCATCACTTATGATTGCTCGAGGAGTGTCAAACCTAGTAAAAATGCTCTTCTTGAGAAATGCAACAACATTCTGGGCCTTATTATTGGGTAAAGCCACAGCTTCAGCCCACTTTGAAACATAGTCAATTGCCACTATAATGTATGTGTTCCCACACGAACTAACAAACGGTCCCATGAAATCAATGCCCCACACATCAAAAATATCAACTTCAATAATGATATTGAGAGTCATCTCATCTTTATTCGAAATTCCACCCGCTCTTTGACATTCGTCACATCTTTTCACAAGTTCACTTGCATCTTTGTACAAAGTTGGCCAGTAAAACCCACAACTAAGAACCTTTGAAGTTGTCCTCACCCCGCGATGATGACCAACATATGGAGAGGAATGACAAGCCTCTAAAATACTCAATTGCTCCTCCTCCGGGACGCACCTCCAGATCACACCATTAGTGCAAATCTTAAACAAGTACGGCTCATCCCAATAGAAGTCCAAAATATCCCATTTGAGCTTCTTTCTTTGGTTAGAAGAGAGTTCACACGGGATTATACTAGTCACAAGGAAATTAGCAATGTTCGCAAACCATGGCATACCATTCACCGACAAAAAAAGGAGTTGCTCATTGGGAAATGAATCATTGATCTCTAGGCCATCACGAGCCCTACCCTCCTCCTCCAAGCTGGATAAGTGGTCCGCCACTTGGTTTTCACTACCCTTCCGATCCACAATTTCAAAATCAAACTCTTGAAGTAACAAGACCCATCGCATCAACCTAGCTTTGGAATCCTTCTTCGTCATCAAGTACCAGAGTGCGGCATGATCGGTATGAACTATGACTTTGGCACCCATAAGATAAGGCCGAAATTTTTCCATTGCGAACACAATAGCCAAAAGCTTTTTTTCAGTCATCGTGTAGTTCACTTGAGCATCATTCATTGTCTTGCTCACATAATACATCAAATGAAACATTTTGTTTACACTTTGACCCAAGATTTCCCCAACTGCAGCATCACTCAAATCATATATAAGCTCGAAAGGCAAGCTCCAACTGGGTGCAGTAATAATAGGAGTGATGGTCAACTTGTACTTGAGAAGTTCAAAGGCTTGCATACATCCCTTATTGAACACGAACTTGGCATCTTTTTCCAATAACTTGCACAAAGGATTCACTAGCTTCAAAAAGTCCTTGATAAATCTCCGGTAGAACCCCGCATGCCCAAGAAAACTTCTAACTCCCTTGACTGAAGTAGGGGGAGGGAGCCTTGAAATCACTTCAATTTTTGCTTTGTACCATGCTTTGAAATTTTATGGCCAACGACTATGCCCTCCTCAACCATGAAGTGGCATTTCTCCCAATTAAGCACAAGGTTGGTTTCTTCACAACGGGCTAACACTCTATCAAGATTTTTCAAACATTCATCAAACGAGTCACCCACAACACTGAAGTCATCCATGAACACCTCCAAAATGTCCTCCACCATGTTAGTAAATATGACCATCATACACACCTGAAATATAGCCGGTGCATTACACAACCCAAATGGCATCCTAGAAATGGCAAAGGTACCATATGGACAAGTGAAGGTGGTCTTCTCCTGATCTTCCGGAGCAATCAAAATTTGGTTGTACCCAGAATACCCATCCAAGAAATAGTAGAAGGCACGCCCAACAAGTCTATCTAGCATCCGATTAAGGAAAGGCAATGGAAAGTGATCCTTGCGGGTCACTTTATTCAACTTGCGGTAGTCCATGCACACCCTCCACCTGGTGACAGTCCTGGTAGGAATCAACTCATTTTGTGTATTGGTAACCATGATCATACCACCCTTCTTTGGCACACACTGCACCGGCGAAGTCCAGGAGCTATCAGAGATGGGGTATACAACCCCAACATCCAACCACTTGATCACCTTCTTTTTCACAACTTCTTGCATTGCCTCGTTCAACCTCCTTTGATGTTCCAAGGAGGGCTTTGCATCATCTTCAAGAATAATCTTGTGCATACAAAAGGCGAGACTTATCCCCTGAATATCAGCTAAAGTCCATCCAATTGCCTTCTTCCGATTTTAGGGCACCGCCAATGTGGCATCTACATGACTGTTAGTAAAACAAGAGGAAAGAATAACTGGCAAAATTGAACTAGGGCCTAAGAATTCATACATGAGATGTGGAGGTAATGGATTCAACTCCAACACCAGAGGTTTCTCGATTGAGGGCTTTGTTGGTGGAGTTTTCCTATTCTCAAGATCCAAAGAGAGGTTCCAAGGATCATAAGAGTAAGAGCCCATTCCATGTAAAGAATTGACACACTCCACTTGGCCTTCATCCTCATTTACATCAAGATTCAATAATACCGCCTCTAGAGGGTCCTCCATATTGATAATTGCACTAGTATCATCAACTATCACTGCTGTGACAAGATCCACAAAAGAGCACACTTCAGAACTGTAGGGCTGCTTCATTGACTTGTACACATGAAAGACTACTTTCTCATCACCCACCCGAAAGTTGAGTTCCCCTGCTTCCACATCAACTAAGGCCTTTCTAGTTTCAAGGAAAGGTCTCCCTAACATGATCGGAACCTCATAATCTACCTCACAATCCAAGATCACAAAATTAGCCAGCGAGATAAATTTGTCCACCCGGACAAGAACATCATCAATTATACCCAATTGTCTCTTCATTGTTCTATCTGCCATTTGCAATCTCATGGAAGTCGGCCTCGGTTGCCCAATACCCAAAGTTTTGAAAACTAAGTAGGGCATCAAGTTGATACTTGCCCTCAAATCACATAGAGCTTTTGCAAAGTCTGCACTCCCAATGGTGCAAGGAATGGTGAAAGCACCGGTATCTTCTAGCTTCGGAGCCATTGAGTGCACTATTGCACTAACTTGGTGGGTCATCTTGATAGTTTCACAATCCATGGATCTTTTCTTTGTCACCAAATCTTTCATGAATTTAGCATAACCCGGTATTTGCTCTAGAGCCTGCACCAAAGGCACATTAATGGATAAACTCTTCATCATGTCAATAAATTTCTTAAATTAATTCTCATTTTTTTGCTTCGCAAGCCTTTGAGGATAAGGTAGAGGTGGCCTTGGAAAAGGGGCATTGGCTTTAGGCACTACAGTTTTCGGCATGTCTATCACTTGTTCCCTAGATGGGTTCACGTCATTCTGAGTTTCCACCTCGGCATCTTGGATATCAATCTTCACTTCCTCATTCACGTTCTCATCAATCACATTTTCAACCACCAAAGGGATCTCATCCTCTTGCAACTCAACTTCATCACTCAAAATTTCTTTTTATTTGGAGGCATTCACATCACCGCCTCGTCCATTTCTTGTAGTTACCGTCATTACAGGCCCGGAATTGTTCCCACCCTTCGGGTTAACTACCGTATCACTAGGTAGAGCCCCCTTAGGGCAAGTATTCAAGGATTGTGAGATTTGGCCTAATTGAACCTCCAAGTTTCTGGTTGAAGTATTATGGGATGCCATCTGGGCATCAGAGTCAACATTCTTTTTCATCATCTATTCAAACATCATTTCGATTCTCCCCATTTCATTGTTGGAAGAACTAGGACCTTGGGATGGAAATAGGGGCAGATTGTTCGGTTGTTGATACATTGGGGGCCTTTTGAAAGCCTTGGCCCCAATTTCCTTGATTGCCATTGTTCCCACCACCCTGATTGTTGTTTCCACCCCAATTGTTGTTGTTGCAACTCTAATTACCCTGATTGTTCTTATTATTATTCTAGTTGCCCCAATTTGCATTTTGGTTGTTGTTCCCCCAATTATTATTCCCTTGTTACTGTTGATTTCCCCAATTACCTTGGGGTCTCCATTGTTTGTGATTAGAAGAATTGCCCTTTTGGCCCTGATAGTTGTTCTCGTATTGCACTTCTTCATTCTGCTCATCATACCCATCATCTTGGAATCCACCACTATTTTGGTCATATTGATCCGAACTCCCTTGGTTCTATTGACCTCTTTTTCTTCTTTTGTTCACTAATATGTTGACACCCTCCATAACATTTACCTATTGTGGATTTTGAACCTACTGTAACTGTGTCTTTGCTAGCTGGTTCATTGTTATTGTCAGCTCTGTTGTTACCTTCCCATGATCATGGAGTTCTTTGTGCAAGTGAATGACCGTGGGGTCACCCTGTGACACATTGGCTCTATTTTGCCAAGAGGAGGATGTGTCAGCCATCTCATCAAGAATGTCACAAGCCTCAACATAAGGCAGTTTCATGAAATTACCCTTGCTAACTGGTTCACCACACACTGATTAGTCGTGTTTATACCTCGATAAAATGTCTGTTGAATCATTGCCTCAGTCATATTATTGTTGGGGCATTCCTTGACCATAGTTCTATATCGATCCCAGATTTCGTGAAGGGGCTCATTTGGTTACTGCTTGAATGCTAAGATTTCATCCTTCAATGATGCTATATGTCCCGGTGAGAAAAACTTGGCTATGAACTTATCGGCCAACTCATCCTATGTAGTGATAGAATGGTTGGGAAGCCTCTCGAGCCAGTCCAATGCCTTCCCTCTAAGTGAAAAAGGGAATAATCTCAACCGAAGTGCATCCTCTGACACATTTGTTTGCTTGCTCCCCCAACATGTATCCACGAAACCCTTAAGATGTTTGTAAGAATTCCGATGGGGAGCACCCGTGAAATACTCTCGCTGCTCCAACAAAGTCAGCATCATATTTTTAATTTGGAAATTGCCCACCCGGATCCGGGGCGGGACAATTGCACTAGCATATCCTTCGTTTGGAAGCAACCGAGGAGCCACTCTTGTAGGTGGAGGGGGAGGTTCTGGAACATTATCATTGGCCTGACGGCCTCTCCTTTGTCCTTGAGGTACTACAGGAACCGCATCATCAATATTGTCATCTACCTCCTCCCCTAGCAGAAGATCTCCAAGAGGTGCATTGTTTGCTGCCATTTTGTACCTGAATTAGCGACACTCACAAATTAGTAACACAGAAGGAAAGAAAAACAATATACAAAACTATGTAGATAGGTAGCCAAAACCGTTAGCTCCCCGGCAACGGCGCCAAAAAGTGATCGGGTCCAACCCTACACCACTACAAAGTGGCAAAAGCGATCGATGTAGCTTTTACCCGAGATGGTCGGGATCGAATCCACAGGGAGCTAGATTGATTGGGATTTGGATTCCTATCTAAAATAGCAGTGCGTAGTGCTCTTAATTACACTTCCAATCATAATGGTTTGTTTGTTACTTCTAATTTTATGCTAATAAGATGCTAAATTAAACTAAGTATGAATGCTTGTAAGGTTTTATAAATGGTTAAAGAGGCACTATAGGCTCAAGTCGAGTATTACTATCTCTAGGTTTAACCATTTAATTGGGGCTAACAATCTCTTGAATACACCCCAATTCCTTGTTGGACTGATTTTCCTAGACTTAAGCTCTCTTTCTCAAGAAGAGCCTAAGTCAAAAAGGCACAAATTAGTGTTTGCAACCACTAATTAAACATGAAAAATACAAATGAGTCCAAATATCAACTACCCATAAACATCTAAGCCTTAAAACAAAAGACCCATCAAATATCCACACTAGGGTTGAGCCACAACCCTAGATAATGGGTCTAGCTAATCATAATAATGGAAGAAAACAGATAATTAGATGAAGAATAACCCATATAATATGATTACAAACTAAGAAATTGAAGATTTAGTGTTAAATTAACTACAAATTACTCAAAATGGAACAAAACCGCCGTTCACCTGCTCTAGAATCTAACAGATACCCTAAAAATGTGAAAAGAAAGTATTTATCCAAGGCCGAATTTTATGGACAAAAATGCCCCTGACGGAGGTATCGCGGACCGCGGAAAATGCACTGCGCCCGCGATGAGGCTTTTTGGCTTGACTTTTCATTCTCTAAATTTGGCCACCGCGGGTCGCATAAAATTCACTGTGGCCGCGGTGGCTGCACTGCGGTCTGCACAAAATGGACCGCGGACCACAATGGCTTCCAATCTTCAAAACTCCAGCTCTTTGAATCGCCTCTCTGTGGACCGCATAAAATGGATTGCGGCCGCGAGAAATCCTCCGCGAACCGCAATGCTTGAGCCTCCAAACTTGCACCTCTCTGAACATATCCACCGCGGACTGCATTAAATGGTCTACGACCGCGGTGGGTCTATTGCAGCTGCAGTGGATTTTATGTTGTAGGAATGCCTTGACTTGTTCTTGGTACTTGTGCATGTTTCACTTCTTTTTGAGCTGGTTTTAACTACTTGTCACTTTTTTGACCAAACCCTACAAACAAGTACAACATGTAAGCTTTTGGGACTATTTGTATGTATTTTTAATCCAAAACTCAAGTAAAAAGGAGTGTAAAATGAACTAGAATCCCTAGTTATCAGTAAGCTGAAATCGCGCCATATCCTGCCTAATCACCTCTCCTCAGTACTTCTGGGCCTACCTCGACCTCTTCTCAAACCCGCCACGGCCAGCTAATAAGTGAGAATTTTGACTACTTATTAGCGCCTTTTTACTTTCGTTTTAGTCCAAAAGTGCTTAATTATATTCCCAAAAACTAATGAAATGTGCTTAAATGTAGGAGTATTGGGAAATGAGCCAAAAAGATAAAATTCAACTCAAAAAGGAGTTAAATGAATTCAAGGACAAAAAGCAAGCAAAAGGCTAAATGTGCGAACCGCAAAATACAAAGAGAATCCAACAGAGGTCTAACACAATGTGCGAACCGCACAATTATTGTGTGGCCGCAAAAGACATCACAGAGTTTAAGATCAGAGAAGTCCCAATTCGAGCTTCAAGGATATGCGGACTGCACAATTATTGTGCGGCCGCACTAAATTTTATGCGGTTAACAGAAGGGCCCTATATGGCCGCACTCATTTTTGTGTGGACCGCAGAACAAGTGACATGCGGCCGCAATCCAGAATTATGCGGCCGCAGACCAAGCTCCTGCCAAGACTAAAGAAGAAGTGCGGACTGCACATGGAATTGTGCAGCTGCAGAATCTCCGAAAGGATATTTTTATCCGAAATTTTTAACTGTGAATAAATAGTCTTTTTTGATGAATTTAGGTCAAATTTTGATTATCCAAACATCTGTAGCCATTTTTGTTTTGTGATTTTAGCAACATTAGCTTACTTTAGTGATTAAACATTAGATTTTTGTCTTTTAATCTTTCAATATGAATTTAATTATCATTTCTTCTCTATTTTCTTCATTACCCACTATGAGTAGCTAAATTTTTAGCTAGGGTTATGACTCAACCTAGTGTGGGTATCTAATGTGTGTTTGATTTAAGGCTTATTTATGGTTGGGTGTGTAATATTTAGCCTAGTTCTTACTATAATTGTAGAATTGATGGTTGCAAACATTGATTCAAGCCTATTTAACTTAGTCTTTACTTGAGAAAGAGAGACTTAGTCTAGGAAAACTAGGCTAACAAGAAATTGGGATGAACTCAAGAGATTGATAGGCCCAATTAAAGGGTTGAACCTAAAGATAGTAAGACCAGACTTGATCATTTATCAATTGTTTTGTGCAATACCCATTTGGGCTTGAGATATCTAAATTAGACAAAACCACTCTCTTACCGAGAGGTATTGAGTGGATAATTATGTGTTGATTGATATAATACACCCTGACCAATGAAACTCGCTACAAAGCCCACAACCCGTTAGGTAAACACCTAGGTAGAAGTCACAGCCCTAAACCTTTTACATATTTGAAAATAACCATAAAAACATGATTCTCTAGTTTCATATTTATAATTGCAAACCGTAGCATAATTTAGAAGTAGAATCAAAATAAATTTTGTGGAAGTGCAACTTAGATACTTTACGTGCTTAGTCCAAATATATACCACTAATCCTATCTACACTCTCTGTGGATTAGATCCCGACTCCTAGTCGGGTAATTATTATTGCAATCGACCGCTTCACAACCCCAATTTGAGGTGTGATTTGGGCGAGATTAATTTTTTGCGCCGTTGCTGGGGAGCTAAAAATGGATATAGCTATATATTTGTTTTTGTGTGTGACTGACGAGGACAATGTGTATAGGATTTTCCTACTCGTGCTTTGTCAAATTCTAGTATAGCTTATGATATCGTCCCACAGAGATTGGAACATCTATGCTACAGACTTTTAATATTTCAATTACTATTTGAGAGAATCAATTTGATGAAAAGTGAGTGAGGTTTAAAACTTGTTAGGTACTTAAATAAAAACCAAGAACTTGCTGAAGATTTATAATTTAAAAGAATTGGGCATCGTTTAATTCACTTGATAATATATTACAATAAAATCTCAATTTTTTACATGTATTTCTCTAAGGAATAATTGCTTATTGCTAATACAATTATATTTAGCTCACTAAGAAGTAGTCAATTAATAACACTCCGTGAGGTCATGTGATTAATTGAGTTAAAACTAGTGATGATTAGACCGAAATATTTTTCTTGCTATAATTGTGCTAAGAGGTAGTAAAACTTCGTGAGAATAATTTTACTAAAAAAAATCAATAATCTTGCCTACAACAATTCCTCCATGAGAATTAAAACTGAGACAAGCAAGATTACGAACTTGGAATAATAGTTTACTAAAAATTACTCTCACTCTACTATTTTATCCATTGATTATTATATATCAATTTTGCTTCGTGAGAATTACAAAATCAGTATAAAAATAACTTAGAGATAAAAACCATATAGAAGTGATAATAATGATTAACTAAAACTATTATTACGGCACATTACAAAATATAAAAAGAAAGTTTCAAGCCAAAGATGTATTAAACTGAGATAGTATTATATATATATATCAAGCTTCATCAACTATCCCAACAAAGAAGTTACTCCATTACTAAGTAATAAAAACTAATTTAGAACAAAGAACTTATCAAGGAAAATTGTTCTTCTAAAAGAAAGACAACTAGTAGAAAATACTAAAGACAAAGAGAGAGACCAAAGATTAGTTTTCTCCCGTAATATACACTTTTCACAATACATATGAGTGTCTATTTATAGAAAATGTGTAGCAAATGTGATATGATGTTGCAACTTTAAGTCTTGAAGTTGTGACTTCAAAAGTTGATGTTGTAACTTCTAGACTTCATGTTGTGACTTCAAAATTTGATTCACTCTTGTTTACCACGTGCATTGCTCTTTTTCCTCCTTATTTTGCTTGTAGTACTCTTTTCTCGATTCAACTTTCCTCTGCAGAACTTGTTAGAAAATATAGGAGAATCGAATATATTTATTCATGGTTTATTTAAAAATCCTTATTTATATGTATGAAAATACATGAATAATTTATATTCATCAAATTCCCCCATACTTGAACTTTTACTCGTCCTCGAAGAAAAAATATTTTTTTAATTAATTAATTAATTTTGAACAACTCTCTCCAAAAATCATTGTTTGCCTTGTGGAGAGAAAATTTATTCAAGATAAGAATTTCGTCATTTTCTAAAACTGATTAACCTTTTCAACCTCACAAAACATTTACCTTTCTTATGATTCCATCTTTGTTTGGCAAGAACTTGCATTTCTTCTCCCTATGTCTCTTAAAAATTGATAAATTTACGGCCACCATCAATAAGAACTAGTAAATTTGCCCGCGCTTCGCGCGGTTATAAATATGATAAAATTTGAGAAAACTCTGTAAAAACACAACAACAACAACAACAATAACTCAGTATAATCCCACTTAGTGGGGTCTGAGGAGGGTAGTGTGTATGCAGACCTTACCCCTACCCTGGGGTAGAGAGGCTGTTTCCAAATAGACCCCCGACATCCTTCCCTCCAAGAACTTCCCACCTTGCTCTTGGGAAGACTCGAACTCACAACCTCTTGGTTGGAAGTGGAGGTTGCTTACCATTAGAGCAACCCCTCTTGTCTAAACTCTGTAAAAATCAAAAATATAAATTAGATAAAATCATCATTTCTTTGTTGTATTTATGTAAGAGAATTCTATTTAACTCTTACACGAAGCCTTGAATGATTAACACACGGAGGGACAAAATGCAATATATATATATATATATATATATATATATATATATATATATATATATATATATATATATATATATATAGACACACACACTAACTATATATAGAATCCCCTTAATTTATTCGAGTGTTTAATTTTTATATTCTCATACCCCTTAGTGAAAATTTAAGCATTGCCATTATTTATAGGCATCAGTAACCAAGTTATGAATCAATTGTGTAATGCAAATAGGCTAGTGCAAGAAGTTTGTATAAGTTATAATATATATATATATATATATATATAAGAAAATCATTGAAGCAGTTATATATATTGCAAATGGCTAGAAGATGAGACGGAGTTATGATCACCTTCTTCAGAGAACACTCAGGCCTCTTATTAGATTCCATAAATCAATTAAACTTCCAACTCCAAGGTTATTATATAAATTGGTGAAAGGAAGATCAAATCAATAAAAACATTCAAAATTATGATTTTACTTTGTTGATCTTTATGGTAGAAATTTGCATAACTCAAAACAATATATTACTATGTAACTTGGTTTAATTTTATATTGCGGTTAATTATATATACATCTTCTAAAACATAGTTATCCATCTTTAAAGGAAGAAAAACTATAATTCAAACATAGCAAATGAAAAGCACACCAAAATTTTTAAAAAGCTTAAAGAATTAAAACGGATGCAACGATCTCACACAAAAAAAATACTAACAAAGTAAATAAAAAATAATTATGTTTGAAATAAAATAATTGTAACGACCCGACCGGTCGTTTTGAGCTTTTGCACTTTGCTCGCCAGTTCTCGGGCATGCCTTGCCCCGTGTGGTGTATTATGACTTATGTAAATCGTTGGTGTTGGGTTTTAGGTTAATCAGAATTTAATTTGGAAGAACAGTCTCACTTGAAAGCTTAAAATTTGAAAGGTTTGACCAATATTTGACTTGTTTGCGTATGATCTCAGATCGAAATTTTTATGATTTGGTTAGCTCCGTATGGTAATTTTGGATTTAAGATCGTGCCCGGAATTATTTTTGGAAGTTTGTAGTTTAATTAGGCTTGAAATGGAGAAAATGAGAAGCCGAAGTTTGGAAATTTGACCGAGGGGTTGACTTTTTGATATCGATATCAAAATTCGACTCAAAAAGTTGGAAAAGCTCCATTGTGTCATTTATGACTTGTGTGCAAAATTTGGGGTCAATCGGACCTGATTTGATAGGTTTCGGCGTTGTTTGTGGAATTTGAAATTTCTAAGTTCTTAAGCTTGAATCCGAAGTTGATTTAGTGTTTTGATGTTGTTTTGAGTGATTCGAAAGCTCGACAAGGTGTTAATGATGTTATGGGAGGTGTTGGTATGTTTGGATTGAGGTTTGAGGGCCTCCGGTGTGTTTCGGGTGAGCTTTGAGCGAGTCTTGACAATCCTGAACTTAGGAAATGGACGGGGGCAGAAGTTTTAGTGTTGGGCACGGTGGTTTAGTTCTAGGCGCGGAAAATGGTCCGCGGTCATGAAGATCCGCAGGTCGTCGGTCTAACTTCGGAATCTCATATCTTTTGATCTACAAGGAATTTTGAGATGATTCAAAACCGAAAGTTGTAGCCCTTCGTGTGTAGTTTCCAGAAAGTTAAAGATATAGCAATTTGGACATATGTAGCAAAAGTTATGTGCGGACCGCGTTCGTTTTGTGCGGACCGCGATCGGTTTTGTGCAACCCGTAGAGGGTGAAATCTGAGGGGTACTCTATAAATGCGAGGTTTTGGGTTTTATTTGATATTTTGACCTAGAGAGCTCGGATTTTGGCGACTTTTCGAAGGTTTTTCAAGAAATTCATCGGGGTAAAGGATTTTAACTCAGATTTGGCTAGAATACATTAATCTATCACTGAATTCATCATTTAATTCGTAATATGGGATGTAATTTGGGAAGAAAATTGTGAAACCTTTCAAAAATGTAAAATGATGATTTGAAGGACCAAATGGTATCGAAATTGGATAATTTTGGTATGGTTAGACTCGTGAGGGTATGAGGATTCTGAAAATATAAATTTTACCCGATTCCGAGACGTGGGCCCAGGGCTCGGGTTTTGCTAATTTCGGGATTTTTGATATTTTTCGAATGTTTTCGCTTGGTCTTTGTTCCCTTAGCATATTGTGACGTATTCGTTCTGATTTTGGATAGATTCGACGTGCATGGAGGCCAATATGAGGGGCAAAGGCATTGCGAGCTAGAGAATTAGCCGGTTCGAGGTGAGTAATGGTTGTAAATGATGTCCTGAGGGTTTGAAACCCCAGATTGCACATCGTAGTGCTATATTGAGGCAAGATACGCACTGGATAATGAGCGTGGGGTCTTTTACTACTGGGAATTGTGACTTGGTTCTTCCTGATTGGTGATTTTACTGCATATTTGACTGAAATTCATTTGTTATCATCATGATTTGGGCTGATTGCCATATTTGGGCTTCGTGCCAACTATTTGAACCCTTCGGGGATTTTTATCATTGCTTGACTTATTATTTTAACTTAGTCCTGTTGGTATCTACTATTTTACAAACTCTTCCATTTTTACTCAGAGTTGAAACTTAAATGATATTTCTACATCATGTTTTGGGCTGAGAACTACTGTTTTACTAATGCCCAAGGGGCTTGTGATGATTTTTGGACTGAGTGAGGCCGAGGTCCATATGTAAGGATATGCTGAGTGATATGAGCCCGAGGGCCTGAGATAGTTTATATGCCACGAGGTGGCTTGAGTGATGTGAGGTTGAGTGCCGAGTGATGTGAGGCCGAGTGCCGAGTGATGATGCCACGAGGTGGCTTGATCTAGCGCTTGGGCCGTAAGGGGCCCCTCCGGAGTCTGCACACCCACGGTAAGTGCGGGTACCCATTATGATCTGAGAGTGAGCCCGAGGGGCTGATATTGTTCTGAGTGATTGATACTGAGGCCGAGGGGCTGATACTGTTCTGAGCGATTGATACTGTGCCCGAGGGGCGGATTTTTACTTGTTATTTACCTGTTAAATTACCTGTTTTACTTGTTTTAAAAAAGGGATATCATTTGATTTCTTCACTGATTACTGCTTTAAGTGATTTTACTGCTTGATATGAATTGTTTTGTGCCTTTACTTGTTTTCATACTTTCAGTCATTATTTATAATTATTACTCACTGTGTCGGAGTATTCACATTACTCCCTGCACCATGTGTGCAGATTCAGGCATCACAGAGTCCGCTCCTAAGTGATGATTCTCCCAGTCCAAGCAGTGATTCGGAGACTACGAGGTAGCTGTTGGCGTCTGCAGCCCCGTGCCTCCCTTATCTTATCATTTTCATGTTTTTAGAACTATTGTATCTGATTTAGTGTTCATTAGACTTGTATCCGGATTTCTTAGTTTCTCATGACTTGTGACACCCCAGTTTAGGCTGTGTCGGGATGGTTTCTACTATTGTTATCGTTAATTCTGCAAATTATGGTTATTATATCACATTTTAGAACTACTTATGTTATTTAACTATTTAAAAGAGGTGGTCTGTTTTGGTCTGGCTGGCCTTGTCTTCACGAGAGGTTCCATCGCGATCGGATTCAGGGAATTGGGTCGTGACAAGTTGGTATTAGAGCCTAGGTTACATAGGTCTCACGAGTCATGAGCAGGTTTAGTAGAGTTTCGCGGATCGGTACGGAGATGTTTGTATTTATCCTCGAGAGGCTGTAGAACCTTTAGGAAAAACTTCACAATCTTGAATTCTTATCGTGCGTCCTTGATTCATCTTGGAAAGTAACTTTTGAAATTCCTTCCACGTGTTCGTATGCACGCATGAGCGCTCAATATCATATGTGCATCAATGGCTTGTGATTCCCTAATCGAGGGGTGAGATATGATCTCGGTGAGTTGATGTTGGGTCAGTCTAGAGGACTTGAGGCCCAATTTTTGCCTATAGCTTGAGCACCGAGATGCTGCTTGTGTGAGCAAGTGCTTTTGAATTTATATGTTCGGTATTTTTCCCTGTTAGTGGAAGTGACGGCTGGATGGGTATGTAATAAGAATGTTAGTGCTTCAAGATGTATTCGTATGATTTTGCAGTGACGAGAAAGGTCTGCTGGAGGTAGAAGAACTATTAGGTGATTGATTTCCGTCTTGATTCGAGTTATAGCCCGAGTTATGGGCGTGTGAAGAATCTTTTCATGTCTCCTAGTTGAGAGTGGAGTAGATTTCATGTTGCGGTATGAGTTTAGACTCAGGAAGACTAAGAGAGTGTGTAATGGTTATGATGGTGGAAGGTATACATAAATGTTAGTGTAAGACGAAGCAGGTGGGTTATCTCCTGCGAAGTGTTCTGGAGTTGTGCAATCTTTATGTTGTCTGTTAGAAGATCCCATTTACAAGTGAAATATATGTGCAAATTTAATTTGGGTCACTTAAGAGAGTGGGTTTAATTGTTATGAGAGTAAATGCAAGATTTGTAAAAGATATGAAGTACTAGATGGTCTGTGTGCCACGAGCTTATGAAGGGTTGAGTTTAATCTCACTATAGTATTATGGCACCAATAAAGTGTGTGTGTTATGAGTTATGGTGCGTGTTTTGAGCTATGGCTTTGAGCCAAGTAGGGGAGTCCGCTATTGAATAGTTGATTGCACGGTTATGTGCTCTAATGGTTCCAGTTCGAGGCATATTTGTGAATCAGTTGTGGCTCGAGGAAAGGAAATTTCAATAAAGGCTATGTTATGCTTTATGGGTGTACGAGAATTGGGGAATAACTTGAGTTGTGGTTGGTAAGGAATGCTCGGTGCATAAGGCAGGAAGTTGCTTGGTTATATTGGAATGAGGTCACATTCTACAGTGTTGGAGTGCAAATGAAGCACAGTTTGTTCGGTTCATTTAATCAATCTAACTGTGGTTTGAGTAGAGTGGATGCCTCTAGATAATGGTCCTATTGTGTTCAAAATTTTACATGCAATAATTGGTGGCTTTCAAGTTGTACTCATGGATAGAAACTGAATTTTTCAGTGAAAGATGGCAAGACTTGTGGTATTTTCTTTGTTAATTATGGGATTCCATATATCATTATCGGGAAGGTGAATGTAATGGCTTCGAATTCGCAGTAAGTCTTTTCAGAGTCGGTATCTTGAATATGGTGCTTTGGGGAAACATTAAAAAGAGTATTCAGCGGGTGATGAGCCTTAGGCTGTGTGGTATTATGCTTGGGTCTCGTGTGGTAAGTTTGGGTTGAGGAAATGTGATGTTATAGCAAGAAGGAGTATCAAGTGAAGGTAAATCAGAAGGGAGCTCGAATAGATGGGATAACTTGGTAGTAGGACATATCAGTATGGTAAGGATATGAATAGTTCTTTGGGTGTTTACAAGGTAATGAGTTTCCATATGTGTTTCGTGGCAATGCTCTTAGGTTTTGGATGGCTTGTGTATCTTGGTTGAGTTAAAATAAGTCAGTATTGGTGGTTTGGTTTTATGGAAAGAGGGATTTGTAGAGTTCTTAATAATTTCTACCACGATAGAGATGTATAATTTCTGCTGGCATAAGGAGCATGGAATGTATAATGATTCTCTTAGATGGGATCAAATGGAATTTTTTTGACTAGTAAAGTATGTAGTTGATTGTGGCTCGGAAAGGGATTTTGAAGTTCTCATATTTATCATAGGATGGCATATTATATGTGGTATGTTGTGTAGGGCGAAGATTGGCATATGTAAGGTCGCAATTCAGTTTTGAAAGGAAGGTCATAAATTCTTAGACAACACATGTAGTTTCAGATGACTAGGTAAATAATATTACTAAATGGTATGTCTTGATAATGGTATGCACTTCAGAAAGAGGGAAATGTGATTGAGTTAATAATACATCATAGGTATTGCGGTTGTGGACTGTGAGAAAATAGCTAAGGTTGGTCAGAGGGTAGTATGTGCTATGATTCAGTCGTTGTGAACCTTCGGAGGATTATTTATCTGTTGTGTGTTATTAGACTTTATATGTGGTTCATTGGTAGACCTATATGGATGTGTGTTCTGTATCACAACAGTTTGGTTGACTTCGAGTTGTCAATGTTGAGAGATATGTTGATTCAGTTGTTATTGATTTATTAGTAATCACGGGGATCTATGAGTTATGTTTCCATGTTGTGAGGCGTTAAGGTTTGTTGGTTATAGGCACATGTGGTGCGACATTATTGGGTCCTCTCAGTGGAATTCGAGCGGGTAGAGTATCGCGTATTGCTCGACGGGTAGCATATCGGTTGTGTCCCTTCGGGTATGTGTAATGTTATATCAATTGTTTCACGGTGGTTATGATGATTGCTTTGGTTTTAGCCATCATATTGAACACGATTGTCAATTTTGAGAAGAGTGACTTAAGGTGTTTTCACGTGGATCAGTGTTTGGATGAGGTCGCGCGTTGGAGCAAAGTTATGGGGAGGTATGATCCTGCGGGTTAGATTTGTGTGTTCACTTTTTATGATGTGATACGGGTTCTCGGCATTGTGTGCGGTGGTACTAGTGAGCTTGCGGTATAGCTCTTTCATTTGAGTCATTTTTCAGGAATTGAGTAGGTTCGGATTGTGGCTTATTGGTGCACGGATTGCACAAATCGTGTTTTAGTCTATATTGAGGTGTCAATGTCACAAGAGTAGTTGTGTTGGATTAGATGAGATTGTCGGGGTCTTTAATGACTGCAAACGGATTTGATTTCAGCATGTTAGAAGGATAATATCGAGCTTCGGCTCAAAAATTTGCTGTGGTATTTGCCAAAGGAGGAGTGACTTCTTGAATGGTTGATCTGGGAAATGGTTATGGCTTACCGCGTGTTTTAGTGATCATTGGCAGTATATGAAAGTGTTAGGGTGAGGCTTTAGTTGATAAGAGTTTTTCTATCGGTATTTGTTTGTTGTGTGCAACTGCTATAATTAGAAGTTATCACTACGAGTGTTTGAGTCATGTGGTATATCAAATGATTGCACCTGAGATTGCAAGTATGGGTGATTATAGCTGGTTCGGGCTTATTATGAATATAGATGTGAGATTCTGATCTTGTGAATGATTTCGGAAGTGGAAATGTGGTTCTAAGGCTTATGGGTTAGATTGGGTTGTGAAATTTCAGTTACTGTGTGTTATCGGACCTATGTGAGATAGGGTGACGTGGGATCACCCCCGGGTATATGCATGGTAAGGTTATTCAGCGATTGGTTAGCTTTTGGAACAACTCTAAGCACGTTCACGGACGAACGTATGTTTAAGTGGGGGAGGATGTAACGACCCGACCGGTCGTTTTGAGCTTTTGCACTTTGCTCGCCAGTTCTTGGGCATGACTTGCCCCGTGTGGTGTATTATGACTTATGTAAATCGTTGGTGTTGGGTTTTAGGTTAATTAGAATTTAATTTGGAAGAACAGTCTCAGTTGAAAGCTTAAAATTTGAAAGGTTTGACCAATATTTGACTTGTTTGTATATAATCTCGGATCTAAATTTTTATGATTTGGTTAGCTCCGTATGGTAATTTTGGATTTAGGATCGTGCTCGGAATTTTTTTTTGGAAGTTTGTTGTTTAATTAGGCTTGAAATGGCGAAAATGAGAAGCCGAAGTTTGGAAATTTGACCGAGGGGTTGACTTTTTGATATCGAGATCAAAATCTGACTCAAGAAGTTGGAATAGCTCCATTATGTCATTTATGACTTGTGTGCAAAATTTGGGGTCAATCGGACCTGATTTGATAGGTTTCGGCATTGTTTGTGGAATTTGAAATTTCTAAGTCCTTAAGCTTGAATCCGAAGTTGATTTAGTGTTTTGATATTGTTTTGGGTGATTCGAAAGCTCGACAAGGTGTTAATGATGTTATGGGAGGTGTTGGTATGTTTGGGTTGAGGTTTGAGGGCCTCCGGTGTGTTTTGGGTGAGCTTTGAGCGAGTCCTGACATTCCTGAACTTAGAAAATGGATGGGGGCAGAAGTTTTAGTGCTGGGCACGGTGGTTTAGTGCTGGGCGCGGAAAATGGTCCGCGGTCATGAAGATCCGCAGGTCGTCGGTCTAATTTCGGAAGCTCATATCTTTTGATCTACAATGAATTGTGAGATGATTCAAAAACTAAAGTTGTAGCACTTCGTGTGTAGTTTCCAGAAAGGTAAAGATATAGCAATTTGGACATCTGTAGCAAAAGTTATGGCCAAAATACTAAAGTGTGTCACTGCAGAGGAAAGTTGTGCGGCCGCGGTCGGTTTTGTGCGGCCCGCGCAGGGTGAAATCTGAGGGGTACTCTATAAATACGAGGTTTTGGGTTTTATTTGATATTTTGACCTAGAGAGCTCGGATTTTGGCGATTTGTCGAAGGTTTTTCAAGAAATTCATCAGGGTAAGTGATTTTAACTCAGATTTAGCTAGAATACATGAATCTATCACTGAATTCATCATTTAATTCGTGATTTGGGATAGAATTTGGAAGAAAATTGTGAAACCTTTCAAAAATGTAAAATGATGATCTGAAGGACAAATTGGTATCGGAATTGGATAATTTTGGTTTGGTTAGACTCGTGAGGGTATGAGGATTCTGAAAATGTAAATTTTACCCGATTCCGAAACGTGGGCCCGAGGCTCGGGTTTTGTTAATTTCGGGATTTTTGATATTTTTCGAATGTTTTCGCTTGGGCTTTGTTCCCTTGGCATATTGTGACGTATTCGTTCTGATTTTGGATAGATTCGACGCGCATGGAGGCCAATTCGAGGGGCAAAGGCGTCGCGAGCTAGAGAATTAGCTCGTTCGAGGTGAGTAATGATTGTAAATGATGTCCTGAGGGTTTAAAACCCCGGATTGCACATCGTAGTGCTATATTGAGGCAAGATACGCGTTGGATGATGAGCGTGGGGTCTTTTACTACTAGGGATTGTGACTTGGTCCGTCCTGATTGGTGATTTTACCGCATATTTGACTGAAATTCATTTGTTATCATCATGATTTGGGCTGATTGCTATATTTGGGCTTCGTGCCAACTATTTGAACCCTTCGGGGATTTTTATCACTGTTTTCCTCACTGCTTGACTTATTATTTGAACTCAGTCCTATTGATATCTACTGTTTTACAAACTCTACCACTTTTACTCAGATTTGAAACTTAAATGATATTTCTATATCATGTTTTGGGCTGAGAACTACTGTTTTACTAATGCCCAAGGGGCTTGTGATGATTTTTGGACTGAGTGAGGCCGAGGGCCATATGTGAGAATATGCTGAGTGATATGAGACCGAGGGCCTGAGATACTTTATATGCCACGAGGTGGCTTGAGTGATGTGAGGCTGAGTGCCGAGTGATGATGCCACGAGGTGGCTTGATATAGCACTTGGGCCGTAAGGGGCCCCTCCGGAGTCTGCACACCCACAGTGAGCGCGGGTACCCATTATGATCTGAGAGTGGGCCCGAAGGGCTGATACTGTTCTAAGTGATTGATAATGAGCCCGAGGGGCTGATACTGTTCTGAGCGATTGATACTGTGCCCGAGGGGCGAATTTCTACTTGTTATTTACCTGTTAAATTACATGTTTACTTGTTTAAAAAAAAGGGATATCATTTAATTTCTTCACTGATTACTGCTTTAAATGATTTTACTACTTGATTTGGAATTGCTTTGTGCCTTTACGTGTTTTCATACTTTCATCCATTATTTATAATTATTACTCACTAAGTCGGAGTACTCACATTACTCCCTGCACCATGTGTGCAGATTCAGGCATCGCAGAGTCCGCTCCTGAGTGCTGATTCTCCTAGTCCAGGCAGTGATTCGGAGACTACGAGGTAGTTGTTGGCGTTCGCAGCCCTGTGCCTCCCTTATCTTATCATTTTCATGTGTTTAGAACTATTGTATCGAATTTAGTGTTTAGTAGACTTGTATCCGGATTTCTTAGTTGCTCATGACTTGTGACACCCCGGTTTGGGCTGTGTCGGGATGGTTTCTACTGTTGTTATCGTTAGTTCCACAAATTATGGTTATTATATCATGTTTTAGAACTACTTATGGTATTTAATTGTTTAAAAGAGGTGGTCTGTTTTGGTCTGGCTGGCCTTGTCTTCACGAGAGGCAGTCGTGACAAGAATTACTAAAGATGCTTCTAAATACCAATCAGCTATCTCACAATTAATATAACAACGGATGGCCAGGAGTATTACAAACTGGCAATTGTCTTTTTATACGTTAATTTCACTTCTTTCGTCTCCGTTGATTTCTTCTCTGCTTTGGAGCCTTCGGAATTGTATACCATTAAAGAATGAAAAATGGTTTAAAACATTTACAACATCCAGGTTGATTGCATAATATGCAAAAATTAAAATTAGGAGCAGAAAAAGAATGGACAACCTAAGAGGACAATTTCAAGGAAATAACTCTGACATTTATTAAAAATTTTACCTGGTATTCACAAGATAAATAATACAACAACAATATTTGGAGCAACTTCACAAAACATACTGGGAATAACAAAGAAACAGATGCACATCACTTGAATTTGTAAGTAAAAGAACGAAGAAAACTATGAATTTGTCAGCCTCCCATAGAAACTCCAATGAGCGTCGTTCCCCATCTCGATTCAATGTGAATGAAAGAGGGAGCAATATAGACCATGCATATGCGTTTTTTGGTAGAATTTCAAACGGGCTAACATTAGTACATATTAATAGTAGTAACTGTTAATTATTGGGAAGGGGAAGAGATACAATGTAGACTATAGAGTGGCGTTCAGAGAAGAATGAAGCGATATTTATTTTTTGATCCTTAACTGATATAACTATTGATTTTAGTCTGGGCAGTTATGGAAGAATTTGACTGTTGTGATTCTGATAATAAATAAAATAAAGAAAAATAAAGAAAGAGGCGAGTATTGTATTGAAATGAGAGGAAATCCCCAAAAAATTGAGAAATTAGATACTTATGATTCCATCTTTGTTTGGCAAGAACTTGCATTTCTTCTCCCTATGACTCTTAAGAATTGATAAATTTATGGCCACCATCAATAAAAATTGTACTTCTTTATCCATAGGCTTGCTCATTATGTAAATCGCCACTAATGTAGTTTAAACACTATTTTGCTGAAATCTTTTAGGGCTTTTTCGGTTTGTAATGTTAGGCTTCAGGCTGGTAGGGTAAAAGAAATATTTATAGTGACTTTTTTATTTGTAGCTATTGAAGCTATATATATTCTGAAATTTGAAGCAATTTCTTTTTCTTCATATATTTTTTTTTAAAACAATAACTTATGTACAATAGAGTTTTCTCTATATATGAAGAATCTATATGTATGATGCTTTTTTTGCCTTTTGTACCGCCAATTTTTTTTTATAAGCTCCATGCATCTTTGAACTTTCAGCTGAAGAGAAACAATTAGGAAGAAGTAATTACATATACAAAGGTACCTATAATTTACTAGTTCAGATTGTGGTGTGACAAGAAAGAATGGTTTACAGGCTTCAAAGTTGGGTACTAGGGATATTTTTTTTTTGTTTTGGTTGCATTTTCAGGCCAAAAAGAAGAAATCAAAGAAAGCCTAATTCATTTTTCAGAAATTAGTGTCAACTATTATTTCGCCTTAACAAACCTTCTGAGCAAGTTCTAATAAAGAATTACTGAATCTACCTGTTGATGTTCATAACTCTTCTCAATTTCAATGATTTCTTGAGTTGAAGAAGCAAATCCTCACTTTCACAAAATTGGAATAATAAACTTGGAAGTGATGTGATACAAGAAGAAAAGAGTTAATACTTAAAAAATGAAGAGATCTTATTTTGTAAATTTAATACACACAGTAAAACAATAATCCATGAAAGAGAATTATATATAAGTAGTACTTTATTTACGAAAATTAAAAACTTTTTTTGTTTTTTTTATAAATACATAAAGTACTAAAGAACTTTTTTTTTAAATAAAAATCTTTTTAGCTTTCAAATTTACAGTCACAGAAGAAAGCTTGAAAGAAACTGTAACTACACATGTTCTATGTGTAATAGACTGGACTAATGTAACACCTTAACAGTCATGGGGTCCTGGTTTTGATATAAACCAGAAAATTTACCTGAGCCAATAATTATTTTACACAATCAGATGGTTCACCAACCAGTGACTTAGGCATACCGACCACCATGGAATTACTCCTGTATAGATGGCTCTGTTTTTGTAGAGGCCTTCATGGGATGTCCCGGTTGTACAATAATCTGGATATTAACCAGATCAATTGGTTAAGCATTTATTCGTATAAATTATATTGGGCTTATGAGATTTCATTGCTTCACCCTCAATGGATACGGGTAAAGAAATTATAGTTCTGAGTTTAATATCGTCAACTCGACTTATTAACAGCGGAATGTTTAGGCTATCAAGGTTACCGATGGTTGTTGCTCAAAATGTCCTCCAAAATACAACTTTAACCTGTGACCATTTACCTTAAATTTATCTCCTCCATTGATCTGTTGAATTTCAATTGCCCCATATGAAGTAACATCTGTAACATTATAAGGATCTGTCCACCTTGATTTTAATTTTCCTGGAAATAGCCTCAGCCTGCTATTGTAAAGAAGTACTTGATCTCCAATTTTGAAACTTTTTTGTCGGATCAACTTGTCATGCCATATTTTTATTTTTTCTTTGAATATTCTGGCATTTTCATAAGCTTCCAACCTCAGTTCTTCTAATTTATTAACCTGAAAAAATCTTTTTTTACCAGCAGAGGTTAATTCAAAGTTTAATGCTTTCAGTGCCCAAAAAGCTTTGTGTTCTAATTCAACTAGCAAATGGCAAGCCTTTCCAAAGACTAATTTATATGCGGATGTTCCAATTGGCATTTTGAATGCCATTCGGTATGCCCGTAATGCATCAACTAATTTAAAGACCAGTCCTTTCTTGAAATTCCAACCATTTTTTCAAGAATTCTTTTTAACTCGCGGTTGAAAACCTCAACTTGCCCCTATGTTTGAGCATGATATGGTGTTCCAGTTTTGTGAGTCACACCAAATTTTGATAGCAAAGCAGAAAATTGCCTATTTATAAAATAAGATCCTTGATCACTAATGATGACTCGAGGTGTGCCAAATCTAGTAAAAATATTTTTTCTAAGAAAATTACACACTGTATGAGCATCATTCTTCCTTGTGGGGATGGCTTCAACCCATCTTGATACATTATCCACAGCCACAAAGATATATTCAAATGAATGAGAAGAAGAAAAAGGACCCATGAAATCTATTCCCCAAACATCAAATATTTCACATACCTGTATTGATTGCAATGGCATCTCATCTCTCTTAGTGATATTACCTGTTTTCTGACACCTGTCACATTGTGCAACATATGCTCTTCCATCTTTGAAGAGTGTTGGCCAGAAAAATCCGACCTCCAATACTTTAAATGTCGTACGATTTGCAGCATAATAACCTCCAATTGCTCCATCATGACAGTGATCCAAACTTTTGGTCATCTCTTCTTCATGTACACACCTCCTAATGAAATAATCTGCACAAATTTTGAACAAGTAAAGTTCATTCCACAAATAATACTTAGCATCAAAAATAAGCTTTTTTCTCTACTGGTAAGAGAGATTTTAGAGTGTCCATCTTCCAACCAAGTAGTTAGCAATATCTGCGAACCAGGGTGGTTGAGTCACAACAGAGTCAACTGAAAAAAGTGTTCATCAGGAAATTCTTCTTTTATCTCGTTGAACTCAAGGGGAGGGTTTTCTAGTCTAGACAAATGGTCAGCTACCTGATTCTCTGTTCCTTTTTTGTCTTTTATCTCAAGGTCAAATTTTTGCAGAAGTAAAATCCATCTTAACAATCTAGGTAGAGCATCTTTTTTGGCTAAGAGGTATTTTAAAGCTGCATGGTTAGTAAAAACAGTCACCTTTGTTCCTATCAAATAAGAACAAAATTTATCAAATGCAAATACTACTGCCAGTAACTCTTTTTCTGTAGTGGAATAATTCAATTTAGCCTCACTTAGTGTTCTACTGGCATAGTAAATAGGATGAAAAATCTTATCCTTTCTTTGGCCTAAAACAGCTCCAACTGTCGTATCACTAGCATCACACATAACCTCAAAAGGTTGACTCCAATCAGGGGACACAACTACGGAGGCAGTTGATAATTTCTCCTTAAGGGTGTTAAAAGCTATCATACAATCACCTGAAAAATCAAACTTAACATCTTTCATCAAGAGGTTAGTCAGAGTTTTGAAATTTTTGAAAAAATCCTTTATGAATCGTCTGTAAAAACCTGCATGACCTAGAAATCTTCTAATGCCTTTAACAGTTGTGGGAGGGGGTAATCCTGCTATAAGATTAATTTTAGCCTTATCAACTTCTATCCCATTAGCAATGATTTTATGTGCTAAAATAATTCCCTCTACAACCATAAAATGACATTTTTCCTAATTCAGAATCAAGTTTGTCTCTTCACATCTCTTAAGAACTAAAGTCAAGTGGTAAAGACAATCTTCAAATGTTTTGACAAAGAGTGTGAAATCATCCATAAAAATTTCAAGAAATTTTTCAGTCATGTCAGAAAAAATTATTGACATGCAACGCTGAAATGTAGCAGGGGCATTGCACAGACCAAATGGCATTCTCCTGTATGCATATGTTCCATGAGGACATGTGAAAGTTGTCTTATCCTGATCTTCGGGTGAAATTGGTATTTGGTTATACCCTGAATATCCATCAAGAAAACAATAAAAACCATATCCTGCAATTCTTTCTAACATTTGATCAATAAATTGTAAAGGAAATGATCTTTTCTGGTAACATCATTGAGACATTAATCAATACAGACTCTCCATCCTGTAACAATCCTCGTAGGTATGAGTTCATTATTTTCATTCTTTATAACTGTCATACCTCCTTTCTTTGGTACTACCTGAACTGGACTTACCCAAGGGCTATCTGAAATTCGGTAAATAATACCTACCGCTAGAAGCTTGACAATCTCCTTTTTCACCACTTCCTATATTGCAGGATTCAATCTCCTTTGGGGTTGGATTATTGGCTTATAGCTATCTTCCATAAGGATTCTATGCATACAAATTGCTGGACTAATCCCTTTGATATCCTCTACAGTCCACCCTATGGCTCCTTTGTGTGATTTTAAGACTTGAATTTGTCTTTCTTCTTGTTCTGCAGTCAAAGAAGATGAAATAATTACTGGAAATTGTTCTTGCTCAATATAAACATATTTTAAATGAGAGGGAAAGACTTTGAGTTCAATTTTTGGTTTAACTTCTTCTGATTGTATCTCCTTATCCTCCGAATCTTTTTCCAGTATTTTAGCTTCTCTCCTAATTGTGGGATTATCATCTTGTGCGGTGCCTGATTCGGTCAAACATCTTTCCATTGAGTCAAAAATTAATTGATCATCTTTGAATTCATCTGCAAGATCACTAATCATGTCAATAGAAAAGCATGAAGATGATGCCTCATCTCCTGAAAATCTTTGTATCTTTTGCATATAAAAAATGACTCTTTCTTCATCAACTCTCAAGATTAGTTGCCCTTGATGAACATCTATGATTGCTCTTCCTGTAGCAAAAAATGGTCTACCCAAAATTATCGGTTTATCAGGACATTCTTTCATTTCAAGTACTATAAAATCTACAGGAAAAACAAACTTATCTAATCTTACAAGCACATTTTTAATTATTCCCTTAGGTTTCTTAGTACTTTGATATGCAAATTGAAGAGAAACACTTATGTCCTTCATTTCACCAAGATCCAATTTTCTAAAAATAGAAAATGGCATCAAATTTATTGAAGCTCCAGAATCGCAAAGTGCTTTTTCAAAATATACACCTCCCAAAGTGCATGAAATGGTAAAACTGCCAGGATCACCAAGTTTTTGTGGTATCTTATTTTGAAGTATAGCACTCCATTTTTCAGTAAGCATTACTACAGAAACTTCTTCCAATTTCCTTTTACTTGACAAAATTTCTTTTAAAAATTTAGCATATGAAGGCATTTGCAATAAAGCATCAGTGAAAGGAATACTAATATGAATTTGTTTCAAGATTTCCAAAAACTTTACAAATTGATCATCAAGCTTTTCTCCTTTCATTTTTGTGGAAAAGGAATTGTCACAGGTGGGGCAGCCATTTTTTCAGAAATTTTTTCTTCCTTATTCTTTATTTCTTTCTCCTTTGATGGTTCAGATGATTTTTCAATATTCTTACCCTTGTCTACCTGTTGTTCTGCCTGGTTCTTTTCTTGTCTGTCTGCATAAGGTTCATCTAGTTCCTTACCTGACCGTAAAGTGATGGCCTTAAGGTGCTTCTTTGGATTTTTCTCTGTATTGCTTGGTAAGGGACCCTAAATCTTTTCTGACACAAGAGCTGCCAATTGGCTTAGCTGAATTTCTAGATTTTTGAGGGATGAATTTTGGGTTTCCATCTTTTCATCAGTGACCTTAATATACTTGTACAAAAGGTCATCAAGACTTGGATGATCTTGTTGGGGCCTCTGCTGGTATGACCCTATTTCTTGATATGGTCATGCTTGCTGATAAGTTCTGTAACTCGGCTGCCCACGATTTTGACTTTGGGTATCCCGGCGGACCCTGTACCCGTCGTTTCTGGAAGTTTTGAGAGTTTTTTGCACCATTTGGGTTACTCCACTGAAATCCTAGATGCTTCTGTTCCATTGGACTCCCAAAAGGATGTGACTTGTAACCGATGACATTAACTTGTTCATCCGTTTGATTGGTTGCTTAACATTCATGGTTCTGGTGGTTTCCTCCGCACATGTCACAAGCCTCAGAGTGGTTTGATTGTTGTGTATTCACCTGAAAAGATTCAAACTTTTGTGCCAAAGAAACAATTTGCTGCGTTAGTGTATTTAAAGCATCAACTTGATTTACCACAACAACCTTTTTAATGATTACACACTCATATGGCCATTGGATAGCATTCTCAGAAATTTCATTCAACAGTTACAATGCTTCCTCTGTGGTTTTTCCCATTATAGAACCTCCTGCAACTGCATCTATCACATTTCTAGCAGAGGGTTTACACCCGTAATAGAAAATGTACAATTGCATATGTTCAAGAATATCATGGTGTGGGAATTTTCTTAATATTGCTTTTAATCTTTTCCAAGCTTGATAAACTGACTCAATGTCAGTCTGCAAGAAATTAGATATATCTTGTCTTAAATTTGTTGTTTTAGCAGGGGAAAAATATTTGTTTAAAAACTTCTGAGTCATCTGGTCCCATGTCGTAATGGACCCTTGAGGCAAACTTCGCAACCAAGTTTTGGCATATCCTTTTAAAGAAAAAGGAAATAGCCTTAACTTGATAGCTTCAGGAGGTATTCCATTATACTTAGCAGTTTCTACAAGTTCTAGAAAATCAATTAAATGACTATGTGGGTCTTCACTTGTATCACCAGTGAAGATACAAGATTGTTGAATTGTCTGAATCAGGCCGGTCCTGATTTCAAAGTTGTTGGCTGCCACTGGGGGCTTCCTGACACTAGATTCACAGTTGAAGAGATCAGGTCTAGCATAATCCTTAAGGATTCTGTTTGCTGGTCTTGGCACCACTTCATCAAATTGCTCCTCTACATGGACCGGTGGTGGGATCCCAAGTGGGTTAATGTCCTCTACTTCCTGGTTTTCCATTTCTTTACAAAATGCTCCTTAGGAAGACGATGTTTGTTCTTTCCTGCGCAATCGAATAAATCTTTCAATTTCAGAATCGTAACTGATCAACTCTTTTGTAGAAGATCGGGTCATAAACTACTTAAAATTCTTAAGTAAAGAAAGTACAAGAAAAAAAAAAGTATATAAAAATTACAAAAATGATAAAAATAGTAGGTGCTAAGAAAAAATAATTGTATGATAATTTTATTATCTATAGAGAATAATAATATTATACTCAAACTTATAATAAAATAGACATAAAGTAAAACAAAATGACGCAACAGTGAACTACGACAAGAAATAATACTATAATACTATTATATATGGGCAAAAGTAACTAGTAATAATACATATAGTTGGAATGGTTATATGAATATTTTTCAGTAGTAAAAAAAACTTCAATGTGAAAGAACTAACAATAGTATAACAATTATAAATATACACGTTATAAAAACAGTAAATAGTAGTTATAACACTATTATTATGATAAAGGAGAGAGTACTAATAGCAGTATGTATAATTTGCTAAAAAACAGTTAATGATGGAACTAGTAGGAAGACATAATACAAAAAAGAAAAAAAAAACTTTTACAATACCATTATGAACATAAACATTACATTAGGATTAATATCATAGTAGTAGTTATAACACTTGATTAGTGAAAATATTAACTGAAATAAAAACAACTGTAATAAATTCTAAAATTAGTAACAAAATATTTAATCTGAAGTAGATGTATGCCAATCCCCGGCAATGGCGCCAAAAATTTGTGTGACGACCCGGCCAGTCGTCTCATAAGTTACCGCTCCGTTTCTGTGATGACCCAAAATGTCACCTTTAAATTAAATAACTATCTCGGTATTTTAAGACCTTGAAAAGCGGTATCAATAATTCCTCGACTTGCGTGCACAGTCCATATAATTTTCCGGAAGTTTTTTATGTAAAAAATGGATTAAATTATGAATTAGAGCTTTAAAACTCAACTGAGTTGATTTCGGTCAACATTTTGAGCAAACGAACCCAGATCCAAGTTTTGACTATACCGATAGTTCCGTATCGTGATTTGGGACTTGGTCATATGCCCGAAATCGAATTCGGAGGTCCCTAGCTCAAATTATCGTCATTTAACGAAATCTAGAAATTTAAGGCTAAAGATTTCTTAAGTTTGACCGGAGATTTGACTTTTGAGCAAACGACCCCAGAATGGAATTTTGATGATTCCAACAGTTTCGTATGGTGTTTTGGAATTAGGAGCATGTTCGGATTTGGATTTGGAAGTCCGTAGGACAATTTGACGCATTTTGGAGAAAGTTAGAAATTTGAATGTTTTTGAGAAGTTTGACCGAGAGTTGACTTTTTGATATCGGGAACGGATTTCGATTCAGGAAGTTGGATTAGGTCCGTAATATCGAATGTGACTTGTGCGCAAAATTTGAAGTCATTCCGGAATGATTTTGGTAAGGTTTGAGACACTTAGTCTCTTTTAAGGAAGCTTAAGTTGGAAAAGTCAACCGGATATTGACTTATGTGTTAGAGAGCTCGGATGTGAGTTACGATGGTTCAGTTAGCTTCGGGAGGTGATTTATGACTTAGAAGCGTGATTGGAAGGAGTTTTGGAGGTTCGTAGTAGATTTAGGCTTGAATTGGCGAAGTTGATATTTTGGCGTTTTCCGGTTGATCGGTGAGATTTTGATATAGGGGTCAGAATGGAATTCCAAGAGTTGCAGTAGTTCCGTTGTGTCATTTGGGATGTGTGTGCAAAATTTCATGTCATTCGGACGTGGTTTGGTTGGGTTTTTTTTATCAAAAGAGTGATTTAGAAGATTTTGAAATTCTTAGGCTTGAATACGATGCGAATTTTGTGTTGTGATGTTGTTTTGAACGTTCCGAAGGTTGAAACAAGTTTGAATGATGTTATAGGATATGTTAACATATTTGGTTGAGGTCCCAGTGGCCTTGGGTGAGTTTCGGGTGGTTAAACAGACTATTTCATCTTTGGAAAAGTTGCAAATTTTTTTGAGCTTCAGCTATGCACCAGAAAAGTTTTGGTGCGAGGAGTCTAGTTTGGAAGCTCATATCTTGAAATCTATAAGGAATCAGAAAAATTGCAAAACATAAAAGTTGTAGCACTTGCATTCTAGTTTCCCGAAAGTTAAACCATTTAGGATTTGCATATTCTATCAGAAAGTTATGATGGATCGAATATGGCTGGTGGATCAGTTTTGACAAAACTTTTTGATGCACTTTAGAAGCTCATATCTCGGAATATATAAAGGGTTATATGGTGTACAACCTATCAAATATAAGACATCCGAGTCTAGTTTTAAAATATTCAAACCGTTTATCATTTGGATATTTTCACAAGGAGTTATAGGCGTTTTAACTGAAGGTGTACAGCAGAAAAAATGGTAAGAGGATGTACAACCTGCACAACGCAAGGTACAACTCAATGAAGCCTGGGCAGATTGTTTTTAAGTCCTCTTGTCCGCAATTTGGGTCCATTTTTCAGCCATAGTTGATCATTTTGAGAGCTTTTTGAAGGAGATTGAAGAGGAATTCAAGGAGAGACGTTTGGAGGTAAGAATTTTGGACCTAAAACTCGTTTATATTGTGAAATCCACCTAGAAAATCGTTGAATTCTGGCTAAAATGGAAGAAATAGAGCTTGGGATTTTGAGATTCTAATTGGGGATTGGGAGGACCATTTGGGGTCGGATTTGAGAATTTTTGGTATATATGAACTCGTGGGGAGATAAGGAACCCGTTGATGTAAAAATTTCTGAATTTCGAAAAGTGGGCCCGGGGCTCGAATTTTGCTAATTTCGGGATTTTTGATGTTTTTCGATTGTTTTTGCTTGGGCTTTGTTCCCTTAGCATATTGTGACATATTCGTTCTGATTTTGGATATATTCGACGTGCGTGGAGGCCGATTCGAGGGGCAAAGGCGTCGCGAGCTAAAGAATTAGCCGGTTCGAGGTGAGTAATGATTGTAAATGATGCTCTGAGGGTTTGAAACCCTGGATTGCACATCATAGTGCTATATTGATGTGAGACACACGTTTGATGACGAGCGTTTGGTCGTATTATATTGCGGATTGTGACTTGGTCCATCCCCCATTGATGATTTTACCACGTATTTGACTGAGACTTAGTTGTTTTCATTATGTTTTGGGCTAATTGCCATATTTGGGCTTCATGCCAACTATTTGAATCCTTCGGGGATTTTTACTACAATTTTCTCACTGTTTTGACTTATTACTTGAACTCAGTCCTGTTATTTTTTCACTATTTTACTACTCAGCGATTTTACTTAGTTTTGAGATTTAAATGATATTCTAAATGATGTTTTGGGCTGAGAAATATTGTTTTACTATTGCCCGAGGGGCTTTTGATGATTTTGGACTAACTAAAGGCCAAGGGCCTAGTTGTGAGGATACACTAATACTGATATGAGGTCGAGGGCCTGAGATACTTATATACGCCACTAGGTGGGATATGACTATGTCACAGTATGAGTCAGGTTTTCTGAGTTGGCTCGTCATGCCGTTTGGATGGTTCCGACAGACCGTGAAAGGATCAAGAGATTTGTTGATGGCCTAAACTACCATCTCCGTATTCTTCTGACTAAAGAGAGAGAATTGGGTGCTACGTTCGAGGAGGTGGTTGATATCGCGCGCGAGATTGAGATGCTTCGCCGTCAGGATCGAGAGGAGAGAGAGGCCAAGAGGCTCGAGGGTCTGGCAGTTATAGTGGTGCTCCTTCGAGGGGCCAGTTCTAGCATGGTAGAGGTCATTCTTTTAGGCCCGCTCAGTCGGCCCATCTAGAGTATCGCGGGGCATCTTCGGGTCATGGTCATCATGGATCTCAGCGGGGCCAGTCATCACTCAGTGCCCTACCAGCTCAGAGCTCGTCACATGCCCCATCAATCCAGGGTTCTTCCATGCCAGGTCGTTCTACTGGTCATTCCGGTGCCAGGGGTTCCCTTCAGTCCCCATCTCCAGCATCGGGTAGTTGTTATTAGTGTGGAGAGTTTGGACATATGAGGAGGCAGTGCCCTCGACTTCATGATACTCTGCTTCAGCAGAGGGGTCAGCCCTTGATTTCTGCTCTAGTTACTTCATCATTTGCCCAGCCAGCTAGGGGTAGGGGTCAGGCAGCCAGGGGTCACCCCAGAGGGGGAGGTCGATCAAGCGGTGGCTAGGCTCATTGTTATGCTATTCCAGGCAGGACAGATGTTATTGCTTCAGATGCTGTCATTACAGGTATTGTTTCAGTCTTCCACAGAGATGCCTCTGTATTATTTGATCCTGGTTCCACCTATTCTTATGTGTCCTCGTATTTTGCTCATCATTTAGGTACGTCCCAAGAGTTTCTTGCTTTACCTGTTCATGTATCTACCCCGATGGGCGATATTATTGTTGTAGACCATGTGTACCGGTCATGTGTGGTGACTAATGGGGGTCTGGAGACCCGAGTAGATCTATTGCTATTGAGCATGGTGGATTTTGATGTCATTTTGGGCATGGATTGGTTATCTCCGTGTCGTGGTATTCTAGACTGTCATGCTAAGACAGTCACTTTGGCTATGCCGGGTGTACCGCGGATCGAGTGGCGTGGTGTGACTGATTATGTTCCTAGTAGAGTGATATCTTTCTTGAAGGCCTGGCGTATGGTTGGGAAGGGTTGCCTTTCATATTTAGCGTTTGTGAGGGATGTGGGAGCTGAGACTCCTAGCATTGATTCTGTTCCAGTTGTGAGGGACTTTCCCGATGTGTTTCCTGCAAACCTGCTGGGCATGCCACCAGACAAGGATATTGATTTTGGTATTGACCTAGTGCTGGGCACTCAACCTATTTCTATTTCGCCGTATCGTATGGCACCAGCAGAGTTGAAAGAATTGAAGGAGCAACTTCACGAACTCCTAGATAAGGGGTTCATTCGGCCTAGCGTGTCACCTTGGGGTGTGTCGGTTCTGTTTGTAAAGAAGAAGGATGGCACAATGAGAATGTGCATCGATTATAGGCAATTGAACAAGGTAACAATTAAGAACAAGTATCCCTGGCCTCGCATTGATGATTTATTTGACCAGCTTCAGGGAGCGAGAGTGTTCTCCAAGATTGATCTCCGTTCGGGCTATCACCATTTGAAGATCAGGGATTCAGATATTCTTAAGACTGCTTTCAGGACCAGATATGGTCATTATGAGTTTCTTGTCATATCTTTATGGTTAACCAATGCCCCAGCAACGTTCACGCATTTGATGAACAATGTATTTCGGCCTTATCTGGATTCGTTCGTTATAGTATTCATTGATGATATTCTGGTGTACTCTCGTAGTCAGAAGGAGCACGCGGAGCATTTGAGGGTTGTATTGCAGAGATTGAGGAAGTAGAAGCTTTATGCAAAGTTCTCCAAGTGTGAATTTTGGCTTAGTTCAGTGGCTTTCTTGGGACACGTGGTGTCTAGTAAGGGTATTCAGGTAGATCCAAAGAAGGTAGAGGCGGTTCAGAGTTGGCCTAGAACGTCCTCAGCCACAGAGATTCGTAGCTTTCTTGGGTTGGCAGGCTATTATCGCCGGTTTGTTCAGGGATCTTCATCTATCGCATCGCCATTGACCAAGTTGACTCAGAAGGGTGCTCCATTTGTATGGTCGGACGAGTGTGAGGAGAGCTTTCAGAAGCTCAAGATAGCTTTGACCACAACTCCAGTATTGGTTTTGCCATCAGCTTCAGGTTTCATATACCGTATATTGTGATGCCTCGAGAGTTGGGATTGGTTGTGTATTGATGCAGGAGGGTATATTTATTGCTTATGCTTCTCGTCAGTTGAAGCCCCATGAGAAGAACTACCACGTTCATGATTTGGAGTTGGCTGCCATAGTTCATTCATTGAAGATTTGGAGGCATTATTTGTATGGCGTATCTTGTGAGGTATTCACCGATCATCGCAGTCTTCAGCATTTGTTCAAGCAAAATGATCTTAATTTGAGGTAGCGGAGATTGTTGGAGTTGCTTAAGGATTATGATATCACTATATTGTACCATCCGGGGAAGGCCAACGTGGTGGCCGATGCTTTAAGCCGAAAGGCAATGAGTATGGGGAGTTTGGCATACATCCCAGTTAGGGAGAGACCTCTTGCAGTTGAGGTTCAGGCCTTGGCCAATCGGTTCATGAGATTGGATATTTCGGAGCCCAGTCGGGTGTTGGCGTGTGTGGTTTCTCGGTCTTCCTTATATGATCGCATCAGAGAGCACCAGTATGATGATCCGCATTTGCTTGTCCTTAAGGACAGAGTTCAGCATGATGATGCTAAATATGTGACCATTGGTGATGATGGGGTGCTGAGGATGCAGGGTCGTATTTCTGTGCCCAATGTGGATAGACTTTGGGAGTTGATTTTGGATGAGGCCCATAGCTCGCGGTATTCCATTCATCAGGGTGCTGCAAAGATGTATCATGATTTGAGGCAACACTATTGGTGGAGAAGAATGAAGAAAGATATTGTGGGATTTGTAGCTCGGTGTCTCAATTATCAGCAGGTGAAATATGAGCATCAGAGACCGGGTGGCTTGCTTCAGCATATGGTTATTCCTGAGTGGAAGTGGGAAAGGATCACTATGGACTTTGTTGTTGGGCTTCCACGGACTTTGAAGAAGTTCAATGCTATTTGGGTGATTGTGGATCGGCTGACCAAGTCCGCGCACTTCATTCCTGTGTGTACTACCTATTCTTCAGAGCGGTTAGCAGAGTTATACATTCAAGAAATTGTTCGGCTGCATGGTGTTCCAGTTTCTATTATTTCAGATCAGGGTACTCAGTTTACTTCCTAGTTTTGGAGAGTCGTGCAGAGAGATTTGGGTACTCAGGTGGAGTTCAGCACAACTTTTCATCCTCAGACGGACGAGCAGTCCGAGCGTGCTATTCAGATATTGGAAGACATGTTGCGCGCTTATGTTATTGATTTCGGAGGTTCATGGGATAAATTTCTACTGCTTGCAGAGTTTGCTTACCTCAACAGCTACCAGTCGAGTATTCAGATGGCTCCATATGAAGCTTTGTATGGGAGGCGGTGTAGATCTCCAGTTGGTTGGTTCAAGCCCGGCGAGGCTAGACTATTGGAGACAGATTTGGTTCAGGATGCCTTAGAGAAGGTGAAGGTGATTCAGGAGAGGCTTCGTACAGCGCAGTCACGTCAGAAGAGTTATGCGGACCGGAAGGTTCGAGATGTGTCCTACATGGTTGGTGAGAAGGTCTTGCTAAAGGTTTCGCCCATGAAGGGTGTCAGGAGATTTGGGAAAAAGGGAAAGTTGAGTCCGCGATTCAGTGGGCCTTTTGAGGTGCTTCGGAGGATTGGGGAGGTGGCTTATGAGCTTGCTTTGCCACCCAGCTTGTCTAGCGTACATCTGGTATTTCATGTTTCTATGCTCCGGAAGTATATTGGAGATTCGTCTCATGTTTTGGACTTCAGCACGGTTCAGTTGGACGATGATTTGACCTATGATATAGAACCAGTAGCTATTTTAGGTCATTAGGTTTGGAAGTTAAGGTCAAAGGATATAGCTTTGGTGAAAGTGCAGTGGAGAGGTCGGCCCGTGGAGGAGGCTACCTGGAAGACCGAGCGGGATATGCGGAGCAGATATCCTCACATATTCGAGGCTTCAGGTATGTTTCTTGACTCGTTCGAGGACGAACATTTGTTTAAGTTGGGAAGGATGTGACGACCCAGCCAGTCATCTCATGAGTTACCACTCAGTTTCCCCCATTTATGCTTCTTTATGATTCGTTATCCGCGTTTTATGTGATCGAGTTGATTAGTTTGCGTTCGGGGTGGATTTGGTAAGAAATAAGACACTTAGTCTCTTTTAAGAAGGTTAAAGTTGGAAAAGTCAACCAGATGTTGACTTATGTGTTAGAGAGCTCGAATGTGAGTTCCGATGGTTCGATTAGCTTCGAGAGGTAATTTATGACTTAGGAGTGTGATCGGAATTGGTTCTGGAGGTCCGGAGTAGAATTAGGCTTGAATTGGCGAAGTTAGTATTTTGGTGATTTTCAGTTGGTAGGTGAGATTTTGATCCGAGGGTCCGAATGGAATTCCGAGAGTTGTTGTAGCTTCATTATGTCATTTTTGATGTGTGTGCAAAATTTCAGGTCATTCGGACGTGGTTTGGTTGGGTTTTCGATCGAAAGCATATTTCAGAAGTTTTTAGAAAACTTAGGCTTGAATTCAATGTGAATTGATGGATTTGGTGTTGTTTGAGGTGTTTTGATGATTGTAACAAGTTTGAATGAGGTTTTAGGATGTGTTGGTGCTTTTGGTTGAGGTCCTGGGGGCCTCGGATGAGTTTCGGGTGGTCAATCGGACCACTTTTGAGTTTCGAAAGTTGCAGAAAAGTGATCTCAGCAGTTGCAACAATTTATCTCTTTGTGTTCGCATAAGGGTCCTCGCGTTCGCGAAGACTAAGCGAAGGGAGGTGTGAAATTGTCCTTCGCGTTTGCGAGGCAGACCACGCGTTCGCGAAGTAGAGTGAGCTTGGTGCATCGCGTTCGCGAGGGGTACTATCGCGTTCGCATAGAAGGATTTGAGTCAGGAGATTAGAAGTGAAATTGTGCTTTGCGTTCGTAGGTGTGTTGTCGCGTTCGCGAAGGGTCGCCTAGGCAAAGCATCGCTTTCGCGAGTCCTATGTCGCGATCGCGTAGAAGGAAAATCTGGTCAAGATAAGTTGTGCATCGCAAACGCGATAGTTTGACCGCGTTCGCAAAGAAAGAAGGGTCAGACCTGGGCAGTAAGTTTATAAAACATTTCATCCGCGATTTTGAGCCATTTTTCCACCATAGTTGATCATTTTGAGAGCTATTTGAGGGAGATTGAAGAGGGATTCAAGGAGAAGTGATTGGAGGTAAGATTTATGAACCTATAACGTGATTCTATTGCAAAATTAACTTAGAAATTCATGGAACATAAGCTAAAAATGGAAGAACTAGGCCTTGGGATTTCGAACTTTTAAATTGGGATTTAAAGGACTATTGAGGTCAGATTTGAGAACTTTTGATATGTATGAGCTCGTGGGAGGATAAGGAACCTGTTTATGTAAAAATTTCTAAGTTTCGAGAAGTGGGCCCGGGGCTCGGGTTTTGCTAATTTCAGGATTTTTGATATTTTTCGATTGTTTTTGCTTGGGCTTTGTTCCCTTAGCATATTGTGACATATTCGTTCTGATATTGGATAGATTCGACGCGCATGGAGGCCGATTCGAGGGGCAAAGGCGTCGCGAGCATGAGTTGTAGCCGGTTCGAGGTGAGTAATGATTGTAAATGATGTTCTGAGGGTTTGAAACCCCGGATTGTACATCGTTGTGCTATATTAAGGTGAGGCACACGTTTGATGACGAGTGTGGGGTCGTGCACTATTGGGGATTGTGACTTGGTCAGTCCCGATTGATGATTTTACCGCGTATTTGATTGAAAACTATTTATTATCATCATTATTTGGGCTGAAAGCCATATTTGGGCCTAGTGCATGCTATTTGAACTCTTCGGGGATTTTTGTTGATATTTCCTCACTATTTTGACTTTATACTTGAACTCAGTCATGTTATTTTCCACTGTTTTCAAAACTCAGCCATGTTTACTCTGCTTTAAGACTTGAAATGATATTTTAAATAATATTTTGGGCTGAGCGTTATGTTTTACTGTTGCCCGAGTGGCTTATGTGATTTTTGACTGAGTAAGGCCGAGGGCCTCTATTGTGAGGATACTTTTGGGTCGGGCTGCACGCCGCAGCAGTGAGATAGTGATTATGATAATGAGGCCGAGGGCCTGAAATTGTGCGCCACGAGGTGGCTTGATATTGATATGAGGCCGAGAGCTTGTTTATGATGCCACGAGGTGGCTTGATATTGCACTTGGGCCGTAAGGAGACCCTCCCGGAGTCTGCACACCCCTAGTGAGCGCAGTCGACTATCTATATGGATCGGGCTGCACGCCGCACGATGTACGATCGGGCTGCACGCTACAGCGGTTATTCTGAATTCTGTTATTATGAGAGATATATGGGTCGAGAGATGAGAATGAGCAATAAGTGATGAGAGTGAGCCCGAGGAGCTGATACTGTTCTGAGTGATTGATACTATGCCCGAGGGGCGGATTTCTACTTGTTATTTACCTGCTACTTTACCTGTTTTACCTGATTTAAAGAGGTTTCACTTGACTTCTTCAATGATTTACTGCTTTACGTGATTTTTACTACTTTGATATAGAATTGCTTTGTTCCTTTACGTGTTTTCATGATTTCAACCATTATTTATAATTATTACTGGCTGGGTGGGAGTACTCACATTACTCCCTGCACCGTGTGTGCAGATTCAGGCATCGCAGAGTCCGTTCCTGAGTGTTGATCTTCCTGTCCAGGCAGTGTTTCGGAGATCACAAGGTAGTTGTTGGCGTCCGCTGCCCTCGTGCCTCCCTTATCTTATCATTCTCATGTTCTTAGAACTATTGTATCGGGTTTAGTGATTAGTAGACTGTATTAGGATTTCTCTTAGTTGCTCATGACTTGTGACACCCCGGTTTGTGCTGTGTCGGGATGATTTTTTTTACTGTTTTTATCTTTAAATTCCGCAAATTATGGTTATTATATCGTGTTTTAGAACTATTTATAGTATTTAAATGTTTAAAAGAGGTGTTTTGTTTTGGTCTGGCTGGTCTTGTCTTCACAGGAGGTGCCATCACGACTGGATTCGGGGTTAGGGTCGTGACAATTTGACGAGGCCAATGTGTATAGGATTTTGCTGCTCGTGCTTTGTGAAATTCTCGTATAGTTTATGATATCGTCCCACAGAGATTGGAACATCTATGCTACATGCTTTTAATAGTTCAACTACTATTTGAGAGAATCAATTTGATGAAAAATGAGTGAGGTTTAAAACTTGTTAGTTACTTAAATAAAAGCCAAGAACTTGCTGAAGATTTATAATTTAAAAGAGTTGGGAATCGTTGAATTCACTTGATAATATGTTACGAACTTGGAATAATAGTTTACTAAAAATTACTCTCACACTACTATTTTATCCATTGGTTATTATATATCAATTTTGCTTCGTAAGAATTACAAAATCAGTATAAAAATAACTTAGAGATAAAAGCCATGTAGAAGTGATAATAATGATTAATTAAAACTTATTATTACGGCACATTACAAAATATAAAAAGAAAGTTTCAAGCCAAAGATGTATTAAACTGAGATAGTATTACAAAATATAAAAAGAAAGTTTCAAGCCAAAGATGTATTAAACTGAGATAGTATTATATATATATATCAAGCTTCATCAACTATCCCAACAAAGAAGTTACTCCATTACTAAGTAATAAAAACTAATTTAGAACAAAGAACTTATCAAGGAAAATTGTTCTTCTAAAAGAAAGACAACTAGTAGAAAATACTAAAGACAAAGAGAGAGACCAAAGATTAGTTTTCTCCCGTAATATACACTTTTCACAATACATATGAGTGTCTATTTATAGAAAATGTGTAGCAAATATGAGATGATGTCGCAACTTTAAGTCTTGAAGTTGTGACTTCAAAAGTTGATGTTTTAACTTCAAGACTTCATGTTGTGACTTCAAAATTTGATTCACTCTTGTTTACCACGTGCATTGCTCTTTTTCCTCCTTTTTTTGCTTGTAGTACTCTTTCCTCAATTCAACTTTCCTCTGCAGAACTTGTTAGAAAATATAGGAGAATCGAATATATTCATGGTTTATTTAAAAATCATTATTTATACGTATGAAAATATATGAATAATTTATATTCATCAGTGACTTGTCTTCCTTTCCTTCCGTGATACTTATCTCTTTGTGAAAGAATTGTAGGTGATACAATGGTTCTCAACAACAATGATCCTTTTGGAAACATTCCATTGGGGGATGACGGAGATGATTACCAACTTGAAGAGTTTCCTCTTGAACCTCAAGCAAATAGACGAGGCCGACTGCCTCAAGACAACGTTCCCGTTCCAACCCCACATCCACCAAGAGCAGCTGCACACTGAGTGTTGCCGAATGAAGGGTATGCAAGTGCCATAGTCCCGCCCCACATTAGGGCGGAAAACTTTCAAATCACAAATGTTATGCTTACACTATTGGAACAACGGGAATTCTTCACCGGGCTTCGAGTCAAAATGCATACAAGCACTTGAAAAGGTTTGTTGACACTTGTTGGGGGAGTAAACTGAAAAACGTCTCCGAGGATGCTTTACGGTTGAGGCTATTCCCTTTCTCTCTATGGGGGAAGGCCTTGGATTGGTTAAAGAGGTTGTCAAATCATTTTATCAATACATGGGATGAATTGGCGTAGAAATGTATTTCCAAGTTCTTTTCTCTCGGGTATATGGCAACTCTTAGGGATGAGATTCTAGCCTTCAAACAAGAACCCAACGAGCCTTTGCATGAGATATGGAAGAGGTACCGAACAATGGTCAAAGAGTGCCCCAATAATGACATAATGGAGGCTATGATTTAACAAACTTTCTATAGGGGGATCACACTACCAATCAATGCATGGTCAACCAACGTCCCGGTGGAAATTTCATAAAAACACCATATGCGGAAGCTTGTGAGATTGTAGATGAAATAGCAGATACTTCATCGGCATGAAAAAGTAGAGCAAATGCTCCTCAAGGTGATCCAAATGTGATTCACTTGCATAAAGAATTACATGATCATGGGCAAGCGATTGCCAAATTGACCACCACAATGAATGAACTAGCCAAAGCTCAACTTCAACAAGTGCAAGGTCCCAAGCATGTAAATGCAATAGAAGGAGTCAATATGATGGTAAACAAGAGAAGGAAAAAGTGTCCTCAAGTGCAAAAACCATGTTGAAAATCACGTGCAAGATGATAGTGGATTTTATCAAGATGGACAATACAATGAACAAAAGGAGGAGGTACAATATGTGAACAACTTCCAAGGGTAAAGAAACAACAATCAAGTCCCAAATAAACAACAATGGCGACCACAAAAAAATCAAGGGAATTGGAATTCAAACAACCAAAATAATTGGAACGGTGGTCACAACCAAGGGAATTGGAATAATCAAAGCAATCAAGGAAATTGGAATGGTCAAAATAACCAAAGCAATTGGAGTGGCAATAATCAAGGGTATTGGGTAGGCAACAACCAAAGAGTGTGGTGTTAGCTTCAAGGTTTCACGTATTAATTTTGATGATAACAAGCCAACATACTTATTAATCAAAGCACATTTAATTGTGGTAATCTTATTTTTGTACAGGTTTATTCAGGAAAGAAGATGATGGTAAAGATCCAAACAAATATGGGAAAGAGAATATCATGCGAAGAATTTATCAAGGAACATTACTTTTAGAGATTTAATCTCCAAGCGTCATAGAAGGAATAATATTTGAAAGTGAAATTTCAAATATTGAATGGCTTACTACAATATCAGAAGAAGAATCTACAGAAATCATGGATGGAAAGTTTTTCAACATCTTGAAAGAAAAGTTGCTAAATCGTGGAGAAGATCTATTATTTTGTGGAAGGAAGATACTATATAGAAGAGATACTACAAGGTCAAGGAAGAATATAATTTTTATGAAAAGAAATATATTATGGGTATAGTATAATCTATATTATGGAAAGAGATTATTTTTCAAGATCAAGAAAGGAGTCAAAGATATATTGAGATCTATCAGAAAAGGAAAGAAGTACAATGAGGCAAAGGAAAAGAATCTCAAAATACACTTCCAAAGGAAAGAAGATCTGCATGGTACTTATATTCAAGAATCAAGAATTTTATTATTTTGGAACAAATAAGAAACTTTTAAATAATAATAATCCTACAAAGAAGGAAGATTTGAGAAATCTAAGTCAAATGGACAATACTACAAGAAAGAAATGAAAATTTCGAATGAAGAACTTGCAAAGATAGAAAAGTCAGATTCAAGAGGACACAGATGGAAAGTTTGAAAAGTCCGGGGATAGATACTGACTCAGCACTAGTTATGAAAAATAATTATTAATCATATAGAAAATCACTATAGTGTACAGTTGAAATTAATTGCAAGGAAAAGGAAGATAATCTCATAAGTATCTAATCTTGAAAGGATAGTGAATCATGCTTACATTGAAAGAAAGACAATTCCTCCAGTACACATGGAAACGTCCAAGTTCATATGAAGACTTGATGGCTTACATGGAAAGAATCTTTTATACAAAAGGCATTAAATAATGTGGCCTTGATTTTTGGAATTGTAAAGGAAAAGATCTCAAATCATGTGAGATCAAATCTATACAAAATGGCTTGAAGTATGGATATTCATTTGTGCTCAAAGGAAAGAGTAGTTACTCTTTCAACATCAGACTTAATCGAGATCATATTCAAAAGAGCAAGAAACAGTAAAGGAAAGTTGGAGCAGCAACAAAGGAAATCCTTTTTCCAAAATTAGAAGACCACTACAACGGCCAGAATATTCAACGACCAAGTATAAAATAGAAAGCACCTGCAACAGCAACGGAACCTTCTATACAATTGTCTATCAAACTACAAGTTCTTTGTTCTACTCTAACAAGCATTGTAATTTACTTTTATATTTACTGTGTACACAAAAGAGAGAAGAGCCACAGAAAAATATTAGAGAGATAGTGTGTCCGATAGGTTGTGTCATTATTCATTTCTTTGGTAAGCAAGTGAAAACCAAAGGGTCATTGTTGGTGAGCGAGTGAAAATCAACCCTTGCTGGTTGTTGATGAGCGAGTGAAACCCAATCCTATAAACATTGGTGGTGAATGTTGAAATTCACACAAGCTGTACTACAACCAAATTACAAAGATCTTAAGAGATAACATCCTTGCAACCTAAGGAGACTGGATTAGGATACCATATTGGTTCTGAACCAGTATAAAATTCCTGATGTCATTTATTTTACTGCTCTCATATTTTATTGTACACCTTACTGTTTGTTGTGAGTAGTATCTATTTAAATTGAAGTACTAACAGTTTTGGTGCAGATTGTCTCCGCATAAGTCGACTAGCTCTGAATAATAGTCGACTAGAAATTTAAAAAGGCTAATTTTCAACCCCCCCCCATTCCCCTCTTGTACTTTCAATTGGTATCAGAGCAGGTCTCATATCTTTATTTTTTTTCTTAATAGCAAGTGATAAAAGATCCATGGCAAGTCCTCAATTTACTGGAATCGTACTATCAAGAGGGATACTCAACAAGAAGGCCACCATACTTCAATAGCCATTGGAAAGAAAGAATGAAGGTTTATGTTCAATCAGTAGACTATCGAGCCTGGCTAGTTATTCAAAATGGACCAAGGCCTATCCCGAACATTAGTGATAGAAAGAAGCTTGTAAAAAGGGCATCCATATTTGACTACACATAAGAACAGTTGGATATTTTACAAACAAATACTAGAGCAATCAACATGCTCTATTGTGCGATTAGTGAAGAAGAATATAAGAAAATATTCACCTGTAAAACTGCTAAAGATATATGGGACAAATTGGAAAATATTCATGGGGACCCCAACAAAGTTAAGGAAATTAAATCCATGCCAACTCTTGAAGAATCCAAAAATGGTGAAGATCGAGAAGACTTGGCCGTGATACCTAGGACGAGAAAAAGGAAGAGTAGAGAGAAGCAGAATAGAAAATCTCAATCCATCTAGAATCAGCAAAAGAATCGCAAGAATGAGGTTCAAAAACAAGAGAACATATGCTGCGACAAATGTAGTGAACCTGGACATATGAAATTAAAATGTCCCAGCCTTAAGAAGAAAAATCATAGAATCTCAACTTGGAGCGACAAGGATGATCAAGAAGAAATGGAAAACATATGTCTCGAGAAAAGAGGAGAAACTGACAAGGTGTGCTTTAATGCTACTCTGGATTGTGATCTTAGGAAAAAGAATCACAAATCTTGGAGCGACGAGGATGAATCTGAAGAAGAAAACAATCACGAAAGAATGGAGAATCAATGATTCATGGCAATGGGAGAAATTAACAAGGTATATCCCACTCCTATTACGTATTGCGATAAATGTGATGAATTGCAGGATAATATCAAATTGGTTCTCAATGACCTTGAGAAAGTTCTAAATGAATATAATAAGTTGCGGAAGGAGAAGAAGAATTGGGAGATCCAACTTGAAGAATATGTCATGACCCAAGTTCGCCCTCCGTGAACTGTCGTAACGGCACCTAGTCTCTACGACTAGGTAAGCCTAACAAATTGCGGAAAAAGGGAACGAAATACGAAACTAGCAAAAACTGCGGAAATAAACATAATAAAAGCGTTTCAAAGGCCGCTCGGCATATATAATAGTTACTCACAATAGTGAAAAAATTTTCCAAAACCCAGAATCTCATGAAATCACAAGTTGTAGATACTACATAGTGTTCTAACTCTAGAATGTCTAATCAAAGAAAGTACAGAAGATCTATCGCTAAAAGAGAGAATAGAAAGGCACTCCTCGGTCTGCGGATACGGAAGATATACCTCGAAGTCTCTGAAGATCACCTCGCCTCACTGATAGTATGGCTGAGCAGAAGAACCTAAATCTGCACACGAAAAACAGGTGCAGGAAAGGGCATGAGTATACCACAGCGGTACCCAGTAAGTGCCAAGCCTAACCTCGGTCGAGTAGTGACGAGAAAGGTCAGGGCCCTACTAGTTATATATATATATATATATATATATATATATATATATATATATATATATATATATATATATATATAACGAGGTAAAACAGTATGAAGTGCGACACTATAATTAAAGACACTAATAGTTGATAAAGAGTAAAATCACAGACAGAATATACTCAGTACACAGAGATAGCAACAGGGGATCTCCCAGGATATCGTCCCGTAGTCCCAAGCGTAAATGTACAGAGGATCTCCCGGAACATCGTCCCATAGTCGAAATTATAAATATGCAGGGGAAACTCCCAAAATACCAATCCGTAGTCCCAAAGTAAATATTCAGTACAGGGGAATCTCCCGGGTGCCATCCCATAGTCCCAAATGTAAAAGTGCAGAGGGATCTCCCGGAATACCGATCCGTAGTCCCAAAGTAAACATGCAGGGCAATCTCCCAGAATACCGATCCGTAGTCCCAAAATAAACATGTAGGGGGATTTCCCGGGAGATTGTCCCGTAGTCCCAAAGTAAATACACAACAGTCTCAAGAAAAGAATTTACAGTTCTATTCGAGAATTAAACATGATATTTTACTCTAAACATGCTGCATAGAGTACAAGTAAGCAATTAAAGAAGGTAAGACAATTGAATCACATGAGCATGATTTTCCTAAGCTAAACAGGAGTTTTCAAGTACAAGTATTGCTCAGTTACAAGAAAAACACAGATATTTACTTAATGAAAATGGGGCTTTTCAACAATTAGCACGTGTACGCACTCGTCACCTCACGTACACGGCACTCATATAGCAACAGTACCAAAATCCTAAGGATGTTCCCCCACACAAGGTTAGGCAAGCCACTTACCTCAAACAAGCTCAAAATCAACCCGAAACCATGCTCTTGCCACGAGTATCCAACTCCGAGTGGCCCAAATCAAATCAAATAAATTTCATAATGTAAATATAACTACAAATAATGAATTTAGCTAAAGGAATCGAAGCTAAGATAAGACAATAGAAAAATGTCCAAAATTCCTCTCCGGGCCCACGTCTCGGAATCGGGTAAAAATCACAAATTATGAACATCCATTCACTCACGAGTCTAACCATAACAAAATCACTCAAATCCGATACCAAAACCTCGATTAAAATCCCAAAATTAGGCCTAAGAACTTTTCTCAACTTTTTCCCAACTTTTCATCCAATTCCCGAAATTAAATGATAAAACTAACAATAGATTAATGTATTAGAACCAAATTAGAGTTAGGATTCATTACCCAATCTTCCTTATTCAAAATCTCTCCAGAAATCGCCCTCTACTGAGCTCCAAATCAATTTTTTAACTTATGAACTCAAACCCTCGATTTTCTCTTTTTCTGCCCAGCGATTTTCGTATCTGCGAGAGGTTGACCGCACCTGCAGTACCGCTCCTGCGGCTCCTACTCCGCACCTACAGATATTCATTAAACGGCCAGAAATCGCACATGCGACCCTCTACTCGCAGATGCGGTCCGCTTCTGCGGTCCTTAAGCCGCATCTGTGACCATCTTCACTTGAGCCTCAAACTACTCCTGCGGTTCCCAAACCGCTTCTGCGGTGCCGCACCTACGGTCCCACACACGCAGGTGCAGTTATGACAGGTTCAACAACCTTAGCTTTTGCCTAAGTCCAAATTCCAATCCGTTAAGCATCCGAAACTCACCCGAGGCCCCCGGGACCTCAACCAAACATGCCAACCAATCCTAATACATCATACGAAATTAGTTCAACCATCGAATCACATCAAACAACGCTAAAACCATGAATCACCCTCCAATCCAAGCCTAAAGAATTTGAAATTTCAAGAATCCTACAACCGATGCCGAAACCAACCAAACCAAGTCCGATTGACCCTAAATATTTCACACAAGTCACATTCAACACTACGAAGCTATTCCATCTTTCAAAATCGGATTCCGACCCCGATATCAAAATCTCACTATCGATCCGGAAACTTCAAAATTTTCACTTTTGGCATTTCAAGCCTAAATAAACTACGGACCTCCAAAATACAATCTGAACACACCCCTAAGCCCGAATTCACTCAACGGAGCTAATGGAATCGACATAATTCCATTCCAAGGCCGTCTTCACATTGCTCCAACTACGATCCAAATTCTATTGCTTAAGCTCTCATTTAGGGACTAAGCGTCCCAAAACACTCCGAAACTCAAAATGAATCCTCCCGGCAACTCACAATAGCAGAAACAAACACGGGGAAAGCAGTTAATAAGGGATCGGGGCGTTAATTCTTAAAATGACTGGCCGAGTCATTACATCCTCCCCCTCTTAAAACATTAGTTCATCCTCGAACGAGCATAGATACATACTTGAAGTAGTGAAAAAATGAGGGTAATGGTTGCGCATATCCTGCTCGGTCTCCCAGGTCACCTCCTTGACCAGCTGACCCCGCCACTAAACCTTCAATGATGAAATGTTCTTTGACCCGAGCTTCCGAACCTGCCTGTCCAATATCGCCATTGGCTCTTCAACATAAGATAGATCCTTGTCCAACTAGACTTAACTGAAATCTAACACGTGTGACGGATCTTCATGATACTTTCGGAGCATCAAAACATGAAATAACGGATGAACTCCTGCCAAACCGGGAGGTAAGGCAAGCTCGTCAACAACCTCCCCAACACGTCTCAATACCTCAAAAGGACCAATAAACCTCGAACTCAATTTCCCCTTCTTCCCAAATCTCATAACGCCCTTCATAGGTGAAACTCGAAGCAAGAACCACTCTCCAACCATATAGGAAACATCACGAACCTTCCAGACTGTATAACTCTTCTATCTCGACTGGGTTGTGCGAAGTCTATCCTGAATCACCTTAACCTTCTCCAAGGCATCCTGAACCAAGTCTGTGCCCAATAATCTAGCCTCACCCGGCTCAAACCAACCCACCGGGATCTACACTGCCTGCCATAAAAAAGCCTCATACGGTGCCATCTAAATGCTGGACTGATAACTGTTGTTGTAGGCAAACTCCGCCAATGGCAAGAACTGATCCCAAGAACCTCCAAATTCCATCACACACGCACAGAGCATATTCTCAAGAATCTAAATAGTGCGCTCGGACTGTCCGTCCGTTTGGGGGTGAAATATTGTGCTCAACTACACCCGAGTACCCAACTCATGCTGTACGGCCCTCCAGAACCGTGATGTGAACTATGTACCCCTATCTGAAATGATGGAAACTGGAATACAATGTAGACAAAAAATCTCCTGAATATAAATCTCCGCCAACCGCTTCGAATAATAGGTAGTACACACAGGAATGAAATGTGCGGACTTGGTCAGCCGATCCACAATCACCCAAATGGCATCGAACTTCCTCAAAGTCTGTGGGAGTCCAACTATGAAGTCCATGGTGATCTGCTCCCACTTCCACTCTGGAATCTCTATCTGCTGAAGCAAACCACCCAGCCCCTGGTGCTCATACTTTACCTGCTGACAATTGAGGCACCGATCTACAAACCCAACTATATCTTTCTTCATACGTCACCACCAATAGTGCTGTCTCAAATCTTAGTACATCTTCGCGGCATCGGAATGGATGGAATACCGCGAACTATGGGCCTCCTCTAGAATCAACTCCCGAAGCCCATCAACATGGGGTACACATACCCGACCCTATATTTTTAATACCCTGTCAAAACCAATAGTCACATCTCTAGCATCACCATGCAAAACCTTGTCCCTGAGGACGAGCAAATGAGGGTCATCATATTGACGCTCTATGATACGATCAAATAAGGAAGACTGAGATACCACACAAGCTAGAACCCGACTAGGCTCTGAAAGATCCAATCTCACAAACTGACTGGCTAAAGCTTGAACAGCCATCGCTTTGGGCCTCTCTGTTGCGGGTAAATAAACCAAACTCCCCAAACTCTCTACCCGACGGCTCAAGACATCAGCCACCACATTGGCCTTACTCGGGTGATACAAGATAGTGATATCATAGTCCTTCAGCAGCTCTAACCACCTCCTCTGGCACATATTAAGATTCTTCTACTTGAACAGATGTTGCAAACTCCGGTGATCAGTATAAATCTCACAAGGAACACCGTACGAATAATGACGTCAAATCTTCAAAGTGTGAACAATAATAGTTAGCTCAAGATCATGGACAGGATAATTCTTCTCATGTACCTTCAACTGTCTGGATGCATAGGAAATCACCCTACTGTCCTGCATCAATACCGTTCCAAGGCCAATCCTCGAGGTATCACAATAGACAGTATAAGACCCCAAACCTGTAGGCAATATCAATACTAGGGCTGTAGTAAAAGCTGTCTTGAGCTTATGGAAGCTCTCCTCACATTCTTCCGTCTACTAAAATGGAGCACCCTTCTGAGTCAGCCTGGTCATAGGTGCTGCAATAGATGAAAATCCCTCAACAAACTGACGGTAATAACCCCCCAGCCAAGAAAACTACGGATCTCTGTAGCTGAGGATGGTCTGGGCCAACTCTGCACTGCTTCCACTTTCTTCGGATTGACCTTTATCCCCTCACTCAATACTATGTGACCCAAGAATGCCATGGAATCCAACCAAAACTCACATTTTGAGAAATTTTCATATAATCTCTTTTCTCTTGAAGTCCGAAACACTGTCCTCAGGTGATGCTCATGATGTTCCCGACTCCGAGAGTATACCAGAATATCATCAATAAAGACAATGACGAACGAGTTGAGATATGGCCGGCACAAACTGTTCATCAAATGTATGAAGGTTGTTGGGGCATTGGCCAGGCCAAATAACATAACAAGAAACTCGTAATGATCATACCTAGTCCTGAAAGTAGTATTCAGGATATCTGGCTCCTGAATCTTCAGCTGATGGTAACCTGAATGCAAGTCGATCTTAAAAAACACTCGTGCACCCTGTAATTGGTCAAACAAATCATCAATATAAGGCAAAGGATATTGTTTCTTCATTGTAACTTTGTTCAATTGGCAATAATCAATGCACATACACATAGAACCATCCTTTTTCTTCACAAACAAGACAGGAGCACCCCAATGTGATACACTGGGCCAAATAAAACCCTTATTAAGTAATTCCTGTAACTGATCCTTCAACTCCTTCAACTCAGGAGGGTTCATACGATATGGAGGAATAAAAATGGGCTGAGTGCCCGGCAGTAAATCAATGCCGAAATCAATATCTCTATCGGGCGGCATACCCGAAAGGTCAGCTGGAAACACATCAGGAAAGTCCCGTACTACTGGGACTGAATCGACTGTAGTGGTATCAACACTGACATCTCTTACATAGGCTAGATAGACATCACACCCCTTCTCAACCATTCGTTGAGTCTTAAGGAAAGAAATAACTCTACTAAGAGTGTTATCTAAAGTACCCCTCCACTCTACTCGCGGTACACCTGGCATAGCCAGCATCACGATTTTGGCATGACAATCAAGAATGGCATAATGGGGCGGCAACAATCCATGCCCAAGATAACATCAAAATCTACCATGCTGAGCAATAATAAATCGGCTCTAGTCTCAAAACCACTAAGAGCAACCAAACACGACCGATAAACGCAGTTCCCAATAAGAGAATCTCCCACAGGAGTAGAAACATAAATAGGGGAACTCAAAGAATCCCGAGATATGCTTAAATGTGGGGCAAAATAAGAGGATAAGAGGACACATAAGAATAAGTGGATCCTGGATCGAATAAAACCAATGCATCTCTTTGACAAACTAGGACAATACCTGTAATGAAAGAATCGGAGGCGACAACCTCGGTACGGGCAGGAAGGGCATCTGGCCTGGTCTCCCTCTCTAGGGCGACCTCTACCTCGCCGACCTCCACCTCTAGTTGGCTGGGCAGTTGGGGCAGCAACTGGTGTTGTGATCATAGCCTGGGAACTCTACGGGGCACGCTTTGGCTAAGAAGTCTGTGGAGGTGCACCCCTCCTAAGTCTGGGGAAAGCCCTCACCATATAGCGTGTGTTGTCACACTCAAAACAAGCTCTGGGAGGACGTGGCAGCTATGACTGGCTCAGGCCAGCTGCTGGACTGACCAATGGAAGCACCCCGTGCAGGAGGCGCACTAGATACTAGAGGTGCATAATAAAGCTCCTGAGGCTTAGGAGGAGCTGGAGTACCACTGGCTACTGGAAGAGCTGAATGAATGGGGCAACTCATATAACCCCTACCATGATGAACTGCAACTGGGGAACGGGCACCAGAATAATGACCCGACTGTCGAGACATCTTGTAATCCCTCTCCTTTCTATCCCGGGCATGCATACCCTCTACACTCCTAGCAATTCTCACCACATGCTGATAAGAAATATCCATCTCCAACTCCCGAGCCATGCTAGACCTGATGCTGGGAATGAGCCCCTCAAAAAATTGGCGAACTCTCTCACAAACTGTAGAAACCAAGGTTGGTGCATACCTAGCCAAGTTAGTGAAACGGACAACAAACTCTGAAACAGTCATAGTGCCCTGGCGCAAATGCTCAAACTCTGCGCGCCATGCGCCCCTGAGGCTCTGAGGGATAAACTCTCTCAAGAACATATCTGAAAACTGAGTCCAAGTAAGGGAAGTTGCCTCAGCTGGACTGTCCAACTCAAAAGTACGCCGCCACTGATAGGCTGCTCCTCAAAGTTGGAAGGCAGTGAAAGAAACCTCACTCGATCCTGATATACCCATAGTACGGAGGATACGGTAGCACTCCTCCAGAAATCCTAGAGCATCATCTCATGCTAGACCACTGAATACAAGAGGCTTGTACTTATTGAACCTCTCAAGTCTCCGTTGCTCATCCTCTGAAGCTGATGCCCTGTCCTCGGGCAAAACTAGGGCTAAGGGCGGTACCGGTAAAACCTCTAGGATCTGATCAACTTGGACCAGTTGCTCAGGAGTGCGGGTAGCAGGAGTCTATGCTCCTCCCCCGGCCTGGGATGTGGCTGCAGCAAGGGGAATCAACCCTACCTGAGCTAGGGTTGTGTACATGCTCACAAACTGTACAAGGGTCTCTTAAAGAGCTGGAATAGTAGTAGTGGTAGGTGTATCAGGTGCTTGGGCTCCTACTGGAGCTGCTGGTGGCTCCTCAGTGGCAGCTTGCGCAGGTGCTCTGGCTGCACCACATGCGTGTTCTCAGCCTCTACCCCGGTCCCGACCTCTGGTGACTCTAGTAGGGGGCGCGGGTACTTGGTCATCTTCGGTAGCACGTGTCCTCACCATCTGTGAGAGAATAGAAGACAGAAGTTTAGAATTTCGATATAAAAAATCTCGCACGACAAGGAAATCAAATGAAGTGGAAATTCCTAACATTTACATAGTCTCTCGTAGATAAGTACAGACGTCTCTGTACCGATCCGCAAGACTCTAATAAACGGGCTAGTGATTCATAACTCCTATGAACCTAGAGCTCTGATACCAACTTGTCATGATCCAAGTTCGCCCTCCATGAACTGTCGTGACGGCACCTAGTCACTACGACTAGGTAAGCCTAATAAATTGCATAAAAAGGGAACGAAATATGAAACTAGCAAAAACTACGGAAATAAACATAATAAAAGTGTTTAAGTGACCGCTCGGCATATACAACAGTTACTCACAATAATGAAACAAATTCCCAAAACCCGTAATCTCATGAAATGACAAGCTGTAGATACTACATAGTGTTCTAACTCTAGAATGTCTAATCAAAGAAAGTACAAAAAGTCTATTGCTAAAAGAGAGAATAGAGAGGGACTCGTCGGTGTGCGGACGCGGCAGATATACCTCGAAGTCTCTGAAGATCGCCTCGCCTTACTAATAGTATGGCTGATAGCTCATACCTGGATCTGCACACGAAAAACATGTGCAGGAAAAGGCATGAGTACACCACAATGGTACCCAGTAAGTGCCAAGCCTAACCTCGGTCGAGTAGTGACGAGGAAGATCAGGGCCCTACTAGTTATATATATAACGAGGTAAAACAGTATGAACTGTGACAATATAATTAAAGACACTAATAGTTGATAAAGAGTAAAATCACAGACAGAATATACTCAGTACACAGAGATAGCAATAGGGGATCTCCTGGGATATCGTCTCGTAGTCCCAAGCGTAAATATATAGAGGATTTCCCGAGATATCGTCTCGTAGTCCAAATAATAAATATGCAGGGTAAACTCCTAGAATACCAACCCGTAGTCCCAAAGTAAATATTTAGTACAGAGGAATCTCCCGGGTGCCGTCCCGTAGTCCCAAACGTAAAAGTGCAAAGGGATCTCCCGGAATACCGATGCGTAGTCCCAAAATAAACATACAGGGGGATCTCCCGAAATACCTATCCGTAGTCCCAAAATAAACATGCAGGGGGATCTCCCTGGAAATCGTCCCGTAGTCCCAAAGTAAATACACAACAGTCTCACGAAAAGAATTTGGAGTTCTATTCGAGAATTAAACAGGATATTCTACTCTAAATATGTTGCACAGAGTACAAGTAAGCATTTAAAGCAGGTAAGACAATTGAATCACATAAGCATGATTTTCCTTCGCTAAACAGGAGGTTTCAAGTACAAGTATTACTCAGTTACAAGAAAAACACAGATATTTACTTAATAAAAATAGGGTTTATCAACAATTAGCATGTGTACGCACTCGTCACCTCACGTACACGGCACTTATATAGCAACAATACCAAAATCCTAAGGGGAGTTCTCCCACACAAGGTTAGGCAAGCCACTTACCTCGAACCAGCTCAAAATCAACCTGAAACCATGCTCTTGCCACGAGTATCCAACTCTGAGTGGCCCAAATCTAATCAAATAAATTTCATAATATAAATATAACTACAAATAATGAATTTAGCTAAAGGAATCGAAGCTAAGATAAGAAAATAGAAAAACGCCCAAAAATCCTCTCCGAGCCCACGTCTCGGAATCGGGTAAAAATCACAAATTATGAACACCCATTCACTCACGAGTCTAACCATACCAAAATCACTCAAATCCGATACCAAAACCTCAATCAAAATCCCAAAATTAGGCCTAAGAACTTTTCTCAATTTTTCCCAACTTTTCATCCAAATCCCGAAATTAAATGATAAAACTAACAATAGATTAATGTATTAGAACCAAATTACAGTTAAGATTCATTAACCAATCTTCCTTCTTCAAAATCTCTCCAGAAATCGCCCTCTATCGAGCTCCAAATTGATTTTCCAACTTATGAACTCAAACTCTCGATTTTCTCTTTTTCTGCCCCGCGATTTCCACATCTGCGAGAGGTTGACCGCAATTGCTGTCCCTCTCCTGCGGATCCTACTCCGCACCTGCGGATATTCATTAAACAGCCAGAAATCGCAGGTGCGACCCTCTACTCGCAGATGCGGTCCGCTTCTGTGATCCTTGAGCCGCATCTGCGACCAGCTTCACTTGAGCCTCAGGCCGCACCTGCAGTTCCCAAATTGCTTCTGCGGTGCTGCACCTGCGGTCCCACACACGCAGGTGTAGTTATGGCAAGTTCAGCAACCTTAGCTTTTGCCCAAGTACAAATTCCAATCTGTTAAGAATCTGAAACTCACCCGAACACTGGGGACCTCAACCAAACATGCCAACCAATCTTAAAACATCATACGAGCTTAGTCCAACCCTCGAATCACATCAAACAATGCTAAAACCACGAATCACCCTCCAATCTAAGCCTAAAGAGCTTGAAATTTCAAGAATCCTACAACTGATGCCGAAATCAACCAAACCAAGTCCTATTGACCCCAAATTTTGCACACATGTTAAATTCAACACTACAGAGCTATTCCAACTTTCAGAATCGGATTCCGACCCCGATATCAAAATCTCACTATCGATCCGGAAACTTCAAAATTTCCACTTTCGGCATTTCAAGCCTAAATAAGCTACGGACCTCCAAAATACAATCCGAACATGCCCCTAAGCCCGTATTCACTCAACAGAGCTAACGGAATTGACAGAATTCATTCAGAGGCCGTCTTCACACTACTCCGACTACGGTCCAAATTCTAAAGCTTAAACTTTTATTTAGGTACTAAGCGTCCCAAAACATTCCGAAACTCAAAATGAATACTCCCGGCAACTCACAACAGTAGAAACAAACACAGGGAAAGCAGTTAATAGGGGATCGGGGCGTTAATTCTTAAAAAGACTAGCTGGGTCGTTACAGAATAAAACAAGTTGATACATGAGAAAAAAGATTGGGAGATCCATTTTGAAGAATATAACAAGTTGAGAAATGAAAAGAAAGACTGGGATATTCAGCTTAAAGAATATCTGATGGAGAACAACTTACTTCAAGAAGAAAGTTTTGAGCTTTGCAAACAAATAAGCAGCTTGTACAAATCCCCTAGCCACTACTTTGATCGATCAAAGTAATCTCCTTGGCTTAACAGATATAAGTCGACTGAAAAGGGATCTATTGGAAAATATCCTACTTTGAACAAGTTGACTGAGGAAAGTTCCAAGTCAACTAATAAGGTAGCTGTAGGTAAACATTATTCTTCTCATATTACATGCCACTATTGTGGTAATTTTGGACATAAAGTATTTGCATGCAAATATGCCAAAAGTTATGTTAGATCAAAATACATTTGGAGACCTAAACAGTTACATGCATCTTGAATTACACAATCTACTAACCATGAAGGACCCAAAAAGATTTGGGTACCAAAAATAAATTAATTTGTTTTGCAGAAATTCTGAGTCCAGCCATAAAAATGGATAAATAACATTTGCATAATTGCTGGTCAAGGCACATGCTTAAAGATGCTTCAAAGTTCATACATACTCTATAAATGATGAAGGAACTATTATACGTGATGGTAAAGCTTAAGTGATTGGTAACACTAAAGGTTATTCAAGTTTCTTCGGATGATTTATAAGGTGATACGTATCTAGAAAAATTTTTTTGGTTAAGTATAATATGATATGTACAACTACATATTGCTTGAGTCGACTAGCTGCTATATACTACTATTATGTTTGGTGTTAATCTTATCCTTGACTTAGAGATTTTGAATAGAATAAATTTATATCTTGCATGAACCATGTCATTTGTACAAGCATTAGGATAAGCAAGCATGCATGCATTCCTTTCATGTAGTTGTGAGTTTAAGATAATTTGTGAAGAGAATTACTTCTTATATCCATTCTCTCGATGAAAGTTTATGTACTTCATTCAAATCTGAGAAGGTTGTTTAACCTTGATGCCTTAGTAAGTTGTGCATGTGGAGATACTCAACTATTCCTAAGACTCAAAAGCTTGGAAGGTACATATATATATATATATATATATATATATATATATATATATATATATATATATATATATATATATATATATATATATATATATATGTCTCTATTGATGATTATCCTTACTTTTGCATAGGTCATATTTTTTAATAAGAAAATGGCACGTTTGTAGTGATCATCAATGTGAGTTTTAATAGTATTTTTTTGACATTTTCTTGCAACAAGCATGATCTTTCACATTTTTAGTTTGACGCCTCAGTTGAAAGCAAACTTGAAAAGAAAGCATCATTTTTGCATAAACTATCATCATTGGCTTATATGTGCTGTAATATTTTTCATTGGATCTTATCTTGAATGAAATTCTGTTTGAGCTATGGGAAGGAAGAAAAATCAATTTTTTGTTATCTTATTTCCTTTGGTTGCAACTTTCATGGTAAGACTCTTGACATATTCCTTATTCGTTACTACTTACGATTTTATGAAATTTAGAATATTAGCTGTAGAGAAATCCCAACATGCGCATTTTTCTTTATGCTAATATTTTTCTGAGAAAATTGTGAATAAGTATGGAGAACTTGCAGTGGATAGCTTGCAATAATATGTTAATGACACATCACTAGTTGAACTAGACAGTCATGAAAAAGCATTACACGATGAATGCTGGATTCTAACAATGCAAAATTTGTTAAGCAAAGCTGAAAGAATCAAAAGTATGGAAATCCAGTACGAAGCAAAGGAGCTGCAATCATGGATATCTAAAGCCTGATAAGATTGGTAAGGTTGTGAAAATTATGTGTAACCTTGTAGCCCAAGGTTTCACAACAATAAGGTTTGTTTCTTCCTAGAGAGTTTTGTTAGAACATCATTTTTTCATGTGAATATTACAAAGCTTGTAAACTATTTTTGTATGGATGTTTAAATATTTTTTTAAATAGTTTGAAATTTGCGTAACATTATTCTCTAACCTCTCTCTGGAATTGAAGGTTTGTTGAATCACATTCTTGTGACCAAGACTAGTTATCATTTGAAACAAATTCATGTTTATCATCTGACGATTATTCTTTCCAAAGATGCATTTACAAAAGCATATTTTTTTGGTAATACTAACCAAAAGCATGTCAATCATTTTTAAGCCTCTAGAAGTTGATCAGTTTGAAAATGAGTATGATGGAGAATTAACCTTCATCTTCACATTCCAAATAATGTGAAGCAAGGAGAAAATTGGTAAGTCCAACGATCGAATAAAGTACCAAGGCATGACCGGCTCTCTATTTTTATGATAAATATTTTGGTATACCTGATCCCATAATATCCTTTTATAGTGCCACAAAGATTTCTGGTTGACATTATAAATTATGGATTATTATATGCAAGAACTAATTGCTTTGATCTAGCAGGATATTTTCAGATGCAAAACTTGCAGGCAACAAAGTGGACAGAAATAAAAAATTGGGATGGAGATTTTTTTTTTAAATTCTCATGTCATGAATAAAGACAAAACTAGAGAACAAGGAATAACACATGTCATTAGATTGCTTGTGACAGAAAGTATTTTGGAAATCTGCCTGGAGGACAATGACCATCATCTTGCAGATATTTCCTCACATTTACGAAAGAAGTTGGTATGGTAATGATGTCATCTTGTATCATTTTGTGGTAGTAAGTTGCAAGTCTTTGATAATATTTGAGTGAGTCACAAAACTTTTTAATGGCTCAAAGTTTCTTTCTGCTACTCTAAATGTTTTGTAAGGCAAATAGTTTTTCTCTGTAGTTTAAAAACTTGTCTTTTAGACCATATAATTTCTTTAGCCTTGGGTTAATGTTTTTAATTGCATGATCGTTTATAACTCCTTGGTTGATTATAAGTTCTATATCATACTTTTAATTGGATATGTGAGTAGTATGTGCAATTGTCTGTATGATTCTACCTTGTCACACATACATTATTGCATATTCCCTACAAGTTACATCACCCTTTTGATGATGATAAAAAGGGGAGAAAATAATATGTACAAAAGCTCGAAAACTCAGGTTGAATGTATGGAGACAGTGGGAGTATAACTGAGAAATGCAGAGAGTGGTGGGGAGTTCACACTTGATGTACTACATGCATTTCGAGAGGAAGACTTCAGGGAAGTAACCAGTTTATCTACCTTATCACTTCCTTTAATTAAGTCTTTGATTAAATTTTCTTATTTTATACTCAATGGTTTACCATAATCAAAAAGGGAGAGATTGTTAGCTTCAAGGTTTCACGTATTAATTTTGATGATAACAAACTAACATAATTATTAATCAAAGAACATTTGCTTGTGGTAATCTTATTTTTGTACAGGTTTATTCAGGAAAGAAGATGCTGGTAAAGATCCAAACAAATATGAAAAAAAGAATATCATGCGAAGAATTTATCAAGGAAGATTACTTTCAGAAATTTCAAATATTGAATGGCTTACTACAATATCAGAAGAAGAATCTATAGAAATTATGGATGGAAAGTTTTTTAACATTTTTGAAAGAAAAGTTGCTAAAATCGTAGAGAAGATCTATTATTTTGTGGAAGGAAGATACTATATGGAAGAGATACTACAAATCCAAGGAAGAATATATTTTTTATGGAAAGAAAATATATTATGGGTATAGTATAATCTATATTATGGAAAGAGATTATTTTATTTTTTAAGATCAAGAAAGGAGTCAAAGATATATTGAGATCTATCAAAAAAGGAAAGAAGTACAAGGAGGCAAACGAAAAGAATCTCAAAATGCACTTCCAAAGGAAAGAAGATCTGCATGGTGCTTAATATTCAAGAATCAAGGATTTTATTATTTTGGAACAAATAAGGAACCTTTAAATAATAATGATCCTACAAACAAGGAAGATTTGAGAAAGCTAAGTCAAATGGACAATACTGCAAGAAAGAAAAGAAAATTTCGAATGGAGAACTTGCAAAGACAGAAAAGTCAAATTCAAGAGGACACAGATAGAAAGTTTGAAAAGTCCGAGGACAACTACTTACTCAGTACTAGTTATGAAAAATAATTATTAGTGATATAGAAAATCACTATAGTGTACAGTTGAAATTAATTGCAAGGCAAAGGAAGAGAATCTCATCAGTATCTAATCTTTACAGGAAAGAGAATCATGCTTATATTGAAAGAAAGACAATTCCTCCGGTACACATGGAAACGTCCAAGTTCATATGAAGACTTGATGGCTTACATGGAAAGAATCTTTTATACAAAAGGCATTAAATAATGTGGCCTTGATTTTTGGAATTGTAAAGGAAAAGATCTCAAATCATGTGAGATCAAATATGTACAAAATGGCTTGAAGTATGGATATTCATTTGTGCTCAAAGGAAAGAGTAGTTACTCTTTCAACATCAGACTTAATCGAGATCATATTCAAAAGAGCAAGAAGCAGTAAAGGAAAGTTGGAGCAGCAACAAAGGAAATCCTTTTCCAAAATTAGACGACCACTGCAACAGCTAGAATATTCAACGACCAAGTATAAAAGAGAAAGCACCTACAATAGAAAACTTACGCAACCTTCTATACAATTGTCTACCCAACTACTAGTTCTTTGTTATACTCTTAACAAGCATTGTAATTTACTTTTAAATTTACTGTGTACACAAAAGAGAGAAGAGAGACGGAAAAATATTGGAGAGACAGAGTGTCCGAGAGGTTGTGTCATTGTTCGTTTCTTTGGTGAGTGAGTGAAAACCAAAGGGTCGTTGTTGGTGAGAAAGTGAAAACCAACCCTGTAAACGTTGGTGGTGAACGTTGAAAATTACACAAGTTGTACTTAATCCAAATTACAAAGAGCTCAAGAGAAAACATCCTTGCAACCCAAGAAGACTGGATTAGGATACCATATTGGTTCTAAATCAGTATAAAATTCATGGTGTCATTTATTTTTATTGTTCTCATATTTTATTATACACCTTACTGTTCGTTGTGGGTAGTATCTATTTAAATTGAAGTACTAACAGTTTTGGTGCAGGCTATCTCCGTATAAGTCGACTAGGTCTGAAGAGTAGTCGACTATAAATTTAAAAAGGCTACAATTCACCCCCCCCCCCCTTGTACTTTCAGGTGGAACAACAACAACTGGGGGTCGGGTTCTCAAAGGTCCCCGATGTTTCAACAACCGAGCAACCCACCTCCCTGTCATTCTCAAGGTCCGAGTTATTCTAACAATGAGATGGGACGAATTGAGAACATGTTTAAACAAATGATGGAGAAGAATGCCGACTCCGATGCTCAGTTAGCCTCTCACAACATTTCCATAAACAATTTGGGAGTTCAATTGGGCCAAATCTCGCAAGCTTTGAACACTCGTCCTAAGGGGGCACTACCAAGTGATAAGGTGGTGAACCCAAAGGGTGAGAACAACATGGGACATGCCATGGTCGTTACTACAAGGTGTGGAAAAGGTGGGGATCCAATCACCTCAAGTTAAAAGAAAATTGCGGATAATGAGAAATTGGTACAAGAAGATGAGATGTAAAGCAATGAAGTGCAAGCGAATGATGAAGTGAGAATTGATATTGCAGACAATGTGGAGGAGACTCAAGAAGAAGTGAACCCGTCTAGGGAGCACATTGTTGACATACCGGAACCGGTAATGCCAAAGGCTAAGGCATCAATGTCAAGGCCTCCTCCTCCATATACTCAAAGGATTGTCAAGCAAAACGGTAAAAGCCAATTTAAAAAGTTTATTGACATGATGAAGAGTTTGTCTATTAATTTGCCATTGGTTGAGGCCTTGGAGCAAATACCGAGTTATGCAAAGTTCATGAAGGACTTGGTGACAAAGAAGAGGCCGATGAATTGTGAGACACTAAAGATGACACATCAAGTGAGTGTAATTGTGCACTCAATGGCTCCTAAATTGTAAGATCCGGGCGCTTTCACAATCCCATGTACAATTGAAAGCGTCGACTTTGCCAAAGCTCTATGTGATCTTGGGGCGAGTATCAACTTGATGCCCTATTCAGTGTTCAAAACTTTAGGAATTGGGCAACCAAGACCCACATCTATACAAATGGAGGATCGTACTATGAAGAGACCATTGGGTATTATTGACGATGTGTTGGTTCGTGTTGATAAGTTCATCCTCCTGGTGGACTTTGTGATTCTTGATTGTAAAGTGGACTATGAGGTACCTATTATTTCGGGTATTCTACGGGGAAGGCTCTCATTGATGTGGAAGCCGGTGAGCTCAACTTCTAGGTGGGTGATGAAAATGTGGTCTTTCATGTGTGCAAATCTATGAGGCAACGGAATAGCAATGAATTTTGTTCATTTGTGGACATGGTGACCGATGTGATTATTGATGATGCTAGTGCCACAATGAATATTAAGGATACTTTAGAGGCTATTTTTCTCAACCTTGATGATGATGAGGAGAAATATGGCTATGTGGAATGTGTGAATGCATTGCAAGGAATGGGGTCGTACATTTATGAACTCCGCAAACTATCCTTGGATCTTGAAAACTAGAAGACTCCTCTAACAAAGCCCTCAATCGAGGAGCCTATCACTTTGGAGTTAAAGCCATTGCCTCCACATCTCAGGTATGAATTCCTTAGCCCTTGTTCTATTTTACCGGTTATTCTTTCCTCTTATTTGACTAACATGCAGGTAGACTCCACATTGGCGGTGCTACAAAAGAGGAAGGAAGCTATAAGATGGACATTGGTGAATATTTGGGGCATAAGCCCCACCTTTTGCATGCACAAGAATTCTGGAGGAGTATGCCAAACCCTCCGGTGAATATCAAAGGAGGCTAAATGAAGCAATGCAAGAGGTAGTCAAAAAAGAGATCATAAAATGTTTGGATGTCGGGGTTGTTTACCCCATTTCTGATAGTTCATGGACTTCTTCTGTGCAATGTGTCCCAAAGAAAGAGGGCATAACTGTGGTTACCAATGACAAGAACGAGTTGATTCCTACAAGAAAGGTGACCGGGTGGAGAGTGTGTATGGACTGTCGCAAGCTCAACAAAGTCACAAGGAAAGATCATTTCCCAATTCCTTCCTTCATAAAATGCTTGATAGGTTGACCGACCGGGCTTTCTATTGTTTCTTCAATGGGTATTCCGGCTACAATTAAATTCTTATTGCTCCGGAGGATCAAGAAAAGACTACTTTCACTTATCTATGGCACTTTCACATTCTCACGGATGCCATTTTGAGTTATACAATGCACCGGCAACTTTTCAATAGTGTATGATGGTTATCTTCACCGACATGGTGGAGTATTTTCTTGAGGTCTTCATGGATGACTTTTCCGTGGTCGAGAATTCTTTTGATGATTGCTTGAAAAATTTGGATAAGGTCTTGGCAAGATGTGAAGAGACGAACTTGGTATTAAATTGGGAGAAGTGTCATTTTATGGTCGAGGAAGGCATTGTCCTTGGCCACAAAATTTCGAAGAATGGTATTGAGGTAGACAAGGCCAAAATAGAGGTGATTTCTAAACATCCAACCCTACATCCGTGAAGTCAGTGAGGAGTTTCTTGGGACATGCAGGGTTCTATTGTCATTTCATCAAGGATTTTTCCAAAGTGGTGAACCCCTTGTGTAAGCTTTTGGAAAAGGATGCCAAATTCCATTTCGATGAGGATTGCATGAAGGCATTTGAATTTCTCAAGTTCAAATTGACAACTACTCCTATTATCACCTCATCGGATTGGAGCTTGCCTTTTGAGCTCATGTGTAACGCAAGTGATATGGCATTTAGAGCAGTTTCGGGGCTACGAATCAATAAATTCTTCCATCCAGTCTACTATGCTAGTAAGACCATGAATGATGCCTAAGTCAATTACATGGTGACCGAAAAAGAGCTCCTTGTTATTGTCTTTGCAATGGAGAAGTTCCGCCCGTACTTATGGGTACAAAGGTGATTGTCCATACCGATTATGCAGCGCTTCAGTACTTAATGAGCAAAGAGGATTCAAAGACGAGGTTAATGCGGTGGGTGCTTTTATTGCAAGAGTTCGATCTAGAGATCCAAGACCGCAAAGGTAGTGAAAATCAAGTGGTGGACCACTTGTCTCAATTGGAGGAGGAGGAGGGGAGGCCACATGATGGACTTGAGATGATTCCTTCCCCGACGAGCAACTTTTAGCCATTTCAATGACCAAGATGCCATGGTTCGCCGACTTAGCAAATTATCTTGTGAGTGGCATTGTACTGAATGAGTTCTCTTCAAACTAAAGAAAGAAGATCAAATGAGATTGCCTTGACTATTATTGGGATGAATCATACCTCTTCCGGATTTGTACCAATGATGTGATTCGTAGATGTGTGTCGGAGGAGGAACAAGTGGAAATTCTTGAGGCTTGCTATCTTCACCATATGGTGGTCACCATGGTGGAGCTAGAACGGCCGCAAAAATGTTGAGTTGCGGATTCTATTGGCCTACTCTTTACAAGGACGCTAGTGATCTAGTCAAGCATTGTGATGAATGTCAAAGAGCCGGTGGAATTTCAAAGAAAAATGAGATGCCCCTCACCACCATCTTGGAAATTGATATTTTTGATGTGTGGGTTATTGATTTCATGGGAGTTTGTGAGCTCTTGTGGAAACACCTACATCGTAATCGCGGTTGATTATGTGTCCAAATGGGTTGAGGCCATTGTTTTTCCCAATAATGAAGCGAGGAGTGTGGTGGCATTTTTGAAGAAGAGCATCTTTACAAGATTTGGTACCCCAAGGGCTATCATAAGTGATGGAGGTTCACATTTTTGCAACAAGGCCTTTGATACCTTACTCATCAAGTATGGTGTCACTAACAAAGTCTCGACCCCTTATCACCCTCAAGCAAGCGGACAAGTGGAAGTCTCCAATGTGAGATCAAGAGCATTTTGTCAAAGATAGTGAATGCCAACCGAACAGATTAGCCTAAGAACTTGATGATTCCTTATGGGCCTTTAGGACGGCTTACAAAACACCGATTGGGATGTTTCCGTACCAGTTGGTGTTCGAAAAAGCTTGTCACCTTCCAGTGGAACTTGAGCATAAGGTCATGTGGGCATTGAAGAAGTTGAACCTTGAGTGGGATGTCGCAGCAAACTTAAGGGTGGCACAATTGAATGAGCTAGATGAATTCCGGTACCATGACTACACAAGCACATCCCTATACAAGGAGAAGATGAAGTACCTCTATAACAAGTACATTCGAAACAAGGAGTTCAAAGAAGGTGATCTTGTGTTATTAGTCAACTCTCGGTTGCGGATGTTTTCAGGAAAGTTGAAGTCTAAATGGAGTGGCTCGTTTGAGGTTGTGAATGTAACCCCCTTTGGTGCTTTCGACTTGAAAAATAAAAATGATGAGGTGTTTAAGGTCAATAGGCACCGGGTAAAGCACTATCTTAGAAAAGTTGATGATGGCCATGTCGTGGCGGTTCTTCATTTCAAGTGATTGGTAATCTGCATCATGCTGCAATGTTAAATCAGGCGCTTCTTAGGAGGTAACCCATATGTCTTTTTCTTTTTCTTTTTCTTCTTCTTTAGATAGGTTTTGATTTGTGCTAACTAGTTTTGAAGTGTATGCAGGAATGAGTGTGCTTTGTAGAGACTGTGCCCAGGAAAAAAATGGCTAAGTGTTGAAAAAGTGCGAACCACACATTAATTGTGCGGACCGCACAATTTTTCATGCCATAGAAAAAAGGAACCTGCGGTCGCACAATTCATTGTGTGGCTACACAATTGGAGGCCCAAAAATGCACCCTTTCTGAGCTTTGTCTAACAAAAAACATAGCCAATCTACAGCCGCACAAGAAATTGTGCGGTCCACACAAATTCTGCAATCGTACTCGATATTGTGCAGACCGCAGATGTTCACTAAAGGGAAGTTGTATCAGGTAAAGAGTGCGGACCACACACAAAATTATGCGACCGCACTCAGCTTTAAATTTTGCCCTAACTTGGGTCACACTTTACACACTCCACATATTCATAAGAGGCAAGAGCACAGTAGTTTCATCCAAATCAAGTTCATCATCCTATTCATCACCTTAATCTTTTCTTTGCATCACTTCATTACTGGTATGTCAAATTCAACCTTAGATTTTTTTCAATTTTCTTAATTTTGTTCATATTTAGTTGGTTATTTTGAGCCCTAATCATAAAATTAAAGATCATGTGGACTTAATTTCATGTGGGTAACTTCATGCTTGCTAAATGGGGGATGGATAGACTAGTTATCATGTCTAATTAGCCTTGCCTTGACAAATTTTTGCATAGAAGTTAGAAACCCATAGTAACTACCGTAAATTTTTGAATTGTACGGTCTGTAGATCCATCGTGTCAGGCAGTTGATGTGAGTTAAATGTGGTGACCGCACCCAAAATTATGCGGTTCGCAGAAATTGGACTGCGGTCGCAAAACTTCGTGTGTGGCTACAGATCAACCCATTCTCTGATATTAGAGAGTTGCTAGTTTGAGACTGGAATTGTGCGGTCGTACTCAAACTTGTACGGTCGCACTCAAAATTGTGCAGTCCGTATTTCAATTGTGTGGTCGCACAAGAAATTATGCGGATCGCATAACTAGGGTTGCGGCCGCACTTCAAAATTGTGCGGTCCGCACTTGCCTTTGTGTGATCACACTCAAAATTATGCGAACCGCACTTCTTGACTTTGCTTTTGTTTTTACTGCAATTGTCTACCATTGTTTTAAATTGTTATGTTGGGCTTAATTTAACCCTGTTTCTATGAATTGCAAACAATGATGAGATCTCATGGTCGAGGTGATACTTCTAAAGGAAGGGTTGAACCCTCCCAAGGCCGGGGTAGGGGTATCCTACCATTTGCCGCACAAAGAATCATAACAAAGAAGCCTACTGCTAGGAGAGTCCCAGAGCCTGCAGAATCCAGTAAATACCTCCGGTCTAGGGAAGCCTCAGAGGGCAATTCTGTGTAGGAGAAACTCAATGCACAATCTCTACAAAGAAGACTACAACTTGGAGATGAGCCCTCCTCCTCAGCTAGATCTTCTGAGGGTTCGAAAAAGGATAGCCAAGGTTCAGAGCCTTCTTCCTCACATTCCCCCGCAACACCTATCCTAGCTGATAATGACAATGATATGCCTGATGATGGTCGATGGGGTGATACCCAAGTTGCCGGCCTAGAGAGGTCGAAGAAGAAGGAAGTATGAGAGGACAGATTCGTGAGCCTAACTGCTTTCAACGGCTTCAGAGAATCGTGGACTCAAAGATCGCTCACTCTTGAGCGTAAATTTGATTTGAAGAATTTGGATAGATATAGCCCGAACATGGCAAGACAGTTTTGGGAAAGAAAAGGGTGGGCGGCATGCTTTACCCAAGCTGCAGTGGATTCCAAGAAGCACTTAGTCCGAGAATTTTATGCCAATGTCGCACACATTAAGAAAGGGACTAAGGTGACCAAGGTGAGAAATTTGAAGGTCAGATTTGATCACATATCCCTTAACTCTTAGTTGGGGCTAGAGGATATGGAGCTCATACAATATCTAGAGAAATGTCAATGCCCTTGGTGAGCCGAGATACTAGCAGCTCCAGGCCCACCACCACTATGGATCATAGTAGGGGCTCTCATTCAGCAGAACACCTAAACTTTGAAGCCAAAGGTTGGCAAACATTTATCTGCAGCCGGATTGACCCATGCAGAAATAAGAACATCCTTCCTATCACTCGAGCGGTTTTAGTGGCATCCATCATGGTAGGGTACCCAATCAATGTGGGTGCCATCATATCAGCCAACATATCAGTGGTTGTCGAGCAGGGTGAGAGCTCCTACTCGTATCCAAACACCATTAGAGAATACCTTACAGATGCGAAAATAGAATCAAAGCCATTTGATACAAAGGTTCGGGCACAGCAGCCCTTTTCATGGAACTCTCTCAAGGACCCGAGGAACCCAAAGAACAAGAGCAAAGGCCAGCCAACTACTACCGAGGTCCAGTATGAAGAGCCTTCGGTGGTAGCTACAATTTCAGCAGCCATACTTTCAGCTGACAGGCCTGCCAACTCCGTCGGGCCTTCTAGCAGTACAGTTGCCATACCTCCACCACCATCTGTAGGGCCACCATCAACTTCAGTACCTTCATCTTCTACCTATCCACTCATATCGCTGAGAGTCTCCTAGACTCTGGCAAGTATCAACAACTGGATGCAGATAGTTATTGCAAAGATGGCTGACTTATCCAGTGTTGTTGCAGCATAGTCTTCCACCCCAGACTTCTCCCCCAGTGAAGGAGACCTTGAAAAAGATTCTAGAAAACCAGTAGACTATTATAGATACTCTGGTGGCACGTGGGGGAGTGATTTAGGAGTTAGGCAAACAGGTGGAGAAGAAGAGGAAATCACAAGCCTTAAAGAAAGCACTTGACAAGGTGACCAAAGAGGTGGCCAAGATAGCATCAGCTAGGAATCTTCCACTTGCTAATAGAGTCAGCACTAGCAGCACCATCAGTACCAAAGGCATCAGAGGCAGCAGTTGGCCAGGCTGAGTAGCCAGACCTCGCTGCCCATACTGCTGAGGTAGTGTTACAGATGTTCACCAACCCCGCTACTCCCCAGGCAGAGGGCGATGAGATACAGTTAGAGGAGCCTGGGGGTGGCGATGATGTTATGGACACTAAGGCCACATAGGGAGTTTTCTCTACTCTTTTCCTTCATTGATTTTATTTTATTAAGCATTGGGGACAATGCTTATTTTTATTTTGGGAGGAGGGGGTGGAGCTTATTTTGATTTGATGACAGTTGGCCTGTAATAACTTGATAATATTCTCTTTTCTTCTTTTTATTTATGTACATATTCTTCTTTCTCTCTCTCCTCTCTTATCTTCTATATGCATTTCATTTATGCTTTCAGTAGTTTATTCTATAGCTTCTTTATCTTGCTTTCTTAGTAGTTGATGTTTAGATTAATAGCTTTTTATTTACGTTGTTAGCTTCTTTTTGACTTGATAGCTTCTTTTTATGTTTAAGTGATCAATAAGCCTTTAGTTTTCTTAATGCCACGGTTCTTTCCAAGGGAAATTTTTGTGTGAACCGGGTGGCTCTTCCCAACGATGGATGGCGTGACAACCTTCTTAAGGGATTGAGTCCATTTTTGATGTTTAGGTAAAAAATAGTATAAAAGGGTCAAACATGCTTCATTTGGTTCCAACATATTTAACTACACCCTTATGGTTAAAAACAAGTTATTAGCAAGAAGTAGTTCTAGTTAGTGACCTTTTGACTCTTGTTTTGACTTAAGCAATCATCAAGTGGTTTAGTTGAACCATTAGCAATTTTCAATCTTAAATAAGGTTGTTGTGGGCCCTTGACTCTATTCTCTTTAACAATCCAATTGCGTGAGAAGTGAGATTTTTGTTGCAAGTCCAAGTACCCGTGCAAATGGTCTAGAACTTACTCCAAATGTGTTTCTAGGTGAAATTCTAAGTTTTGCTTAGCTTGAGAAGTGATTATAGGCTCTCCTTGGCCCGCTTGAAATTTTCTATGTCCCACCAATGTTGTTATCCCTAGTCAACCTATTTGAGCCTAAGACCTTTCTCATTTGATAACTACGTTACAAGCCTTTACCCGTTTTGTAGTGATCCTCTCTTAGCACCCGAGCTTTCTTTAACACTCTTGAGAAATGATTGACAAAATTATAAGTTTCGGAGGGAGAGGCAAGGAGTTTGAAAGTGGTATCAAAGCACAAAAAAAAAAGAAATGAAGAAAATAAAAGGCAAAGAAAAAGAAAAAGAAAGAAAGAACAAAAGAAAAATATAAAAAGAAAGTGAATAAAGTGAAGAGTTGAAGGGATTCAAAGAAAAGCAATGATGCAAAGCATGAAGAAAACAAAGAAGGGGAAAATGAACATCATGACCAAGAAAGAGTGATGTTAAGTTTCTCTAATTCCCATAAGGAAAAATAAAATGACTCAAAGAGTCGGCAAAACATGAGCCAAAATGAGAAAAAACAGAGTGCTTAAGGAAAGATGCAGTTGTTCTATTCAATCATTCCCTACCTTAGTCCAAAAGCCTTTATTATATTTCGAAAAATCCCTACATGATTTCAAGCCGAGTGAACTTGCATTAATGGTGATTTACATGAGGGGCAAGTACATGGTACCTAGAACCGTACTTGTGACATTCTTTTGAGAGAGATGAGCGAACTTTTCTCTAATCCTTGAATTGAGTGTTGTATTCTTAAGTAAGATATGCTAACGGAGGGTAGAGGAGGAGGAGTTTGGGATCTACAATGACCTACATGAAAGAGCGTACTTCCTTGATGAACAAAGTCAACTCTTGATTCTCTAGTGTCACATTAGAACTATTGTGCTTAAAAAGTCAAATCATTGCCTTGTTGATAATTCATAAGTGTTGTGGGTAATTGTTGGTCCCAATTGATGTGTGTTTGATTCATTTTAGCATAGTTGGAAAAGCTCTTAGTTTATGGAGGTGGGAATTACTTTAATTGCTTGAGAACAAGAAAAAACTTAAGTTTGGGGGAGTTGATAAGTGGGAATTTTGACTACTTATTAACGCCTTTTTACTTTCGTTTTAGTCCAAAAGTGCTTAATTATATTCCCGAAAACTGATGAAATGTGCTTAAATGCAGGAGCATGGGGAAATGAGCCAAAAAGATGAAATTCTATTCAAAAAGGAGTAAAATGAACGCAAGGACAAAAAGCAAGCAAAAGGCTAAATTTGCGCACCGTAGAATTCCTTCTGCGGCTGCAAAATACAACAAGGATACAACAGAGGTCTAATACAATGTGCGGACCGCACAATTATTGTGCAGCCACAGAAGAAATCAAAGAGTTCAAGATCAGATAAGTCTCAGTTCGAGCTTCAAGGATATGCGGACCGCACAGTTATTGTGCGACCGCGGAATTTAGCCATGCGGCCGCACTCAATTTTATGTGGTCCGCAGAAGAGCCCTATGTGTCCGCACTCAGTTTTGTGCGGACTACAGAACAAGTGACATGCGGCTGAAAACTATGAATTTTGACGCATTTTATGCTCCTTCTTGCTTGCGCTTTGATTATAAATTCATACAAAATAGTCCCAAAAGGCTCATAACTTGTGCTTGATTGCATGTTTGATCAACAAAGTAACAAGATATTAAAGATCAGCTCAAAAGGAGTGAAACTTACACAAGCACCAAAGACAAGACAAACTCAGGAAAAACAGGCCTAGTGCGGCCGCACTAGAGAGGTTTAGAGACTCAGCATTTCAGGCTTCGAAGTAATGCAACCGCATTACACTTTGTGCGATTGGCGGTGGACCTCTGCGGCCACACTCCCATTCTGTGTGGTCCACAAAGACAAGGTTCAGAGAGATGCCATGTTCAGAGGTTCAAGCCTGTGCAGTCCGCGGTCGAGTTTGTACGGACCGCGCTAGAAGCCTTCGCGGTCACAGTCCATTTTGTGCGATCCGCGGAGCCTGGGTTCAGAGAGTCAAGATTACAAGTTCAAGAGCCTAATGCGGTCTTACACCATTTTGTGTGGTCCACACTAACCCCGCAGGAGCAATTTTGTCCAGTTTTTCTAGCTTAGTATAAATAGAACCTTTTTTCCATTTTTAGGGCATCAGATATTATCAGGCGTTAGCTGCGCTCATGAGAAGATTTTTCTTAGCCATTTTGGGCATTTTTACTTAGTTTTTATCATTGAATCTTTGTATTTACCTTAGCAATTAATTAATATGTCTTTATCTTCATCTATTTCTCTATTTTTCTCTTCAAGCATGAGTAGCTAGACCCATTAGCTAGGGTTATGGCTCAACCCTAGTGTGGGTAATTGATGGGTGTTGTGATTTAAGGTTAGATTGACTATGGGTGATTGTTATTTGGGTCAATTTCATGGTTTAATCTATGAATTAGTGGATGCAAACACTAATTTGTGCTAAGTTAACTTGGGTTCTTCTTGAGAAAGAGAGCCTAAGTCTCCGAAATTGACCCAACAAGGAATTGGGATGGACTCAAGAGAATTGATAGTCCCAATTAAAGGGTTAAACCTCGAGAGAGTAATACCCGACTTGAACCCCAGTTGCTTGAGCAAATTTGCCTAACTATTGGTCTTGAGAAAGTCAATTGGGCAAAATTACTCTCTCCACCAAGAGGTGTGAGAATGGGTAAAATTGTGCAACAGTTATAGCAATTTCCCCAATCATGTCAATCATGTCTTAGGTTCAATTACCCGTCAATTGGCCACCTAGGAGGATGCCACTACCCTAGTGTATATTAAACTATTAGATACAACTTGTAGCAATTTACTCGTAGTTAATCTAGTAGCAATTATAATTTGTAGTTTGATAATAGTAGAATATAAAGAAAACCCAAAAATGATTAGAAGTGATATTTGGAACAAATACGCAATTCCAACCAAAATAGATACTCGACTCCATTCCTAGCTCTCTGTGGAAATCAATCCCGACCCACAAATCGGGTAAAAGCTATTCGACCCTCTCTTCCTACTTTTTAGTAGTGTGGAGTAGGATGCGATCACTTTTTGGCGCCGTTGTCGGGGAGCTAACGGTTTTGGCTATCTATTTAGTTAGTTTTGTGTATTGTTCTTCTTTCCTTCTTTGTTACATACTTATTTGTTTCACTACCTAGGTACCAATATGGCTTTGAACAACGCTAATGACCCTCTTGGAAACGTGATTGCGGGGGAGGAGGTAGATGATGTTGAGCAAGATGAGGTGCCTCTTGTACCTCAAGGACAACGTAGAGGCCGCAATGCCAATGCTAATCCAAATGACAATATTCCAGACCCTCCTCCGCCACCTCCAAGAGTGACTCCCAGAGTACTTCCAAACTAGGGTTATGCAAGTGCTATTGTCCACCCTGAATCCGGGAGGGCAACTTTCAGATAACCAATGTAATGTTGACCTTACTTGAGCAATGTAGGTCTTCATGGGCGCTGCGGACCAAAATGCCTACAAACATCTCAAGGGGTTCGTGGATACATGCTGGGGGAGCAAACAGACGAATGTGTCTGAGGATGCTCTTAGGTTGAGACTTTTCCCATTCTCACTTCGGGGGAAGGCATTAGATTGGCTCGAGAGACTACCCAACCATTCCATCACAACTTGGGATGAGTTGGCGGATAAATTCATTTCTAAATTCTTTTCACCCGGGCATATGGCAGCACTTCGAGATGAGATATTGGCTTTCAAGCAAGAGCCCACGGAACCTTTGCATGAGATTTGGGAGCGGTATAGAACGATGGTGAAGGAATTCCCCAATAATGATATGACCGACGCTATGATCCAACAAACTTTCTACCGGGGCATCAATACAACAAATCAATGCATAGTGAACCAACTTGCCGGGGGCAGCTTTATGAAGCTGGCATATGATGTGGCATGTGATGTACTTGATGAGATGGCCGACATTTCTTCTTCATGGCAAAGTAGAGCCAATGTACCTCAAGGTGACCTTACGGTTATTCATTTGCACAAGGAATTACATGACCATGGGCAAGCTATAGCGGAGTTGACAACTACTATGAATCAATTGGCTAAGGCACAGTTACAACAAGTCCAAAATCCTCGCCAAGTGAATGTCATGGAGGGTGTTAATATGCTTGTCAACAAGAGAAGGCAAAGAAGGCAACAAAACCAATTCTGAGCAATTTGATGATGCATGTTATGGTTTTCAAAATGATGGTTATGATGACCAAAGTGAAGAGGTTCAATATGTAAACAACTATCAAGGCCAATGGGGCAACTCTTCCAACCAACAACAGTGGAGACCTCAAGGCAATTGGGGTAATCAACAACAAAACAGTGACAATTGGGGGAACAATAACCAAAACAACAACTGGGGCAATCAGAACAACAATCAAGGCAACCAAGGGAATTGGAATGGTAATAACAATAATTGGGGTGGCAATAATAATCAAAAAGGATGGAACAATGGAAACCAAGGAAACCGGGGGTAAGGCTTTCAAAGGCCCCCAATGTACCAACAACCGAACAATCCACCACCATTTCCATCTCAAGGTCCTAGTTCTTTGGGTAATTATATGGGTAGAATTTAAATGATGTTCGTGCAGATGATGAAGAGGAATGCAGATTCTGATGCACAGTTAGCTTCTCATAACACCTCTATCCAAAACTTGGAGGTGCAATTAGGCCAAATCTCTTAGTCATTGAATACTCGCCCGAAGGGTGCTCTACCAAGTGATACGGTAGTGAATCCAAAAGGTAGGAACAATCATGTTATGGCGGTCACAACAAGAAGTGGGAGAGGTAGTGATGTGAATGCCTCTAAGAAAAAGCAAGTCATGGATGATGATGTTGAGTTGCAAGATGACGAAGTCCCTTTGGTAGTTGAAAATGTGGTTGATGAAAATGTGAACAATGAAGTGAGGATTGATATTCAAGAAGTCGAGATGGAAACTCAAAATGATATGAACCCGTCTAGGGAACACATAATTGACATGCCAGAGCCGGTTATGCCAAAAGCCAAGGCTCCTTTGCCAAGGCCATATCCACCTTATCCTCAAAGGCTCGCGAAGCGGAAGAATGATAATCAGTTTAAAAAGTTCATTGACATGATGAAGAGCTTATCTATTAATGTGCCTTTGGTGGAGGCACTTGAACAAATGTCGGGTTATGCAAAATTCATGAAAGACTGTGATGACCCGGCCAGTCTTCTCATGAGTTACCGCTCTGTTTCCCCCATTCCTGCTTTATTATGCTTCGTTATCCGTGTTTTATGTGAGTAAGTTGGGTAGTTTGCGTTCGGAGTGGATTTGGTAAGAAATGAGACACTTAGTCTCTTTTAAGAAGGATTAAGTTGGAAAAGTCAACCGGGTGTTGACTTATATGTTAGAGGGATCGGCTGTGGGTTTTGATGGTTCGGTTAGCTTTGGGAGGTGAGTTATGACTTAGGAGTGTGATCGTAATTAGTTTTGGAGGTCCGGTGTAGAATTAGGCTTGAATTGGCGAAGTTAGTATTTTGGCAATTTTCGGTGGGTAGGTGAGATTTTGATCCGAGGGTCAAAATGGAATTCCGAGAGTTGTTGTAGCTTCACTATGTCTTTTGTGATGTGTGTGCATAATTTTAGGTCATTCGGATGTGGTTTGGTTGGGTTTTTGATCAAAAGCGTATTTCGGAAGTTTTTAGAAAACTTAGGCTAGAATTCGATGAGTTTTGGGTAATTTGGTGTTGTTTGAGGTGTTTTGATGATTAGAGAAAGTTTGAATGAGGTATTAGGATGTGTTTATGCTTTTGGTTGAGGTCCCAGGGGCCTCGGGTGAGTTTCGGGTGGTCAATCAGACCACTTTTGAGTTTGGAAAGTTGCAGAAAATTTATCTCAGCAGTTGCAACAATTTATCTCTTCGCGTTCGCATAAGGGTCCTCGCGTTCGCGAAGAGTAAGAGGAGGAAGGTGTGAAATTGGCCTTCGCGTTCACGAGTCAGGACATGCATTCGCGAAAGGGAGTGAGCTTGGTGCATCGCGTTCGCGAGGGGTACTGTCGCGTTCCCATAGAAGGATTTGAGTCAGGGGATTAGAAGTGAAATTGTGCTTCGCGTTCGCAGGTGTGTTGTCGCGTTCGCGAAGGGTCGCCTAGGCAAAGCATCCCATTCACGAGTCCTATGTCACGATCGCATAGAAGGAAAATCTGATCAAGATAAGTTGTGCATCGCGAACGCAAGAGTTTGACCGCGTTCGCGAAGAAGGAATATCAGAACTGGACAGAAAGTTTATAAGTTATTTCATCCGCGATTTTAAGTCATTTTTCCTCCATAGTTGAGCATGTTGAGAGATTTTTACGGGTGATTAAAGAAGGATTCAAGGAGAATTGATTGGAGGTAAGATTTTTGAACCTAAAACGTGATTCTATTGTGAAATCAACCTAGAAATTCATGGAACTAAGATAAAAATGGAAGAAATAGGGCTTAGGATTTTGAACTTTTAAATTGGGATTTGAAGGACCATTTGAGGTCGGATTTGAGAACTTTTGATATTTATGAACTCGTAGGGTGATAAGGAATCTAATGATGTGAAAATTTCTGAGTTTCGAGTAGTGGGTCCGGGGCCCGGGTTTTGCTAATTTTGGGATTTTTGATATTTTTCGATTGTTTTCACTTGGGCTTTGTTCCCTTAGCATATTGTGACGTATTCATTCTGATTTTGGATAGATTCGATGCGCGTGGAGGCCGATTCGAGGGGCAAAGGCATCGCGAGCTAAATTGTAGCCGGTTCGAGGTGAGTAATGATTGTAAATGATGTCCTGAGGGTTTGAAACCCCGGATTGCACATCATAGTGCTATATTGAGGTAAGACACACGCTTGATGATAAGCGTGGAGTCGTTTACTATTGGAAGTTGTGACTTGGTCCGTCCCGGCTAATGATTTTATCGCGTATTTGACTGAAACTTGTTTGTTATCATCATAATTTGGGCTGATTGCCATATTTGGGTTTCGTGCCAACTATTTAACCCTCCAGGGATTTTTATCACTACTTCCTCACTGTATTGATTTATCACTTGAACTCAGTCCTGTTGATATTTACTGTTTTACAAACTCAGCCACTTTTACTCATATTTGAAACTTAAATGATATTTCTAAAAGATGTTTTGGGCTGAGAACTACTATTTTACTAATGCCCGAGGGGCTTGTGATGATTTTTGGACTGAGGGCCGAGGGCCATATGTGAGGATATGCTGAGCGATATGAGGCCGAGGGCCTGAGATACTTTTATATGCCACGAGGTGGCTTGAGTGATGTGAGGTCAAGTGCCGAGTGATGTCAGGCCAAGTGCCGAGAGATGATGCCATGAGGTGGCTTGATATAGCACTTGGGCTATAAGGGGCCTCTCCGGAGTCTACACACCCACAGTGAGCGTGGGTACCCATCATGATCTGAGAGTGAGCCCGAGGGGCTGATACTGTTCTGAGCGATTGTTACTGTGCTCGAGGGGCAAATTTCTACTTGTTATTTACCTGCTAAATTACCTGTTTTACTTGGTTTAAAGGAATTTCATTTGACTTCCTCACTGATTTACTGCTTTAAGTGATTTTTACTACCTGATATAGAATTGCTTTGTGCCTTTACATGTTCTTGCTTTCAGCCATTATTTATGATTATTACTCGCTGAGTCGGAGTACTCACATTACTCCCTGCACCATGTGTGCAGATTCAGGCATCGCAGAGTCCGCTCATGAATGCTAATCCTCCTAGTCCAGGCAGTATTTTCGGAGACTACGAGGTAGCTGTTGGCGTTCGTAGCCCTCGTGCCTCCCTTATCTTACTATTTTCATGTCCTTGAACTTCTGTATCATATTTCGTATCTAGTAGACTGGTATCCGGATTTATTAGTTGCTCATGACTTGTGACACCCCGGTTTGGGCTGTGTCGGGATGATTTCTACTGTTGTTATCGTTATTTCCGCAAATTATGGTTATTGTATCATGTTTTAGAACTATTTATGGTATTTAACTATTTAAATGAGGTGTTCTGTTTTGGTCTGTTGGCCTTGTCTTCACGAGAGGTGCCATTACGACCAGGTTCAGGGTTAGGGTCGTGACAAGTTGGTATCAGAGCCTAGGTTACTTAGGTCTCACGAGTCATGAGCAAGTTTAGTAGAGTCTTGTGGATTGGTACGGAGACGTCTGTATTTATCCTCGAGAGGCTGCAGAACCTTTAGGAAAAAATTCACATTCTTGAAATCCTTATCGTGCGAACTTGTTATTCCGAGTACTGAACTTCTGTTATTCTATTCTCTCACAGATGGTGAGGATGCGAATTACCTGACGAGGTGGAAAACCACCAATGCCACCAGCTGAGATCACCAGAGGCTATGGACGCGGTCGTGGTCGTGGTAGAGGCAGAGCAACGAGGGCAGCACCTGTAGATCCACCAGCTGCCCTAGCTCCGGATCAGGCTCCAACTATGGATGCTCCAGCAATACCAGTTCAGGCCCCAACTGTGCCCATCGTGATTTTGGGTCTTCAAGAGGCCTTGGCACAAATCTTATCAATTTGCACTGGCCTGGCTTTGGCAGTTTCAGCCACTACAGCAGCAGCTACTTCACAGGCTGGGGGAGGTAATCAAACCCCCGCTGCTCGCACACCTAAGCAGGTAGTACAGGGACTTCAGACGCCAGGGGCACCTCCAACCAAGCCGGTTGCACCAGCTCAGGAGTTTGTAGTGCTAGTTATGCCGGATAATGAGCAGCATCGTCTTGAGAGGTTTGGTAGACTCCAGCCTCCGTCATTCAATGGTGCTGAGGGAGAGGATGCCCAGGGTTTTCTAGATAAGTGTCAGCGGATGCTCCGTACAGTAGGGATTCTTGAGACTAGTGGTGTGGCATTTACCACCTTTCAGTTTACTGGGGCTGCCTTCACTTGGTGGGAGGCGTATATGAGGCGTAAGCCGGTTGGTGTGGCGCCCCTTACTTGGCAGCAGTTCTCCACTCTCTTCTTGGAGAAGTATGTACCACAGTTCCGCAGAGAGGAGCTGCGTAAACAGTTTGAGTGGTTGCGATAGGAGGATATGACTATGTCACAGTATGAGTCGAGGTTTTCTGAGTTGGCTCGTCATGCTATTTTGATGATTCCGACAAATCGTGAGAGGATCAGGAGATTTGTTGATAGCCTTAACTATCATCTTTGTATTCTTATGACCCGAGAGAGGGTGTTGGGTGCTACGTTCGAGGAGGTGGTTGATATCGCTCGCGAGATTGAGACGGTTCGCCATCAGGATCGAGAGGAGAGGGAGGCCAAGAGGCCTCGAGGATCTGGCAGTTACAGTGGTGCTCCTTCAAGGGGCCAGTTCCAGCATGGTAGAGGTCGTTCTTTCAGGCCTACACAGTCATCCCATCCAGAGTATCGCGGGGTATCTTCAGGTCGTGGTTATCATGGGTCTCAGCAGGGTGTCAGCCTTCACTCAGCGCCCTCCCAGCTCAGAGCTCATCTCGTGCCCTGTCGGCTTAGGGTTCTTCTATGTCGAGTGCATCTGCTAGCCACTCCGGTGCGAGGGGTTCCCTTCAGTCCCCTTCTCCAGCACCTGGGAGTTGTTTTGATTGTGGAGAGTTTGGGCATGTGTAGAGGTAGTGTCCTCGTCGTGTTGCTAGTTCGTCCCAATAGAGGGGTCAGCCCTCGACTTCTACTCCAGTTACTTCACCACCCGCCCAACCAGCTAGGGGTGGAGGTTAGGAATCCAGGGGTCGCCCTAGAGGGGGAGGTCGATCAGGGGTCGATCAGGCCCATTTCTATGCATTTCCAGACAGGCCAGATGTTATTGCTTTAGATGTTGTCATTACAGGTATTGTTTCAGTCTTCCACAAAGATGCCTCTATATTATTTGATCCCGGTTCCACCTTTTCCTATGTGTCATCATACTTTGCTCGCTATTTGGGTACGCCCCGTGAGTTTCTTGCTTTACCTGTTCATATATCTACACCTAGTGGGTGATACTGTTGTTGTGGACCGTGTGTACCAGTCATGTGTGGTGACTATTGGGGGTCTGGAGACCCGAGTAGATCTATTGCTATTGAGCATGGTGGATTTTGAAGTCATTTTGGGCATGGATTGGCTATCTCTGTGTCGTGCTATTCTAGACTGTCATGCTAAAACAGTCACTTTGGCTATGCCGGGTGTACCGTGGATCGAGTGGCGTGGTGTGACTGATTATGTTCCTAGTAGAGTGATATCTTTCTTGAAGGCCCAACGTATGGTTGGTAAGGGTTGCCTTTCATATCTAGCGTTTGTGAGGGATGTTGGAGCTAAGACTCCCAATATTGATTCTGTCCCAGTTGTGAGGGATTTTCCCGATGTATTTCCTATAGACCTTCCGGGCATGCCACCGGATAGGGATATTGATTTTGGTATTGACCTGGTGCCGGGCACTCATCCCATTTCTATTCTGCCATATCGTATGGCACCAGCAGAGTTGAAAGAATTGAAAGAACAACTTCAGGAACTCCTAGATAAGGGGTTTATTCGGCCTAGTGTGTCACCTTGGGGTGCGCCAGTCCTGTTTGTGAAGAAGAAGGATGGCACCATGAGAATGTGCATTGATTATAGGCAATTGAATAAGGTAACAATTAAGAACAAGTATCCTTTGCCTCGCATTGATGATTTATTTGACCAGCTTCAGGGAGCGAGGGTGTTCTCCAAGATTGATCTCCATTCGGGTTATCACCAGTTGAAGATCAGGGATTCAGATATTCTTAAGACTGTTTTCAGGACCAGATATGGTCATTTTGAGTTCCTTGTGATGTCTTTCGGGTTGACCAATGCCCCAGCAGCGTTTATGTATTTGATGAACAGTGTATTTCGGCCTTATCTGGACTCGTTCGTTATTGTATTCATTGATGATATTCTGGTGTACTCGCGTAGTTAGGAGGAGCACGCGGAGCATTTAAGAGTTGTATTGCAAAGATTGAGGGAGGAAAAGCTTTATGCAAAATTCTCCAAGTGTGAGTTTTGGCTCAGTTCAGTGGCTTTATTGGGGCACGTGGTGTCCAACGAGGGTATTTAGGTTGATCCAAAGAAGATAGAGGCGGTTCAGAGTTGGCCCGCCCTCATCCACAGAGATTCGTAGCTTTCTTGGTTTGGCAGGCTATTATCGCCGGTTTGTTCAGGGATTCTCATCTATCGCATCGCCCTAGACCAAGTTGACTTAGAAGGGTGTTTCATTTGTATGGTCAGACGAGTGTGAAGAGAGCTTTTAGAAGCTCAAGACAGCTTTGACCACAGCTTCAGTATTGGTTTTACCATCAGCTTCAGGTTCATATACCGTTATTATGATGCTTCGAGAGTTGGGATTGGTTGTGTATTGATGCAGGAGGGTAGAGTTATTGCTTATGATTCTCGTCAGTTGAAGCCCCATGAGAAGAACTGCCCCGTTCATGATTTGGAGTTGGCTGCCATAGTTCATGCATTGAAGATTTGGAGGCATTATTTGTATGGTGTATCTTATGAGGTATTCACCGATCATCACAGTCTTCAGCATTTGTTCAAGCAAAAGGATCTTAATTTGAGGCAGCGGAGGTGGTTGGAGTTGCTTAAGGATTATGATATCACTATATTGTACAATCCGGAAAAGGCCAATGTGGTGGCCGATGCTTTGAGCCGAAAGGTAGTGAGTATAGGGAATTTGGCATATATTCCAGTTGGGGAGAGACCTCTTGCAGTTGATGTTCAGGCCTTGGCCAATCGGTTTGTGAGGTTGGATATTTCGGAGCCTAGTCGGGTGTTGGCGTGTGTGGTTTCTCGGTCTTCCTTATATGATCACATCAAAGAGCGCCAGTATGATGATCCGCATTTGTTTGTCCTTAAGGACAGGGTGCAGCATGATGATGCTAGAGACGTGAGCATTGGTGATGATGGGGTGTTGAGGATGCAGGGCCGGATTTGTGTGCCCAATGTGGATGGGCTAAGAGAGTTGGTTCTGGAGGAGGCCCATAGCTTGCTGTATTGTATTCATCTGGGTGCCGCGAAGATGTACCAGGATTTCAGGCAGCACTATTAGTGGAGAAGAATGAAGAAAGATATTGTAGGATTTGTAGCTCGGTGTATCAATTGTCAGCAGGTGAAATATGAGCATCAGAGACCGGGTGGCTTACTTTAGCAGATGGTTATTCCTGAGTGGAAGTGGGAGAGGATCACTATGGACTTTGTTGTTGAACTTCCATGGACTTTGAAGAAGTTTGATGCTATTTGGGTGATTATGGATCGGCTGACCAAGTCCGCGCACATCATTCCTATCTGTACTACTTATTCTTCAGAGCGGTTGGCAGAGATATATATTCAGGAGATTGTTCGATTGCATGGTGTCCCAATTTCTATCATTTCAGATCGGGGCACTCAGTTTACTTCCCAGTTTTGGAAGTCTGTTCAGCGAGAGTTGGGTACTCAGGTGGAGTTGAGCACAACTTTTCATCCTCAGACGGACGGGCAGTCCGAGCGTACTATTCAGATATTGGAGGACATGTTGTGTTCTTGTGTTATTGATTTCGGAGGTTCATGGGATAAGTTTCTACCGCTTGCAGAGTTTGCTTACAACAATAGCTACTAGACGAGTATTCAGATGGCTCTATATGAGGCTTTGTATGGGAGGAGGTGTAGATCTCCAGTCGGTTGGTTCGAGCCCGGTGAGGCTAGGCTATTGGGGACAGCTTTGGTTCATGATGTCTTAGAGAAGGTGAAGGTGATTCAGGAGAGGCTTCGTACAGCGCAGTCGCGACAGAAGAGTTATGCGGACTGGAAGGTCCAAGATATGTCCTACATGGTTGGTGAGAAGGTCTTGCTGAAGGTTTCGCCCATGAAGGGTGTTATGAGATTTGGGAAGAAAGGAAAGTTGAGTCTGCGGTTCATTGGTCATTTTGAGGTACTTCGGAGGATCGGGTAAGTGGCTTATGAGCTTGCTTTGCCACCCAGCTTGTCTAGCGTGCATCCGGTATTTCATGTTTCTATGCTCTGGAAGTATATTGGGGACCCGTCTCATGTTTTGGACTTCACCACGGTTCAGTTGGATGATGATTTGACCTTTGATGTGGAGCCAGTAGCTATTTTGGGACGTCATGTTCAAAAGTTGAGGTCAAAGGATATAGCTTCAGTGAAGGTGTATTGGAGAGGTCGGCCCATGGAGGAGGCTACCTGGGAGATTGAGCGGGAGATGCGGAACAGATATCCTAACTTATTTGAGGCTTCAGGTATGTTTCTTGACTCGTTCGAAGACGAACGTTTATTTAAGTTGGGGAGGATGTGATGACCCGGCCAGTCGTCTCATGAGTTACCGCTTTGTTACCCCCATTCCTGCTTTATTATGCTTCGTTATCCGTGTTTTATGTGAACGAGTTAGGTAGTTTGCATTCGGAGTGGATTTGGTAAGAAATGAGACACTTAGTCTTTTTTAAGATAGTTTAAGTTGGAAAAGTCAACCGGGTGTTGACTTATGAGTTAGAGGGCTCGGATGTGAGTTCTGATGGTTCGGTTAGCTTCGAGGGGTGAGTTATGACTTAGGAGTGTGATCGGAATTGGTTTTGGAGGTCCGGTGTAGAATTAGGCTTGAATTAGCGAAGTTAGTATTATGGCGATTTCCCGTGGGTAGGTGAGATTTTGATCCGAGAATCGGAATGGAATTCCGAGAGTTTCTATAGCTTCGTTATGTCATTTGTGATGTGAGTGCAAAATTTCAGGTTATTCAGACGTGGTTTGGTTGGGTTTTTTATCAAAAGCGTATTTCGGAAGTTTTTAGAAAACTTAGGCTTGAATTCGATGCGTTTTGGGTAATTTAATGTTATTTGAGGTGTTTTGATTATTGGATCAAGTTTGAATGAGGTTTTAGGATATGTTGGTGCTTTTGGTTGAGGTTCCGGGGGCCTCAGGTGAGTTTCGGGTGGTCAATCGGACCACTTTTTAGTTTGGAAAGTTGCAGAAAATTTATCTCAGCAGTTGCAGCAATTTATCTCTTCGCGTTCGCGAAGAGTAAGAGGAGGAAGGTATTAAATTGTCCTTCACGTTCATGAGGCAGGCCACGCATTCGCGAAGGGGTATGAGCTTGGTGCATCACGTCCGCGAGGGGTACTGTCGCGTTCGCATAGAATGATTTGAGTCAGTGGATTAGAAGTGAAATTGTGCTTCGCGTTCGCAGGTGTGTTGTCGCGTTCGCGAAGGGTCGCCTAGGAAAAGCATCGCGTTCGCGAGTCCTATGTCGCAATCGTGTAGAAGGAAAATCTGGTCAAGATAAGTTGTGCATCGCGAAAGCGAGAGTTTGATCGCGTTCGCGAAGAAGGAATATCAGAACTGGACAGAAAGTTTATAAGTTATTTCATCCGCGATTTTGAGTCATTTTTCCTCCATAGTTGAGCATGTTGAGAGATTTTTGAGGTTGATTAAAGAAGGATTCAAGGAGAATTGATTGGAGGTCAGAATTTTGAACATAAAACGTGATTCTATTGTGAAATCAACCTAGAAATTCATGGAACTAAGCTAAAAATGGAAGAACTAGGGCTTGAGATTTTGAACTTTTAAATTGGGATTTAAAGGACCATTTGAGGTTGGATTTGAGAATTTTTGATATGTATGAACTCGTGGAATGATAAGGAATCTAATGATGTGAAAATTTCAGAGTTTCGAGAAGTGGACCCGGGGCTCGGGTTTTGCTAATTTCGGGATTTTTGATATTTTTGATTGTTTTTGCTTGGTCTTTGTTCCCTTAGCATATTGTGATGTATTCGTTATGATTTTAGATAGATTTGACGCGTGTGGAGGCCGATTCGAGGGGCAAAGGCGTTGCGAGCTAGAGTTGTAGCCGGTTCGAGGTGAGTAACGATTGTAAATAATGTTCTGAGGATTTGAAACCCCGGATTGCACATTGTAGTGCTATATTGAGGTGAGACACGCGCTTGATAATGAGCGTGGAGTCGTTTACTATTGAGGATTGTGACTTGATCCGTCTCGGCTGATGATTTTACTGCGTATTTGACTGAAACTTGTTTGTTATCATCATGATTTGGGTTGATTGCCATATTTGGGATTCGTGCCAACTATTTGAACCCTCCGGGAATTTTTATCACTACTTCATCACTGTATTGATTTATCACTTGAACTCAGTCATGTTGATATTTACTGTTTTACAAACTCAACCACTTTTACTCATATTTGAAACTTAAATGATATTTCTAAAAGATGTTTTGGGTTGAGAACTACTAATTTACTAATGCCCGAGGGGCTTGTGATGATTTTTGGTCTGAGTGAGGCCGAGCACCATATGTGAGGATATGCTGAGCGATATGAGGCCGAGGGCCTGAGATACTTTTATACGCCACGAGGTGGCTTGAGTGACGTGAGGCCGAGTGCCGAGTGATGTGAGGCCGAGTGCCGAGAGATGATGCCACGAGGTGGCTTGATATAGCGCTTGGGCCGTAAGGGGCCCCTCCGGAGTCTGCACACCCACAGTGAGCGCGAGTACCCATCATGATCTGAGAGTGAGCCCGAGGGGCTGATACTGTACTGAGAGTGAGCCCGAGGGGCTGATACTGTTCTGAGTGATTGTTACTGTGCTCGAGGGGCGAATTTCTACTTGTTATTTACCTGCTAAATTACCTGTTTTACTTGGTTTAAAGGAATTTCATTTGACTTCCTCACTGATTTACTGCTTTAAGTGATTTTTACTGCCTGATATAGAATTGCTTTGTGCCTTTACGTGTTTTCTTGCTTTCAACCATTATTTATGATTATTACTCACTGAGTCGGAGTACTCACATTACTCCCTGCACCGTGTGTGCAGATTCAGGCATCGTAGAGTCCGCTCCTGAGTGCTGATCCTCCGAGTCCAGGCAGTATTTTCGGAGACTACGAGGTAGCTGTTGGCGTTCGCAGCGCTTGTGCCTCCCTTATCTTACTATTTTCATGTCCTTGAACTTCTGTATCGAATTTCGTATCTAGTAGACTGGTATCCAGATTTATTAGTTGCTCATGACTTGTGACACCCCGGTTTGGGCTGTGTCGGGATGGTTTCTACTGTTGTTATCGTTATTTCCGCAAATTATGGTTATTATATCATATTTTAGAACTACTTATGGTATTTAACTTTTTAAATGAGGTGTTCTATTTTGGTCTGGCTGGCCTTGTCTTCACGAGAGGCGCCGTCACGATCGGGTTCGGGGTTAAGGTCGTGATTGGTTACAAAGAAGCGTTCTATGGATTGTGAAACTATAAAGATGACCTACCAAGTTAGTGCTATAGTGCATTCAATGGCCCCGAAGCTTGAAGTTCCCGGTGCTTTCACCATTCCTTGCACCATTGGAGTGCGTATTTTGCCAAGGCTCTATGTGACTTGGGATCTAGTATCAATTTGATGCCCTACTCGATTTTCAAAACTTTGGATATCGGGCAACCTAGGTCAACCTCAATGAGACTTCAAATGGTGGATCGATCGATGAAGCGACCTTTAGGCATTATTGATGACGTGTTTGTCTGAGTGGACAAATTCATATTTCCGGCCGACTTTGTGATTCTGGATTGCAAGGTGGACTATGAGGTTCCTATTATCTTGGTAAGGCCTTTCCTTGAAACAGGGAAGGCATTGGTTGATGTTGAAGCGGGTGAGCTCACTTTCCGAGTGGGAAATGAAAAGGTCATCTTTCATATGTGCAAATCTATAGAGCAGACCAATAGTACCGAGGTGTGTTCTTTTGCTGACCTCGTCACAGCAGTGATAATTGATGACACCAGTGCAATGATCAATGTGGAGGACCCATTGGAAGTCGTATTTTTAAATCTTGATGTCAATGAGGATGCAAGCCGAGTGGAGTGCGTGAATGCTTTACATGGAATGGGCTCTTATTCTTATGAGCCTAGAAAATTGTCTTTGGATCTTGAAAACCGGAAAACTCCACCAACAAAACCATCAATTGAGGAGCCACCGGTGTTGGAGTTGAAACCACTTCCTCCACACCTCAGGTATGAATTCTTAGGCTCAAATTCTACTTTACTAGTTATTCTTTCTTCTTGCCTAACTAACATGCAAGTTGAGGCCACTTTGGCGATGCTTCAAAAGCGGAAAAGGGTAATTGGATGGACTTTGGCTGACATTCGGGGAATAAGCCCCGCATTCTGTATGCACAAAATTATTTTGGAGGATGATGCAAAACCTTCCTTGGATCATCAAAGAAGATTGAACGAGGCAATTCAAGAAGTGGTGAAGAAAGAAGTAATCAAGTGGTTGGATGCCAGTGTTGTGTACCCCATTTCGATAGCTCATGGACTTCTTCGGTGCAATGTGTACCGAAAAAGTGTGGTATGATTGTGGTAACAAATGACAATAATGAACTTATTCCCACTCGGACAGTTACCGGATGGAGGGTATGTATGGACTACCGGAAGCTAAACAAAGTAACCCGAAGGGATCATTTCCCATTGTCATTCCTTGACCAAATGCTTGATCGTCTTGCTGAGCGTGCTTTTTATTGCTTTTGGGATGGATACTCGGGGTATAATCAAATCTTGATTGCTTCGGAAGATCAGGAAAAGACCACATTCACTTGTCCATATGGCACATTTGCTTTCTCTAGGATGTCGTTCGGGTTGTGTAATGTTCCGGCGACCTTCCAACGATGCATGATGGCTATTTTCACCGACATGGGGGAAGATATCTTGGAGGTATTCATGGATGATTTCAGTGTGGTTAGTGATTCCTTTGAAGAGTGTTTGAGAAATTTGGATAGAGTATTAGCCCGATGTGAGGACACCAATCTCGTGCTTAATTGGGAAAAATGTCACTTCATGGTGGAAGAAGGCATAGTGTTGGGCCACAAGATTTCAAAGCATGGAATTGAAGTTTACAAAGCCAAGATAGAGGTGATTTCAAGGCTTCATCCCCCATTTCCGTCAAGGGGTGAGGAGTTTTCTTGGGCACGCGGGGTTCTACCGGAGGTTTATAAATGATTTTTCAAAGGTGGTAAACCCCTTGTGCAAGCTACTAGAAAAGGATGCAACGTTTGTGTTCGATGAGGGATGTATGCAAGCATTTGAGCTTCTCAAGCTTAAGTTGACCACTACCCCAATCATTACCGCACCAAATTGGAGCTTGCCTTTCGAGCTCATGTGTGACGCAAGTGACGTTGCGGTTGGGGTTGTCTTGGGTCAAAAGGTTAACAAGATGTTTCATCCGGTGTACTACGCAAGCAAGACCATGAATGAGGCTCAATGGAACTACACGGTTACCGAAAAAGAGTTGTTGGCTATAGTATTTGCAATGGAAAAGTTTCGACACGTTGCTTTCTAAGTACGGTGTCAATCACAAAGTTTCTACCCCGATCACCCTCAAGCAAGTGGTCAAGTGGAAGTCTCCAATCGGAAAATCAAAAGCATATTGTCAAAGACGATCAATGCAAATAGGACCAATTGGTCGAAGAAGTTGGATGACGCTCTATGGGCTTATCGGACGGCTTACAAAACTTCGATTGGGATGTCTCCATATCGGTTGGTATTTGGGAAAGCATGCCATCTTCCGGTTGAGTTAGAGCACAAGGCCATGTGGGCTTTGAGGAAGTTGAATCTTGAATGGGATGTTGCAGCCAATCTTCATGTAAAGCAGCTCAATGAACTCGATGAATTTAGATTCCATGTCTACTCCAGTTCATCCTTGTATAAGGACAAGATGAAGTACCTTCATGACAAATATGCTCGTGGAAAGGAGTTCAAAGTAGGTGATTTGGTTCTCTTGTTCAACTCCCGATTACGTCTGTTTCCGGGAAAACTCAAATCCAAATGGAGTGGACCGTTTGAAGTTGTATTTGTGACCCCTTTTGGTGCTCTTGATTTGAAAAATAAAAATGGTGAAGTCTTCAGAGTTAACGGGCACCAGGTCAAGCATTATCTTGGAAAGTTTGATGATAGCCACGTGGTGGCTCTTCTTCATCCCAAATGATGTGGTGGTAACATACGTCGTGCCGCGACGTTAAATCAGGTGCTTCTTGGGAGGCAACCCATGTGTTTTTCTTCTTGTTGTTTTCTTTGATTTTCTTTGTAGTATAGGATTGATTTTTGGGCTAACTGGTTATGAGATGTTGCAGGGATTGTTTTGATGCAGTGCAAGACACAATGAAGAAATTGTTCAGTCTCTGAAGTTGCCAGTGCGGCTGCACTACACTTTGTGCGGTCTGTACTGGTGAAGGCCAAAGTGATACCTCTCTAAAGTTGGCCACTGTGGCTGCACTACACTTTGTGCGGTCTACAGTGGACCACTGCGGCCGCAATCTGCTTTGTGCTGACCGTAGTGGGATAATTGGCCAAGTTTGATCATAACAGCTTAATGCGGACCACGGTCCATTTTATGCGGTCCGTATTGGTAGGTGAGAATGGGCCCCAGGGGTTTTTCTATAAATAGACCCTAAGGGCCTCCTTTTACCCTTTTCGCAAAATTGAACCTCAGAGACTCTAAATATTGTTCCTCTTCTTCTTTAATCGTTATTGCTTGATTGGCACTGTTTAACTTCACTTCATCTCATAATCTAGTAACATTACACTCATTTCTTCTTTCTTTAATTTTGTAATTTATTTTAATTTCCATTTTTCTTAATTTATATTCTTCTTCCTCCCGTAATTAGTTCGATTTCTAGGTTATATTAGTTTAAATGTTGATTCCTGTGGACTTAGTAGTTTAATGGACTGGGTAATCGATTAGGGCCTCTAATTAGGTGGAAATTTGACCTTAAAAGCAAAATCTCAAGCCATAACTTAGTGCCACTTCTAGGCACCCTATGCGGACCGCGATCATTTTTGTGCGGTCCGTGGTGCCCCAGTGCGGACCGCACTGTTGAACTTCTAAAAGATAACCCTTGAGCAGTGCAGCCGCACTACATTTTGCACGGTCCACACTGGTCTAGTGCGGCCGCAATACCATTTTGTGTAGGTCGCACTGTCAAGATTCAAAGGGTGGGTATTCTGAACCCCACCCCTGTGCGGACCACACTACCATTTTGTGCGGACCGTACTGGTCCCTGTGCGGCCGCACTCCATTTTGTGCGGTCCGCACTAGGTAGCTTCTGAGGACTGTCTGCAACACTTTGATTCTGTTCTGCAATTTGTTCTGCTGCAATAACTTGAACTGCCTTGATTGATACTAACAAATACTTTGAATGATGTTTGCAGACAATGGTAAAACAAAGAGGCAAGGGATCAAAACAACCCGGGAGAGGTGAGTCCTCCCGGGGGGGACAAGGGCAAGAAGATGATTCGATTCACTCCCCAGGTGAGAGAAAACATAAAAAAGATGAGGAAAGCAATAAAATAGTTGATCGAGCATGTGATCAGTCGGGGAGTGAATATGTGCCCTCCTAGGACATCTCTTCAGATTATGTGTCAGAAAATGTGGAAGATTGGCCGGCAGATTTAGACTAACAGATGATACTCCTCCACCATCACCCACTTCCCAAGCACTAAGGCATGTTTCTATTGAGTCGTCTGAGGGCTCAGCAGCCGGCAGTGGTGAATACTCCACCTCCCACACAGCTTCATTATCCGGGGAGGGTGCAGGCGGAGGTGAGGAGGAGGTACAGGGAGATGAGGAGGTAGCTGGAGGTGGTGAGCCTCAAGTGGGAGGTATTATTAGAACAAGAAAACTAGATGTTTGGGAGGATAGGTTCGTGGATGAGGTAGCGTACCACAAATTTCGGGAGTGGTGGCCGGTGAGGAAGTTGACCGGAGCGGAGTTTCATTGACAAAGATCTACTACCCCACAACCCCAACGTGCAAAGATAGTTCAGAACTAGAGTGGGTTGGGAGCACTTCTTAGATAACTTTGTGGATGCCAACGAGCATTTGGTCAAAGAGATTTATTGTAATGTAGCCCACATCAAAAAGGGCTCCAAAGTGACCAAAGTTCGTAATTTGAAAGTTTTGTTCGATGGGAAGTCAATTAATGAATACTTGGGCTTCGGTGAGGAGGATGGGACTCTATATATGGCGAAGATGGAGATGGGCGAGGAGGTCCGTCCATGGTTATCTCAGTACCTAGCAATCCCAAGTACCATTCCTGATTGGTTGACAACTGGGGTCAAAATATTGCGGAGCACCCTAAACTTTGAGGCAAGGGGTTGGGAGACCTTTATTTGCAGCCGGTTGGACCCGACCACTCATGACCAGACGCTTCCTCTCCACCAGGCTATTTTGGTTGCTTCAATTATGGCGGGGTACCCCATCAACATGGGGAATGTGATGTCCAAAATTATCACCATTGTGGGAGTAGAGCATGACCGAAACTACCCTTTCCCCAACTTCCTCACCGAGTACTTCACAGATCTAGAGGTGGAGCCGAGGCCATATGACATGGTCAAGGCGACATCCCCATTTTCCTAGTATAGCTTGAAGGGGAATGACAACCCCAAGGACAAGAACTACAAAGCCCCGCTTCTGCCCCAACTGGCCAGTCTGAAGAGCCAGTTGTGGTAGAGGTCCATGTTGAGCCTACCTCCACTTCTGCTGACTTACCCCCCGGACCTTCCACATCTTCAGCCATTCCTCCTGGCCCTTCCACATCAGCAGGCCTGGAGATCCTATGTACCCTGGCCCATCCCATTATTGCCCACCGGCTGAGCCAGGCCCTGCTGAGTATAAACAACTAGATGCAGACTGCCTCATCCAAGTTGTCCACATTGACTACTACTGTAGAGGCTCAGTCGGCACCTCAGCCAGCACAGGTCCCATAGTCGATAGAAGATGCTTTGAAGGAGATACTTGAGAACCAGAAGAAAATCCTCACCACTTAGGATGCATTGGCCAAGGCAGTTGATTCACACAGCAAGGCTCTCAAGGAGCTTGCTCGGGAGCACAAGAAGCTTAGGAAGACACGGGCATCCAAGGAGTCCGTGAAGGAGCTGCGGGCAGATGATGATAGATTGAAGGCAGACCAGCTGCCTTTGGACCTGTTTCTTGATGATCCAGTCCCAGCAGCTCATCTATAGCCGGAGAAGACCCAGAGGCCTCCGAAGAGGAGGAGGATTCCTAGAGCAGATGATGCCATCATCCAGTTGGCGGACCCACCGGAGATTTCCTCTAGTCAGCCACCAGATGTACCAGTTCCACAGCCTATCGAGGTCCAGGCCCCAGTCCCAGTAGCAGCAGAGCAGACCACCAGGAACCAGTTTGAGGTTCCCGAGCACAGAGGACCCAGGGACCACCCATGATCCTATGCAGACAGACACGGCTTAGGGAGTCTTCTATATCCTTTTTCTCTATATTTTTGGTGCTTAGTTAGACTAGTTGTCATTGGGGACAATGCCAACTTTCATTTGAGGGGGTGAACCCTACATGTTTTTTGGATGACTGTATATATTGACATTTTTTATGCTTTCTTGATTTTTCACATTTGGTCTGTATATAATTTGATATTTAGTTACTTTTATCGAACTTTTTATCTTTCTTTGGGTCTGTATATAAAGTTACATCACATTGTATATATTCATCCCCCGTTGTATATTCAAATCCCCTATTGTATATATTCATTCTATTTTTCGCAAAAAAAATAATCATTTTTAGCTTCTTATTTATGTTCGTAGCTTTTTGTTTTGTTTTGGACATTTTTAATAAGCCTTTGGTTTTCTTAATGCCACGGTTCTTTCCAAAGGTAGAGTGTTGTGTGAACCGGGTGTCTTTTTCCAATGATGGATGGCGTGACAACCTTCTTAAGGGTTTGAGTCCGTTTTTCTTTTTGTTTTTGTAGTTTGTAGTTAAGGGTACCTCAAGCAAAGCTTCACTTGGGCCTAGCACATTTGCCTTTGATCCCATAGTCAAAGACAAACTGTTGTGTTTAGGATGGTGAAAGTCATGACCTTGAGACTTTTGTGTTAACCGATAATCATCAAGTGGTTTTTCATGACCATTGTGTTCTCAAATCGTATCTAAGGTCGTTGTGGGCCCCCGACTCTATGTCTTTAGCAATCCCTTAGCTTGTGTGGTGAGTAATTGAATTGCAAGTCCAAGTCCTAAGCCATTGGTCTTGAACTTGCCCTGAATGTTTGTTGAGGCGAAATCATAAGTGAATTTTGACTTTAGGCATGATTATAGGCTCTCCTTGATCCAAATGATAGTTTGAACAAATCCATAGTCTACCAATGATATGAACCCTAGTTAACCCTTTTGAGCCTTAGACTTTCATCATTCAAGAACCATGATACAAGCCTTTACCCGTTCTAAAAGATACCCGCTCTTGGTACCTGATCTTTCCTTTAGCATATGGCAAAAGTATAAGTTTGGGGGGAGAGAAGAAAATGGCAACAAAGTGGTAAAAAGGCACAAAAAACGAAGAAAAGAAAAGGCAATGAAAAAGAAAGAAAAGCAAAAGACAAAAAGATTGATCAATGTGAAAAGGAATAAAGAGGGATTCAAGAAAAGCAAAGAATGAAAGGTGTCGAAAAGTTGAAAAGGGAGAAAAGGTTTGAAAAGCATAAGAAAGAGTGGCAATGTGTCTCTCTAACCCCTTAGAAAAGAAGTGAAATGACTCAAAGAGTCAAGAGAATGCTTGCCAAAGGAATCAAAAGAAGTGCTTAAGGGAAGATGGAACCCACTTAGACCAAAACATTTCCTACCCTGAACCAAAAGCCTTCACAATGACTCCACAAAAGCCATATATGATCTTGAGTTGAATGAAGCTTACATTAGTGGATACTCACATAAAGGGCAAGCATATGGTACTTAGAGCCGGACTTGTGACTTTTTCTTGAGAGAGATGAGTGAATTTCCATTAACCTTGGTTTGTGTGCCAATATTCTAAAAAGGTGAGGTTTGCTTAGGTAGAGATGAAGATGTGTGAGTTTGGGTTCCACAATGACCAAAGTAATTGAGAGAGTTCTTTGATACGTTGAGTCAACTCTTGATGCTCTTGTGTCGCACTTGATCCATGATTTTTCAAAGGTTAAATGTTGTTAATGATTCATTTGTATTGAGGGCAATTGTTAGTCCCAATTGATGCTAGTTGAGGTTGCTTTAGGACAGCTAAAATTTTCTTGGATTTTCCCTTAAGGGGTGGGTCTTATTTTGTTGCTTGAGGACAAGCAAAAGCTTAAGTTTGGGGGAGTTGATAACTAGAGATTTTGACGCATTTTATGCTCCTTCTTGCTTGCGTTTTGATTATAAATTCATACTAAATAGTCCCAAAAGGCTCATAAGTTGTGCTTGATTGCAGGTTTGATCAACAAAGTGACAAGATGTCAAAGATCAGCTCAAAAGGAGTGAAACTTGCACAAGTACCAAAGACAAGACAAATTCAGGAAAAACAGGCCTAGTATGGTCGCACTACACTTTGTGCGGTCCGCACTACACTTTGTGCGGTCTGCACTAGAGAGGTTCAGAGACTCAGCATTTCAGGATTCGAAGCAATGCGGCCGCACTACACTTTGTGCGGTCCGCGGTGGACCTCTACGGCCGCACTCCCATTTTGTGCGGTCCGCAGAGACAAGGTTCAGAGAGATGCCAAGTTCAGAGGTTCAAGCATGTGCGGTCCGCGGTCGAGTTTGTGCGGACCGAGCTAGAAGCCTCCGTGGCCGCAGTCCATTTTGTGCAGTCTGCGGAGCCTGGGTTCAGAGACTCAAGATTGCAAGTTCAAGAGCCTAGTGCGGCCGCACACCATTTTGTACGGTCCGCACTAACCCCCCATGGGCAATTTTGTCCAGTTTTTCTAGCTTAGTATAAATAGAACCTTTTTCCATTTTTAGGGCATCGGATATTATCAGACGTTAGTTGCGCTCGTGAGAAGATTTTTCTTATCCATTTTGGGCATTTTTACTTAGTTTTTATCATTGAATCTTTGTATTTACCTTAGCAATTAATTAATATGTCTTTATCTTCATCTATTTCTCTGTTTTTCTCTTCAAGCATGAGTATCTAAACCCATTAGCTAGGGTTGTGGCTCAACCCTAGTGTGGGTAATTGATGGGTGTTGTGATTTAAGGTTAGATTGACTATGGGTATTTGTTATTTGGGTCAATTTCATGGTTTAATCTATGAATTAGTGGTTGCAAATACTAGTTTGTGCTAAGTTGACTTGGGTTCTTCTTGAGAAAGAGAGCCTAAGTCTCCGAAATTGACCTAACAAGGAATTGGATGGACTCAACAGAATTGATAGTCCCAATTAAAGGGTTAAACCTCGAGAGAGTAATACCCGACTTGAACCCAGTTGCTTGAGCAAATTTGCTTACCCTATTGGTCTTGAGAAAGTCAATTGGGCAAAATCACTCTTTCTACCGAGAGGTGTGAGAGTGGGTAAAATTGTGCAACGGTTATATCATATTCCCCAATCATGTCAATCGTGCCTTAGGTTCAATTACGCGTCAATTGGCCACCTAGGAGGATGCCATTACCCTAGTGTCTTTTAAACTATTAGATACAACTTGTAGCAATTTACTCGTAGTTAACCTAGTAGCAATTATAATTTGTAGTTTGATAATAGCAGAATATAAAGAAAACCCAAAAATGATTAGAAGTGATATTTTGAACAAATGCGCAATTCCAACTTAAATAGATACTCGACCCTCTGTGAAAATCGGGTAAAAGCTATTGCGACCCTCTCTTCCTAATTTTTAGTAGTGTGGAGTAGGCTGTGATCAGCGGCCGCAATCCAGAATTATGCGGCCGCAGACCAAGCTCCTGCCAAGACTGAAGAAGAAGTGTGGACCGCACATGGAATTGTGCAGCCGCAGAATCTCCGAAAGGGCATTTTTATCCGAAATTTTCAGTTGTGTATAAATAGTCTTTTTTGACGAATTTAGGTCAAGTTTTGAATATCCAAACATCCGTAGCCGTTTTTCTTTATTGGTTTTAGCAACATTAGCTTACTTTAGTGATTAAACATTAGATTTTTATCTTTTAATCTTTCAATATGAGTTTGATTATCATTTCTTCTCTATTTTCTTCATTACCCACTATGAGTAGCTAAATTTCTAGCTAGGGTTGTGACCCAGCCCTAGTGTGGGTATCTAATGGGTGTTTGATTTAAGGTTTGTTTACGGTTGGGTGTGTAATATTTAGCCTAGTTCTTGCTATAATTGTAGAATTGATGGTTGCAAACATTGATTCAAGCCTATTTGACTTAGTCTCTACTTGAGAAAGAGAGACTTAGTCTAGGAAAACTAGGCTAATAAGAAATTGGGATGAACTCAAGAGATTGATAGTCCTAATTAAAAGGTTGAACCTAGAGATAGTAAGACCCGAGTTGATCATTTATCAATTGTTTTGTGCAATACTCGTTTAGGCTTGAGAAAGCCGAATTGGGAAAAACCACTCTCTTACCGAGAGGTTTTGAGTGGGTAATTATGTGTTGATTGATATAATACATCCCGACCAACGAAACCCGCTCCAAAGCCCACAATCCGTTAGGTAAACATCTAGGTGGAAGTCACAGCCGTAGACCTTTTACATATTTGAAAAACAACCATAAAAATATTATTCTCTAGTTTCATATTTTATAATTGCAAACTGTAGCATAATTTAGAAGTAGGATCAAAACAAAGTTTGTGGTAGTGCAACTTAGAACACTTTACGCGCTTAGTCCAAATATATACCACTAATCTCATCTACGCTCCCGGTGGATTCGATCCCGACTCCTAGTTGGGTAATTATTATTGCAACCGACCGCTTCACAACCCCAATTTGAGGTGTGATTTGGGCGAGATCACCAGTCTCTCACATCTCCTAATAGGAGCATCAATGCTTCTCCTCTTTATGTGTCCGAACCATCTAAGCCTCGATTCTCGCATCTTGTCCTCCACGAAGGCCACTCCCACTTTGTCTTGAATAACGTTATATTCCTAATCTTATCTCTCCTTGTATACCCACTCATCCATCTCAACATCCTCATTTCTGCTACTTTCATCTTCTTCACATGTGAGTTGTTGATTGGCCAACACTCTGCCCCATATATAACATAGTTGGTCGAACTACCACTTCGTAAAATTTACCTTTAAGTCTTGGCGGCACATTTTTCACATAAAATGCCAAATGTGAGCCTCCATTTCACTCATCCCGCTCCAATACGATGTGTGACATCTTCGTCAATCTCCCCGTTACCCCTGGATAATAGACCCGAAATACTTGAAACTACTTTTTTTGGGGATAACTTGAAATATTTAGACTCCAAAATCTGCCTCTAAACCTCCAATCTTGCATTAACCCCTCTTCGAAATTCTATACATTAAGAAACAAGAATAGTTGTACTAATAATAAGTACATAAAACCATAAAATATATAATATTATGAAAAACTTATATATTATAGCAAAATTTATCCATTATGATAATCTTGATATAAAGTTTCATTACATAAATAATTGCTGCATTATAATAGTTTGACCATATACCCAAACAACCCCTAAGAAATACTAATAGAAAACATCGACGAGTACGCCAGCCTCTCGTTGGCAGTTTCAGCCACTACCCTTTCACTCCCTCGACGAGTCCGTCACTCTCCCCCCATACCTAATATCCATCCCACCAAACACTCATTTTCACTATATATTCATCTTCTTCCCTTTCTTCTCAAAAATCTCCCTTTCTTTCTTTTTCTTTTCTTCTTAAATTTTCTTATTCATTCCGCCATGGAAGGAGCTGCTACTGCTCAAGCTCTATCTCGTATTGGGTTAGCTGGCCTAGCTGTTATGGGCCAAAATCTAGCCCTAAACATAGCCGAGAAAGGGTTCCCGATCTCCGTTTACAATAGAACCACTTCTAAAGTTGACGAAACCCTAGATCGCGCTCAACGCGAAGGTCAACTACCTTTAACCGGTCAGTACAATCCGCGTGATTTCGTGCTGTCGATTCAACGGCCCAGATCTGTTATCATCCTCGTTAAAGCTGGGGCCCCCGTTGATCAGACGATTGCTGCTTTAGCTGAACACATGGAGCCTGGCGATACGATTATTGATGGAGGTAACGAGTGGTACGAGAACACTGAACGGCGTATTGGTGAAGCTTCGAGTAAAGGGCTTTTGTATTTGGGTATGGGTGTTTCTGGTGGTGAAGATGGGGCTAGAAATGGGCCCTCGCTTATGCCCGGTGGGTCCCACGGGGCTTACATGAACATCAAAGACATTCTCGAGAAAGTTGCGGCTCAAGTTGAGGACGGGCCGTGTGTTACTTACATTGGCGAAGGCGGGTCGGGTAATTTCGTAAAAATGGTGCATAACGGGATTGAGTATGGTGATATGCAGTTGATTTCGGAGGCTTATGATGTGTTGAAGAATGCGGGCGGGTTGAGTAACTCCGAATTGGCAGATATTTTCGCTGAGTGGAACCGTGGTGAACTGGAGAGTTTTCTGGTTGAAATTACAGCGGATATATTTAATGTGAAGGATGAGAAAACGGGGAGTGGTGAGCTAGTGGATAAGATTTTGGATAAGACAGGAATGAAGGGAACGGGGAAATGGACTGTGCAGCAGGCTGCTGAGCTGTCAATTGCAGCTCCCACAATTGCTGCTTCGTTGGATAGTAGGTATATGAGTGGATTGAAGGAAGAGCGGGAAGACGCCGCAGGGATTTTTAAGAAGGAAGGGTTAAAGGAGGAGATAAATTTTGATGTGAATGGGAGTAGTGTTGATAAGAAGAGATTGATTGATGATGTGAGGCAGGCATTGTACGCCTCGAAAATTTGTAGTTATGCTCAGGGAATGAATTTGCTAAGGGCGAAGAGAGCTGAGAAGGGGTGGAATTTGAATTTGGGAGAGATGGCGAGGATTTGGAAGGGCGGGTGTATTATCAGGGCAGTGTTCTTGGATCGGATTAAGAAGGCGTATCAGAGGAATCCTGGGTTGGCTAACTTGATGGTTGACACGGAATTTGCCAGGGAGATGGTGCAGAGGCAAGCTGCATGGAGGAGAGTGGTGGGTCTGGCCATCCAGAGGGGAATTAGTGTTCCTGGAATGTCTGCAAGTCTTCAATATTTTGATACCTATAGGCGTTCTAGGCTTCCCGCAAACCTCGTGCAGGCTCAAAGGGACTATTTTGGGGCACATACTTATGAGAGAATTGATATGCCAGGAGCATACCATACTGAGTGGTCTAAGCTTGCTAGGAAGGCCAGAGTGTAATGCTGCTGCAGCTGTTGCAGATTATGATAAAAATCTGGTATTAGTTGAGCTTTGTCAACTATTGATTCTAAATTGTGCTATTCAGGCATTTAAAATTTAGAATGTGACTTGTTGAGAATTTTTACTTGTTGCTAGTTTTGCAGTTAATAATGTTGTATGCCTTTGAACATTATAGGGCCTTGGCAATTGAATGACTTCTTTATTGAAGTTAAAGAAGTTGCATTTCCTACATTATGCATAAATATTCCCTGCATTTTATTGATCCATTAAATTTCTTTCAGCTTCGCCTATCTCCAAACTGCTACATCTGATATTTAAAAATATGATAATAATGATGATATAGCGAGTCGCATGTGTTGGTCTTCAGTGCTCTGTTCCGAAAGCCTTATATATATGTGTACATTGATTTGAACTATTAAACTTATTAGAGAAGAATAATTTACTGTGAAATAGAGCTATGGCTGTAATGGTGAAAGAACCTTAGGACTGTGGATAAATTATGCTGCAGTGCTTCAGTAAATATGTGGATTTGACAATTAATGCTTAAATTTAAAGGGTAAACAATATTGAGTATGTGTTTAAGTGGAAAATTGGGGTGCTTGTATATGGCTCTTATCCCTTTGATGCTGGATGGGAGAATAGGAAGGAGGGAAGGGAAGAAGATGAGAAGTCTCAGAGAAAGGCAGTGGCCTGGTCATTGGACTCAAGAAGTTGAGGAAGGATGAGAAGAGGCAACATTAAAAGAAAATAGGTTGCTCTTGATTAGTGCCTAAATTTGATTTAGTAAAAAACGCATTGGGTATAAGACCTTCTGAATATCAGAAATCTTAGTATTTATTTTTTCAATTGAGCCCCCTCTCCCCTCCCTGTTCTTATTACTCCACAGCTCTCTCTCTGTTCTTATTACTCCACAGCTCTCTCTGTTTCTATTCTACCTATCAAAAGAAAAAATTCCCTTGATTATTGCTTTTGCGCTTGTAATGTGGTCAATTAGGATTATTATAGCCGATTTCAACTTGTATGGGACTGAGGCATAGTTGTTGTTGCTTTTGCGCTTCTTTACCTTTTCTCAACAGTGTTTCTGAACTGCCACTTTCAGAGGTTCGTTTTTTCTTTTGTTGGTTTTTGTTCGATACTAATGATTCCATCTTAATAAAATTTGTACAAATAACATGATTCTTGCTGTCCTAAGCATATCATGATAACATTTTCCCAAACCTGCATATCTGCTAGGCTTATGCTATTTAAGGAAAATCTTTTTAGCTATTTAAGGTTATTCATCGATATTTTCACAGAAACTGCTGCTTTTGATGTAGTTTCAGATTTTTGTGATTACTTTCAGCTACTATAATTTTGCCCGACTGGGAGCTAACCATTTGAAATCCTTTAAAATATTTTGGTCTTATGACTACTAAGAATTGGGGTTTGATTCCTGTTCTCTGTTTGATAGCTACAGGATGGTTTTCAAGTATTTCCCATAAATCAAAATACATTCTTTCACCTCAAGAAATTGATATTACAAACAAGATTATTTTACTTAATTTTTCTTCTCTGCCAAGTGGTCGTGCAGTTATGTCTTTAGTGCAAGTTAATCAGTTGTGGAGTAAATGATGGGTGGATTGCTCAGCTTGACGTGCTTATGCGATTGGCATTAAAGTTCTTCTGCAATTGGTTTCATCAACGTCAAGCTTGTTCTTTGAGGGTTTTCACTTATGAACGTGACAATTTAAATAAATGCCTTCTCCTACCTTGGATGCTTAAGTTTTTCCTTGCTGATATTCATAGATATCTGTGATATAGACTTTCAATCTCCCATTTTCTCAGTGACAAGTACTCGAGTAAGTTCTGAATACCAGTGTTCCTTCACTGACAGTTTGCCCTTGAAAAGATTGATCTCTTATGTAGATTTGCCTCCATCAGGAATTTGTTTGTTCTAGTTTAATATTAGATATTCTGTCTGCTTCTCTGAAAGAACTTTAGTTCAATCCTTTGCTGCTCTCTGTCTAGAGTATTGTCCCCTACTCTTTGCACGTCTGTGTATCATATAGATCTTCAACTCCATTATTAGTTTTGAAGTTTTGATGCAACATAAATGACATGTAGTGTAGTGTTGTAATTAATAAGATTCTTATTGACTGCTTCTGGAAGCATCTTGCTTTTGAACTGCAATTATAGTGCACTACTGATTTTGAGAACACTGGGTTAGGATTGGTGGTTAACAGAGTTTAATATCTCATGCTGTTACTATAAGATGTTCTGCTCCTTAAAATTTCTTTTTTCTGCATTGTGGCTGGTAGATTGTTTTTCACTAAAAAAGAGCTTCATCCGCTTATTATCATGTCCAGGTTTCCATTTCACTTGACCTTAGCGTCTTGTGGTGTCTCTGAAAACATAGCATATGCCTGGCCTTCCCCCCTTTTATTTTTCTTTCTTTTTTCTCCCCCATTCGAGCTTCAATATTACAGGCATATTGTAAGTTAATACCTTTTTTAACCTTCATTTTCGATAAAAAGAAATAAAATAAAGGGCTAACAGTGTATTCTTCTTATATATTAGAAGCATATTAACATAGCCTTCCCGGTCAAGACTGCATCTAATTTTCCCAAAAGCCTTTCATTCTTTATCCGTAGTTTGAGATTAGTTGTTCCTTGGTTTCAGGTAGCAGTGTCAATTTGTGGTGTGGGGGTGAGGGCTTGGGTCAAAACTCTGAAGGTCAAGGCACGTCAAGTGATAGATGACGACTCAACCTTTCCATAAATATGTTTAAATCAATACTAAGTTGGATCAAATTTGATTTAAGCGGCATAACACAACTTACCTAATCAACCAATTTATAGTAACAATAAAGTAAACATATTATGTTTCACTCTTTCCTTTTGTTTTCCTTTTTTTAGGATAATTTTAAAAAGTTTAGCCCAAAACAGAGGACAAAATCAACCAGCTCGGTCGTTCACTTTTGGTTCATCTTGGCCTTTTCATTGCAAATAGTACTCCGAAGCTCAATTAATATTGATTCCACTGTTGTTATGTTTCCTTTTGTTTTCCTTTTTTTAGGATAATTTTAAAAAGTTTAGCCCAAAATAGAGGACAAAATCAACCAGCTCGGTCGTTCTCTTTTGGTTCATCTTGGCCTTTTCATTGCAAATAGTACTCCGAAGCTCAATTAATATGGATTCCACTGTTGTTAGAATATGTTATGTTTGTTAACAATGAAAAATAGATGATAACAGTATTAGGAATACAGAACATAAAATTGCATCTGCTAGAAATTCGTCAGCAAAGAATGAAGATGCCCTAAGATTTTATCCATAAGGGCAAACGAAAGGTATATCATATTAAGTCCAGTTAGAATAAACTTAAAGATTTACCTACACTAGCAAATCACCTCCATAGAGAGCCAATAACCCTTAACAAAACCATAATTTAATCAATTTATGCAAGTTAATAAATAAGCAAAATTCAAAGATTTGCTGAGACTTTAATTACGCACCTCAAAGCAACTGGCAAGTTAGAAGTTAGTGCAATATCAACAGATGAAGCTATTGATTCTCTCAATTTCACTAACACGCAGCAGCGGATATACAGCAGCAGGATACATACAAGCCCATACAACAGTTTTTACATAGGCACTGAACAATTAACCTGTCACTACAATTTAAACCTTTCTGGAAACTAGGGTCGACAACATCTTACAGTTAGCATTCCACCTCTTCTCAAAGCCCTCACTGACATCTAAAAAAGTCCAGTATGGCTGCAAACAAAGGCATCATGTTAGTATCTAAGCATTTATTGTCGGATAGTAAGCTCAGCTCGAAGATGGAGAATCCCATTAATGAAGTATACACTATCTTCAGCCATAAAAGCAGTCCAAGGGATGCCAAACAGGTTCCTGTAGCCAACAGCCTTGCCACCGGTGAATGTGTAGTTCCCCTTATACTTGCTCACATAGTCCTCGGTTGGCTTTGTCCGAGCTGCAAACTCATAATCCACTGCAAATGACACTGACCCCTTCTCTTGCATGCCTAAAAACAACCCAAAGCAATGGAATGAACTCTGTTGATCCATGTTACAATGAGCTGATAGGAAAAAACCCTGTCCACCCAAATGGAAAGCCTGAGAGTAAACTCTACCAGCAGGAAAGAGACTATTGCACTCTTCCCGTTTTGTATCTAGGTAAACAATACATTGCTGACGAGGTAGTTCAAACTCGACAACTTTAACTGGTCTATACTTGTAAGCACGCTCCACAAAACAATGGTGTGAGGCACTGCCCTCCTCAGCAGCAAGAGAACGCTGCCGGTATGGTGCTTCAGCTTTGAAAAATAGAGCCTCCAGGACAACCTTTGAAGATAGTTCAGGATCAAAGTCATTGCAAGTTAGAACTTTCTTCAGCTTCCTGCATGTCATGTACGGAAAACGAATGAGGCAACAAAGACGTGAGCCCAATATTTCACGTCGTTCCTCCAAGTTTGGGTAATGGATGCGAGCCCATTTTAACACAAAGTCATATACAGCATCCTCTGAAGCAACCTGAAGATCGTCATTGGAGAGAACAGCCACAATTCCTGCAAGAGGCAAGTTCAACACCTCTTCTTGGAACCTGGGAAGGATTTTAGGATAACATTTCAGATGACAAATTCTACGCTGAAACAATCAAAAACCCTATCTAAAGAGTGAACAAGTCTCTGATAAATAGGACAACTTGAAAACACTCTGAAATGTGATACAAGAAGCTCTTTACTAAAGGGAAGACTGGAGGTCCTTTTGTTCACTAGTTAGTAATGAAACAAACAGCTAGTTTATAAAGCCCCAAAACTAGGCTTGTCAATGAAGTGTTTAGGAAAAGCAAACTCATTCTGAAATAGGGATGACGGAATGAAGTTAGTTCGTGAAAAAGGGATGACAGAATGAAGTTAGCTCGTGATGAAGAGGAAAATTGGAATTGATGACAAGCCTCTTGCTTTCCTTCACTTTTCTATTTCCAAGCAACAGTTTTAAGCTCCACTTTCAAAACAATCAACAAGAGTAATAAAAAAACTACTTCTTGGAAGAGCTCTCACTTGGTTATATCCTTGAAACGTGCAGCGAGGAACTGTTTTGCAGCATCAGTCAGTGGCAGAACTGCATCAGCCATTAAAACGCCAGAAGGAAGATCCAAATAAAGCAAGGCTGATTCACAAGTCATGGGAAGATTCCGCAATAAACGGCTGCAGTATCTCATGCATGATGCAACCTCAAATTTGTCAGCAGCCATAAGCACGTCAAGCAAGGGAGTAGGCGTTATCGTAGATAAAGCATTGCTATACATAAAACTCAATAGCTCCATGAAGGCAGCTTCTTCTGCGAAAATGATTGAGAAAGGTGGAGGTCAAAAGAAGAATATATGTTATAGCTAATTAAAGAAACTGTGTAAGAATTTCTTCTTCAAGCTAAGTTGCGTGGACTCTTCGATTTTGGTGCCGTCCCCGCCCCCGATACGAGACGGGGACGGGAGCGGGATACATCCCGGATTCGGTCAACTGACTTCGGACACTTTGATCGGAGTCCATCAATAAATTTGGGAGAAAAATTGAGATTTTGATTTCTCAAAATCAAAAACAAAACAGATTTAGGAGAATGAAAGAATAATGTCCATCTTGGAGAATCAAAGATTGAATTCTACAATATTCATGTAAGTTTTTCACAGAATATCTCTCAAAATTTACAATATTTTTATAGCTCTATTTTTTATTAGCCGAATCCCCGCACCCGTATCTATATCCAAATCCGCACCCCCGTATCTTAAAATTTAGATTTTGTCGAATCTGATACTCGGATCCGTCCCCGTATCGCATACCCGCATCCAAGTCCGAGCAACTTAGTCTTCAAGTATGCTATAGAAAGCAAAACAAACAGTAGTGCTTGGAGCATGTTTATAACCCCGCAAACATATTTGTAGACAAATCAATTTCTCACACAGATGCTTTAAAGAGTATCAGACACGATTCTTGATTCTTGATCTGGTGTTCGATTCTTCTACATTTAGACTTTTTTGGATTCATCAAGATAGGAAAAATACCAGATACGTTAAGGCATACAGCAAAAAAGCACATGGGTTAAAGTATGGTTTATCAGGTACCTAGCCCCTTATGGTAACACGTTTTTAAGGTCTAGAATCGTGTTTGGAGTTCAAATGTCAAACCTAAATCATGTACACATTTGGGCAGCATAAATGTGAATTTTCACATTCACGTTGGAACTGTTTCCAAGTAGCTTTTTATAGAATGTGACATTTCTAGTGTAGCACTCACACTGCTTAACATAAAATAACCTTTGCCCATGATTTTAGATACTCCATAGAAGATAATATATTATTACTAGTCACATTAACATTTTAGTTTCCAAACACTAACAAAAAAAAAATCAACTTTTTTTCTTTTTAACAACAACAAAAATTTTCAATGTTATATGGAACTTTGACTTGTTGGGCCGTTTAAAAAAAAAAAGATACCTTTCTGTATTTGAATCTTTTTTCTTTAGTTTCTGACTTAGTTATGTTATTTATCTAACTTATATGTCAAAAGTTTTTTATCTTAAACTACAAATCCGATCAAATGCCATTTGAAAAATGGAAAGAGAGGGAGTATAAGAATCTCATTTATCAAAACCTATTTTAAGAATTCACAGGTGCTCAAATCTATTTTGTCCCCAGTTTTCAGACCACCACTTATTAATCTAATGGTTAAACAGCTCAAAAACTCAATATTCATTTAGTGATTGATAGTGTTGCTCTCTAATTGAACATCCCAATTGTTAAAAACTTTTTAAAAGAGAAAATAAATACTTATGGTAAGCATCCCGAGCTGATTCATTCCAAGTTTCAAACCCGAATAGCAGTCAGCACACCTATAGGAATGTCAAGTTATGTGCACGGTATAAGGGGGAAGTGGCGCGCCCATGTAAGTAGGAGTACAGCGCATGATGCTTTTTATTCCTTTTCTTTTTTGAATTTTTTTTTTTTGGGGGGTGGGTGGGTTAAGTAACATAGAGCACAATATAGTACAGCCTACAAGCTATTCCAGTAACTTTTTACTCTAACAAATGGAAAAAGAGCTATATAACAGACACATTTGATGCTCAGAGAATACAACTGTATCCAGATTCTGACATGGGACAGCATCAGGTTAATATTATTACTTTATCGGGACGGTTCAGTCTAAGGGAAAGGACAATACCATGAAATGAGAACACAAGAAACTACAATTAAAAATGTTATTACTAACCCGAGGCATGGATTTGTACAGTAACATGCCGCTGCTCTGACTCTCTCATGCCGTTGGAGAACAGCTACGAAGAAAACAAAAAGATGTCAAAAGAAAGAGCAAATGAAAGTTCCTGACTAAGATATAACACAGAATTAAAGATTCCTAACCTTATAAAAGAATGGACTCTTTGCAGCCAAAATAGGAGAACTGATGTGTATAGTTCTAACTCGAAACCCAGTAGAAGAGTCCATGTTTGTGGACGAGTCAGTGCTCTTAGGAGCTTCACCATCCCCTATAAATGCCATAAAGTTGTTTCAAAATCCCAAAAAAAGAGAGATAAAGACCAACAACAACAACAACAAACTCAGTACCCACAAGTGGGATCTGGGGAGGGTAGAGTGTACGCAGACCTTACCCCTACCTTGTTAAGATAGAGGAGACTGTTTTCGACAGACCCTCGGCTCAAGGACAGAAGGGAAAGAGAAAAAGACCACGCGATGATAAAGGAACTTAATGTTTCACATGCTATTACATTGTAACAAATTCAGGTTTCAGATTATGCACACAAAGGATACATCCATATTCTCCTAAAAGAGTGATAGCCATGTTATGATATCTCTTAGATTCTTGTTAATATCAGGATCTAATGTTAAAACAGTTAGAATCCTTGAAATAGCAGCACAATGATGGAAACGAGATAGTTTGATCCATAGGTGGGGAAGTGCATAGGTACCAGGGTGATCTGTGATCATCTCGAGGCCGGATGGATATTCCTCAACCATTGCAACAGCTTCCTCATCTTGGTTCTCATAAGCAAGACCATCTTCTGTGTCCAGCATATTACAATTCAACATCTCCTCCTCGCGTTGCGTGAGCACATCTGCATCTGAAAGGTTTATGAGGTGAGAATCCATTAGACTGGAGAAACTAATTAATAAGCACAAATTATGTTAAAACATAAAAAACTGGATTAAGTTTTCTGATAGGCGACAGAACAGGAAATGTTGCAAGAATGGGGACAAACTCAAGTGCGTGCACTGGTAGCTGACAAACTTAAGTATGATTTAGAACAGCGGAAAAGCTTAAGTTTGTGGTTAGAGAGAGAATTAAAGTATTTAGCCGAACTTGTCAGAAAGACACTTTCAGCGACAAATGACAAGAGGATTACTACAAGATCATTAGTTTTTTTTTCTTTTTTGTTAGCAAACAAGATCATCGGTATTTAGTGCTCAAGCAACCATATTTGCGAAGAATAAGTTATGCACACTATCATTGTATAAAAATGTTTACACTATCAGTAAATTTAACGTGTGATAGCAGGTTAGTTAACGTGTGATAGCAGGTTAGTTACCATTTTCACCAGATCACTAATTAGTGTTTATCAAAAGAGATACTGTAATTACCTAATAGTGCATAGAACTTAAACTCATTTGCAAGTTATCTGATGAAGTTAGTAACTTATGCTGCAGCTACATCTGCAAGATCAATTGAGTGATTTTCATCAACAGTCAACGCTAAAGCAAATTCGTGCAATTCTATCATTTTAACCTAGCTAAATACCTTCCATTTCAAGTTGTAACTCAAGTTTGAACAAAAAATATATAAAAAATTGAAATAAATAAATTCAAGTCCTAAATTTTGCATCTTCTCCCTGTAAAGCTTGATATGTAAAAGCCCATTCTTCAGATTCATTAATCATAAAAACAAAACTATTAAGCATTTTGATGTGAAAGTTTAACCCTTGAAACAAACAAAAAAATCAAATTGCACATCTAAGTACCAAATATACATACATGAAATTAATAAAAAAATCAAAAATTGATAAAATTGTTTAAACCCTAATGGAATTAAAAGAGCTAACCATTTTCTTTCTTAATTTCTTCTCTCCTACGTTTGCGTTTGCGAGCCCAATCAACGATACTGCTACAACCCTCACCGTCGGATTTGGAGTCAGGCGAGTCTGGAACGATCTCAACTATCAAAATCCGGTCAGAGAAATTGCTGTCATTGAAAGCGAACCCGAAGTCGGATTCTGTACCCGACCCGTAACCAGAAGAGAAATCGGAGTCCATTATTATTGTTAGGGGATCAAAAATGTCGTTGTTCAAGTTTTTCATCCAATTTTTTTATCAGGAAAAAAAGAAGAAAAGGTTGAGAGAATTGAGGATAATATTATTATTATTGGTGGTGCTCAGTTATGGCTCAGGAACGAGGACGTTGTATATTTTTCTGGTTTGGTACTTTGTTTTGTTTCTATAATTAGGGGTATAAATTGGATAAAGTATATTGCCTTTGATTTCATTGTTTAGTTATGCTTGTGTTAATGTTGATTGATACTGTCTTCTTAAAAAAGTGATTTGACATATTAATTGTCTAATTGAGGGTTAACTTCTATTTGCAAAAGACCAAAATGATTAGCTTATTCTTTTTCTTTTTATCTTCTCTTGCTTTATTAACACAAGTAGGCAACACAGTCACACACAGATTAAAAGATAGAAGCACTACAACGACGTTTCAATCCTAAGCTAGTTGTAGTCATCGTACGAATCCTTAATATAATTTTTTTTTTTGGGTTTGGGGCTATTATAAGACATAATCAGTAAGTTAAACAAAATGGGCAACTGTATCCGATTTTGGTTTTAATTTGACAACTTCGCCTCATGAGTTCATGACCACAAGTTTAAACTTTTAATCTGGAATCAACGACTTAGAAAAGAAACAAAGGAGCAATAAGTGAAGGGAGAATCAGATTATCTTTGGTAAAAGAGTGGTGATCGACTATTTTTACCACAACTTCTAGTTATAGACTAATTGCCGCGCCAGAAACTTCCGACAAGAATTTTGAGTGGATCTGGAAGTTACAATGTCCTAACAAGTTTAATTTCTTTTGCGGAAATGCTCTTCCTAAATCACATAGGACCAAAATATAGATGCTATCGGGGCGGCTCAATAAATTTGGAGCCTTATTTTTTGTTATAAAAGAAAAGAAAACTCATACTATGTAATTTCATTAAAATTTTATTTTTCTAGCTTTTTTTCTTTTGCTAAAAACTTATCCAAGGAACATTTTAGGATTATATTAAACTTTCATTTTTTTGGAGTTATGAATTAATAATCGATTTTTTTCTCAATTTATGGTCCAGAGAGTGATTCCAAAAAAGATATTCTTCTCAATTATGCTCAACAATTTAATCTTATTTTTTGCTATAAAAATTTATACTTTCTCATTTAAAACACTAAATATTTTTTTAAAATTTAATTACCATATAACCTATCAAGAAAATTTGGGGCCCCAAAATTATGGGCCCCAAAGCTTTAGCAGCTTGACCCTTGGGCCGGCACTGGATGCTATAGGAATTTTTACCTCCTATAGTAAAGGTTGATACTTTATTTATTTTAAATAAATACCCTTTAAAAAAATTATATTCTATAGATACCTTTTGATTTTTATAGCCAAATATCTATTTATGGTTACCTCATATTCTTAAGCCATAAAATATCTTTGTATTATTTTTCTCTCTCATTCTTTCAGATTTTTCTCCACCCCCCTCCCCCCTCTCTCAACGCCATATTTCTCCATGGTTATCTCTCAACGCCATATTTCTGCTCCACACAACAGTGATCTCTCAGAATCAATTTCTTAGTTCTCAAATTGTGCAACCCATCAATTTCTTGCTCAGCCCTGTTGATAGCAACCCATCATCCTGAATCAATTTCTTAGTTCTCAAATTGTGCAATAAGAATTTGGGTCGTGTTTTATTTGTAACACCGGCAACCAAATAATGTTTTCCTTGATTTCGTGGTTAATTGCAACCCATCCTCACACTCTCCACAATCTCCATTGGGTCGTGTTTTCACTACCGGCTTTCGGTGAACAGCGGATGCGCCGGAAATTATGGTCTGTTCTTCAATAAAGATGACGGAGTTTGGAGTTGAGCAACTTGATTTTCTGTTAATACATTTCAATGTATTTTCATGTATTTCATTACCTTTTTTTTTCATTGTAATTCAATGTATCTCGTTGTATTCCATGTATTTCATTGTATTCACTGCCTTTTTTTTCAATGTATCCCGCTGTATTATATGTATTTCATTATATTCACTGTCTCGCTATATGCCACAAATGTATTCATATGTTTTTTTTAATTAATATAATTTATGTATTCAGATGTATTATATAATTTCTCTGAAAATTGTTATGTTTTTTGGATATTTTTTGGTTGAGAATTTTTTTATAACTGAAAATATAAAATTTGTGTATTATAATTGAGTTTGTTGAGTTATATTAGGAGTCTATTATGTTAATTGATTCACTTTCTGTTTTAAAAATAGTGTAATCCCCTAATTCACGCCGTGAATAATCTGTCCAGCTGTAATCCCATGTTTCACTCCATGAATACATTCGAATACACTCGAATACAACAACTGATTAGCTGGACTTCCCTGATTCACGCCTTTTTTTGCTACTGTGTTCATGAATACAATAGTTTAAATACATCAAATACATCTTATAACCACACAAAAGGTATCTATAATCCGTAATATAGCAAATGGTATCTATAGATGGCTAATTACTGCCAAAAGATGGTACTTTATAAAAATAATGGAGCAGGAAAGCATCATGCATATATTTGTAAACTGCCCATTACCAGACTTTTCTAGAGTAGTTTGGGTATAAACATTTCTTCTCTAGCTATACCCATCGCCAATTCGCATTGGTTAATTGCCCTTCGTGACAACAAGCCTACATTGAATAACAACATAGTCACCTGAGACGATATCTTTTCTTTTGTTGCATGGAACTTCTGGAATAATAGGAACAAAAACAATGAGAATAATACTAACATTAGTCTATCCATAAATCATGTTCTACAACATGTCTCAGGGTTGGTATAAACTAAACATTGATAGCAAAATATTCAATAGAAATAACAATGTTGATTGGGTGGCGAGTTTTCAAAAGTGAATTTACGCAAATAGCTCAACACATGCTGAACTACTAGCCCTTAAACAAGGGCTTGAACTGGGCCTTTAATTAATTATTCAGCGGCTGGAGGTGGAATCAGAAAATTAAATACCCAACTTATAACTCCATTTTATATAATTGCAGGTGATTGATATAAAAAATAAAGAAGGTGGCAATCATACACAACTTTCGTGAAGCAAATGAAGTGGCTCACATCTTAACATAAAAGGTGGTAATGATGCACAACTTTCTGGCAGATAAAAGAGGTGTCTCATCTAGTAGGCTAACGTATGTAGGTTGTTAGCCAAACTTGACAATCTAAAATCTCCTGCGTGGCAACTATCATTTGTAATGATCAAGGGAATTTCATTTCCCTTGAACCTGACTAGTTTCTATTAAATAAAAGTCGTTGTTTATCAAAATATAAAAAAATATGGTGGTTGACATAAGTCCAAAATGGTCTTTTTGAATTTGTTATATTTAATTAAGTACGAGCATTAGCAGTTGTCACGATCCAAATCATATCAAGTCGTGATAGCATCTGACGCACCCCGCTAGATGAACCAACCAACATAAAAGATAAAGTCAAACTGAAGTTCATCAAATAGATAATAATACAAACTACATCAAAAATTGGTGTCACATGTCATGAGCAACTAAGAATAGAAATACAATGCTATTTTAATATACATAAACAGAAATAAGATCTAAGGCAACCATGAACAAAATAACAGCTAATGACTGAAATGCCAATAAGTCTTTAATGCTCGCTCTCGAACTCCGCAACTGCTCAGTTTTAAAATCTATATGTAAGGTGCAGAAATATAGTATGAGTACCAGTGACCATATGTACTCAAAAAATATCAAGACTAACCTCAATAAAGTAGTGTAGGATTTAGAAAAGATACTCACTTTATATAACATGTGCATTTCATAGGCATATACAGAAATAGAGAAACAACAAAGGAATAACAAATACGAATAATAAAGTGCATAGTCAAAGTCGAAGATAAGAACTATGTTTTTCTCAGATATTATGATTAAAAGCATATACCAATACATCGAATCCGCATATAAAGGAGATATATATCAAACAACATTTATTTGAATGCTTCTACATTAGTCTAGAATGTCTAAGCATGATAAAGACTCAAACTTTACATGAACCAGACACTCTTCAAGTGTCCAACAATCCTAATAAGTCCCACGCATATATAAAAATGCATCGAATAGTACACGAGGATGGTAAACATTAATGTTGACATTCTTACATGAATACGCGCATCTCATATCAAACAAGAAACTCTAGCCTTAAGGAAAATTGAAGAGCATTATACTAATTGGGTGTAACTTAATTCAGTCAAGCTTGCTTATTTGTAGGAAAATATTAAAAAACAAAAGTTACAAAAAAGGAATAGAAAAGACAAAGAATCTATCATTATAAACTATTTAAGAATATTGAAATATTTCTCCAAAGGTACAGATGAATTCAATTAATCAGTTGGAGGATGTTTGTAAAGCGCCGAGCAGAAAACATTATATAGCTAGAATAATAATGTTACAGAAGGAAGGCAAGAACAAAGAGAAAAGACTGCTGAGACGTTAGTACTGTCATGAGCATTAATTGTGGCAAAAGTTCTTTTTACATGAAGATCCACTTCCCAATTATTTAATTGATAAAAAAAATGGAAAGTGGGGGGACTATCTGTATTGGGAAAAAACTGAATTTATATTAAAAATGATGTGGCATGACACGTGGATTAGTTGAATGGTCAAAGAACAGCAATTGACTAAGAGGCACGGTGAAAACAGCCACGGGAAGAAGAATTTAAATAGGCACGAGACGATGTATAGATACGAGTCTCGTACCAATTTAAATTATTTACAGCCAACGGATTAGAAGACATTGAAAGCAAGGATCAGATGACAGAAAGGAGTCTAAATTCATTATTAAATGTCTGATACGTTATAAAGTTGGTATTTAATAGGAATGATTGTATAACGGCCTATTTAATGTCATTTATTGCTCATGATTATATCATTAAAGCTGAGGCTTTATTCCTTTACCTAGAATGATCTATAAAAGGAAGAAGTATCATCATTTGTAAGGACACGAAATACAATTGAGAATATACTGAAATACTTATCTATTTACCTTCTACCATTGTTCTTAAAAGTATTTTATTTTTTGTCTCCTGATTATCAGTAACCCGAATTTTTCTTTTAGTTTTGACCAAGGACTCAGATTTTTGGTTAAACAAATTGGTTCCGTTACCGGGAATCTGATAATCTTTCCTTTTTAAGCTATATCTTATCTATTATCGTCACCATGTCAAACAATAACGCCGACAACAACAGTAACAACACATTGGGAAACCATGAGAATCAAATACATCAAAATCAAGATACCATGGTTCCCTCTCCTTTAAATTCACCACGTCAATCTCGTGAAGGCACTCCTGTTACTGAATCCCGTGCTGATCAACAAGAACAATCTGAACATTTTGAAGGAGTTACAACTGAAGCTTTGCAAAAGCTAATCGATGCACAAGTCGGCAAAGCTCTTCAGGCACTTGTTAGTCGATTGCCTGCTGCGCCACTTACACCGACTCCTAATAATAATACATTGGAGAACCCCCGCTCTGGTCTTGATAATTCTGGAAACGGAGCAACCCCCAGTGAACCACAAGAAGGGGGACCAGGTAATTTAAATAATTCATATTTGCAAAATTTAGTACTAACCTTGCAGAAACAGCTGAAGGAACAAAATGAGCGAATAGAACAAATCCCTGGAGTTCCACCTGTAATAAAAGGAGTAGACATGGACAAATATTCACAACAACCATGGAAGCCTAGTGCTGCTCCCCTTCCAATTCCGAAAAAATTCAAAATGCCTGACATCCCGAAATATGATGGTACTACAGACCCACGTGACCACGTGACTGCATTTACAACCGGCGTGAAAGGCAACGACTTGACCAAACAAGAAATTGAATCAGTATTGGTCAAGAAATTTGGAGAAACACTCACCAAGGGTGCATTAACCTGGTATTCTCTTTTATCTGAAAATTCTATTAATTCTATTGCTGAGCTTGCAAATTCTTTTATTAAAGCACATTCGGGAGCACAAAAAGTTGAGAAAAGGATGGAAGATATTTTCAAAATCAAACAAGGGGATTCGGAGTTGCTTAGAAACTTCGTTGATAGATTCCAACGTGAAAGAATGACTCTACCTCGTGTGCCAGACAATTGGGCTGCTATAGCTTTTGCAAGTAATTTAAATGACAAAAGTTCTGAAGCTACGAGACGACTCAAAGAAAGTCTTCGAGAATTTCCTGCAACCACATGGAATGATGTTTACAACAGGTATAGCACGAAGCTGCGAATCGAAGAAGATACCGTACCTAAGCTCCATCATGAAGAAAGGGGCGGTACCCGAAGGTCAGATTCCGAAAAAAGATCAGGTAAAAACAGGTACGATCCATATATGGGACCCGCAGGAAAGGACCCACGGTCGAAGCAAGATAACCAGCAATACGATCAAAAGTCAAGGAACCGGGATTCTGGCTCTTCTTCAAAGTTCAGGAATGATCGGAATAGACAGGAATCACGTGATGATGACCGGAGTTTAAAGGCACGATTCGGTGGATATAATTTTAACGTCTCTACCTCCGAGCTCGTAGTTGTTTTAAGAAGCATTGGAGATAAGGTACGGTGGCCGAAAGAAATGCGATCAAATCCAAGTAGACGCAATCCGGATCATTGGTGCGAATTTCACAACGATCACGGGCACAAAACTTCAGAATGCAGATTCCTGCAAAGTGAAGTAGATCATTTATTGAAGCAAGGATACCTCACTGAGTTATTTAGTGAGAAAGGAAAACAAGCTTATATGAAAAACAGACAAGAACCACCACAACCTCCTTCACCCAAGAGGACAGTGAATGTCATAAGCGGGGGAGAAGATATTCATGGCATAACTTACACAGCTTCCAACAAGGTTTCTAAGATAACAATTACACACGGGAAACGGGTGCGGCAGGTCCTTGACAATGAAAGCATTTCGTTCGATGACGCAGATAACGAAGGAGTGACAACTCCACATAATGATGCACTGGTAATATCTTTACTTGTATATGATACTAATGTAAAGCGAGTTTTGATTGATCCAGGAAGTTCTGTAAATATTATATTACTAAGGGTACTGCGGGAAATGCAAGCTGAAGACAAAATGTTACCCAAGGCGCACACCTTGTCAGGATTCGACAATTCAAGTGTAGTAACAAAAGGTGAGGTAATACTAACAACTTTTGCTATGGGTGTTGTGAAGGAAACTAAATTTCAGGTAGTTGATATGGAAATGGCCTACAATATGATCATGGGAAGGCCATGGATACACGATATGGATGCTGTCCCATCAACCCTGCATCAAGTTATCAAATTCCCATCACCATGGGGAATTTGTCAAATTCGTGGGGATCAGCAGATGGCCAGAAATGTCAACGCTGTAACAAGTACGAGCGCCGCAAATAAAGCAAAATAGCAATTACAGGAAACAGTTGAAAGTAAAAAAGATCAAACTTCAACTGAACAAGAGAAAACAGATTTGGATTCAAGGCCTGACACAATTCAAGAACCTGAAGAGAATGAAAGCATCAAAACGACGATTGAAGAGCATGATGCAGTGATGTTATTTGATCAACAACCTGAACGGAAGGTTTATATCGGGGCTAATTTAAACACGAACATGCGAGGTATGATAATCGAATTTTTAAAAGCTAACTTAGATTGCTTTGCTTGGTCCCACGCTGATATGACAGGGATACCTCCAAATGTGATGACTCACAAACTCAACGAGGACCCTTCTTTCACACCAATAAAGCAAAAGAAACGGAAACAAGGTGCTTTCAAGAACCAGGTGATTCAGGATGAAGTCCAAAAATTATTAAAAATCGGATCAATCCGTGAGGTAAAATATCCAACTTGGTTAGCTAATACAGTGGTTGTACCCAAGAAAAATGGTAAGTGGCGTGTTTGTGTAGATTATACTGATTTAAATAAAGCATGTCCAAAAGATTCCTTTCTCTTACCACATATAGATCAACTAATTGATGCGACCGCAGGTCATGAACTTTTAAGTTTTTTAGATGCATACTCAGGATATAATCAAATCAAAATGGATCCTGGTGATGAAGAAAAAACTTCTTTCATCACAGACAGGGGGACTTATTGTTACAAAGTAATGCCCTTTGGTCTCAAAAATGCTGGGGCAACCTATCAAAGGTTGGTCACCAAAATGTTCCAAGAACATTTAGGGAAAACAATGGAGGTATATATAGACGATATGCTCGTCAAAACCCAGCAATCTCATGATCATATTTCTCATCTATCTATTACTTTTGAAATTTTGCGAAAATTTAATATGAAACTCAACCCAGAAAAATGTGCATTTGGAGTTGCATCAGGTAAGTTTTTGGGTTTTCTTGTTTCTAACCGTGGTATTGAAGTGAATCCTTCTCAGATCAAAGCAATAGAAGAAATCCCGGATATCCTTACTAATAAAAAGGAAGTACAACGATTAACGGGAAGAATTGCAGCTTTGGGGAGATTTATTTCCAAATCCTCAGAAAGGTGTTTTAAGTTTTTCTCTGCACTTAAAAAGCAAGATCATTTTGAATGGAATGAAGATTGTCAGCAAGCCCTTAGAAATTTGAAAACTTATTTCTCAAAACCACCGTTGTTGGCAAAACCGAAGGTAGGGGAAAAACTTCTCATTTATTTGGCCGTATCTGAAGTCGCTGTAAGTGCTGTTTTAGTCCGCGAGGACCAAGGTAAACAATCTCCTATTTATTACGTAAGTAAGTCCTTATTGGAAGCTGAGACACGATACCCATAGCTAGAAAAATTAGCATTAGCTTTGGTCATGGCATCTAGAAAGTTAAGACCTTATTTTCAATGTCATCCCATTGTTGTAGTTACTGCTTTTCCGCTTCGAAATATTTTGCATAAACATGAACTTTCAGGAAGATTAGCAAAATGGGCTATAGAACTAAGTGAATATGAAGTTATTTATCAACCCAGGACCGCTATAAAGTCTCAAGTACTAGCTGATTTCGTGGCTGATTTTAGCCAGGGGATGCATTTAGAAGCAGAAAAAGAATTATTAGTTTTTAATGGTGCGAACCCGGGGACTTGGGTTTTATACACTGACGGTTCATCTAATGTAAAAGGGGCAGGCTTAGGAATAGTCCTCGTACCACCTGCAGGTGAGACCATTAGACAGGCTATAAAATGTCATTCTATAACTAACAATGAAGCAGAATATGAAGCTGTAATTGCAGGTTTAGAATTGGCACGAGAACTCGGCATAACACAGATTATAATCAAAAGTGATTCTCAACTCGTGGTTAATCAGATGCTGGGGACTTACACAGCCAGAGAGTCACGAATGCAAGAATACCTCGCAAAGGTACGAGAGTTAATAAAGCAATTCCAAACTTGGAAAGTAGTGCAAGTCCCAAGAGATGAGAATGCAGAGGCAGATGCTTTAGCAAACCTTGCATCCGCAGCAGACGTGGCAAACAATACAGATGCTTCAGTCATACATCTATTTCATTCCGTTCTCGAACCTGGCAAAAACGAGGTAAATTTTAATCATCTAACATGGGATTGGAGAAATGAAATTGTTGCCTTTTTACAGCACGGAACCGTGCCTAATGACAAAGGAAAGGCTTACGCGCTTCGTAAAAGAGCTGCACGATATTGTTTATATCAAGGTAATCTTTATCGAAAGATGTTCGGCGGACCACTAGCAAGGTGTCTCGGCCCTTCTCAAACCGAATATGTCATGAGAGAAGTACATGAAGGACATTGTGGGAATCACGCAGGAGGACGGTCACTGGTAAGAACGTTAATTCGCACAGGATATTATTGGCCTAAGATGGAAGAAGAGGCAACCAGTTTCGTGTCCAAATGTGATAAATGTCAAAGGTACGACAATAATATGCACAGACCAGCTGAGTTACTACATACTGTTTTAGCCCCTTGGCCCTTTATGAAATGGGGAATGGATATCGTAGGTCCACTTCCACAAGCAAAAGGTCAGGTAAAATTTCTACTCGTACTTACAGATTATTTCACTAAATGGGTAGAAGCAGGGGCATTTAAACAGGTACGAGAAAAAGAAGTTAAAGACTTCATATGGCGCAATATAATATGCCGCTTTGGAGTACCAAAGGAGATCGTATGTGACAATGGACCACAATTCATTGGAGCACAAGTTACAGAATTTTTTCAAAGTTGGCAGATCAAAAGAATAACATCTACGCCATACCATCCAGTGGGGAATGGACAAGCGGAATCAACTAACAAAGTTATTATCAATAACTTGAAAAAGAGGTTACAAGATTCAAAAGGTAATTGGCCTGAGGTGTTACCCGGAGTACTATAGGCTTATCGTACAACGACCAAAACAGGCACTGGAGAAAAACCATTTTCGATGGTTTATGGTACGGAAGCCTTAATACCAGTTGAAATAGGTGAGCCAAGCACACGGTACGATCAGGCAATGGAGGAATCCAATAATGAAGAGATGCGGGTTAGCCTAGATTTACTTGAAGGAAGAAGAGAAGCTGCTTTGATAAGGATGGCAGCACAAAAGCAAGTAATAGAACGATATTACAACAGGAAAGCACGCCTTAGATTTTTCAAAATTGGGGACTTCGTGCTTAAAAAAGTTTTCCAATCTACAAAAGCTGTTAACTCAGGAAAGCTAAGTCCAACATGGGAAGGACCATACAAAGTTCGTGGCATTGAGGGAAAAAGGAGCATACCAGTTGGAAACAATGGATGGTAAAGTTTTACCCTCACATTGGAATGCTGTCCACTTAAAAAGATATTACTTTTAAGAAAGTACCTACGGTCAGGTATCATCATGTAAAAATTCTTCTCTTGGTTTATTAATATTTTACTAATGATTTTAGATGCTAGGCTAAATATCCTAACTCGTGCCAAATGATGAGTCACAACCTGCAAGGCAAAATGGAGTATGCTTAAATTCCTAGCCCAGGGTTACAATTAATCTGATGGAAATACACACGAGTTAGGCAGTCTTCATCTATAATCACACCGTTGAGTCCCGTATATCTTTCTGTTTCAGGAAAAGGGCCAAAGTAAAAGAAATAAACAAGTGCTCGAGGCTTCATACTTCACCGCTCAAACACTTGGGGGACTACATATTATACACAGATAGGTGCAAAGAAACAGATACGAGTATCGAATAAAAATCGGCCACAAAGAAGCAAGTGTTGAGAAGAAGTTACGAAGTCTTCAGCATTCATGAGAACAACAGAGTCATCTCTCAAACTCATAAACAAAGTCACCTCTCAAACCCTTCTTAACATATAAAGATAGGGTCATGACTATGTACTGAAACAGGTTATAAAAAAAACCTTGTTTAGTTTATGTTATTTACAAATCTGTTACAAGAAAAACAGTTACGAGAAAAGTTGTAGATGTATTGTAATACATGTAACAGTCAAACACTTGTTAAAAGTTTATGAATGAAAACTTGCCAAAGTTGTTTCATACAAAACGTGTGTTTTCCTATTACTTTCATCGTATTTTAACACCATTATGAAGTTGAGACGTCTTCTTCATTAAGTGTCGATAAAATAAAAGGGCCCTCTTTTATAAGCCTCATGTCAATAAGTCATGGGAAGAATCATAAAGCATTTTCAAAGGATAAAAATGCTAAACTATTCTATAAGTCCTAAATAAGTAAAGAAGAGGCAAGAGTAGAATACATTGAAGTACTAATAAAACTTCTTGATATAATTAAAAAGACTAAGTAGAAACTTAGTCAATAAAAGTTTATACAAGTGCCCCATTATGATAACTGGGGACTTTTACCAAAAAATCCTTTAAAAAAAAAACTAAGGGATAAAACCATCATTCAATTGAGGGGGTTGTCGCGGAAGCTTCAACTTCCATAGACTGGGTTGTAGAAGTTTCACCCTCTGAAGCTGGAATAGCAACATTTTCAGGAACTTCAAGGGCAGGAGAAGGAGTATCAGTAGACTGTTGGCTTTTCTCGATGGTATCTATGACTTTGGCCAGTTCAGACTGCAAGTCAAAACCCTCTTGAGCAGCTTCCGTCAAAGCATCACGACGAGAATTCAGAAAAGCCCAACTCACTTCTATGTTAAAATTTTCCTCTAGAAGTCCATATTCCTTTTCCCACATAGCAAGATCGTTTTTTAAAATTTGATTTTCAGCTAAATGGGAATCAAGGGAAGCTTCAAGAGAAGCATGAGAACTCTTCAAGGCTTGAATCTCGTCAGAAGAAGTCTGTAAGTCAGCCTGAGCTTGAGTCAAGCTTTGCACTAACTCTCCTGCATATTCTTCCTTTTTAGCCAAAAGTGCCTTAAGCTCTCTAACTTCTTCACTAGCTCTGGATAATTGTTCTGACAAAGAGCATTCCAAAAGCTCTTTGTCTCTTTTCAATTGGCCTGAAGAGGCTTTGACTGTTGCCAGTTCAGAAGTTAAACCACGGTTTTGCTGCTCTAGGAGGTTTTTATCTTCTTGCAACTCTTCTATAGTCCCTTGAGCATTTTCGAACTGTTCCTTCCAGTTGGTTGCTTCAAGTTGGGCTCCCCTAGCTATTTCCTCAGCCTCGTGGACAGACTTTTCAGACTCACGAGCTTTTCTTTCCAGTAAGGAAATTCTTCTCATTAATTCCGTGCTAATAAGGTTAGCCTACAGAGGTAAGTCATGGAAATGAGAAATTGAAGATAATTTTTTTAAAAAAAGGAAAAAAACTTGTTGGTAGAAATACCTTCAAAGTAGAATGAACTACGTCGTTCATCAAAGTTAAGCAGCTATGGCTCTCCATCTTCTTCTTCTCGATATCTCCAATGAGATGTTCGAGCCAAACATCGGCTCTGCCGGTCTTCCTCAGGAGGCTATGATTGGCAGGAACCTCCAAAGTAACACTTCTCATTGTCATATTTCCGCTGCTAGAACCTGTCTCTGTATGATGAATAGAGGGAAGAGGAGCAGCGGAGGGAATAGAAGGAATGGAGGGAAAAGATGTAGAAACCAACACCGGAGCAGAAGCAGGTGCGGTTGAAGCAGCCAATGGAACAGATATAGGAGTAGTAGAAATTGGCAAACAAACGGAAGTTGTTAAAGTTGGTAAAGAAACACTTACGGCAGGCAGAGGAATGGAGGAAATAGGAACAAATGAGGAAAAATGAGCTTCATCAAAAACAGGTCCGAGCTCGCCACTCCCGAAACCACTGTCAAAAAGGTGCTGAATTGACTCATTATTATCTCTTGGTTCGGCATCCTCATCAGATTGAATCAAAACAGGCTCGGTGGTGGAGGTACGAGCAGGAGTGTTTTCAATTTCATTATCAATGATTATTCGTCTCCTGGCCCTTAGCCTGGTAATTAGGGAGGTACCCTCCTCTTCTTCTTCAGAACTTTCCTTTGTAGCTTTTCTTTTAGGTAGCAAGGCTCGAGCCTTATCTAAATCCAGAGCAGCATTCGCAGACATGCGAATGGCCATAGCTACTTCAGCTGTCATTCCTCTAATGCCAAATCCTGATTAAAGAATGGATATACATGATTAAAGTTGAGGAAAAAGTGCTTAACATGTAAAATAAAATTTATTTTTTTTAAAAAAAAAGGGGAATACCATGTGTTTTTACTTTCCAGCCATGTAAAGAAGAAATTGATTTCCAAGTTCTCTGCTCCCTAGTAGCAATCTTCAAAAGTGAGTCTACCCAACCACGAAAGTTGGGGATAGGTTCCACATCTCCCATGGTTGCGACAAAAAACCAAGAAGGGACGAGGTTAAAAACAACATTCTTTTGAAATTCTCAAAAGTAGGTACGGTAAACAAGAGGAAACTTACGTTCAAAATTCCACTTCTCAGGAAAGGGAATATTTGTTTCGCCAATCAAATCCACTGTACGGACAGCAACGTAATGGATATACCATCCACGATCTCTGTCATCCTCAGGGTTTACCAAAACTTTTTTGCTCCTTGCAGTTAAGGTGAAAACCTCATGGCGTATTAAGTTGGGATGGTATAGATGAATGAGATGAGAAAAGGTGAAATTGACATTGGCCTTGGATGATAAATATCTCAAACAAGCCACTGTTCTCCACACCAATGGACCAATTTGGGCCAAACAAATGGTAAAGAAACGACAAAAATCGAGAATAACTAGGTCAATCGGAGGATTAAAACCTAAAGTGAAGGGGTAAGTGTAAATAGAAGAATACCCATTTCTAAAAGAGGAAATTCTTTGATTTGGGGAAGGAATTGATATTCGAAAACTACCCTTCCAATTACAATCTTTTCTTATGGTGGGGATTGTAAGCTCGGTTACTAATGTTGGGTAAGTATCGGCTCTTTCTAAATTTTTAATTTGTTTTCGAAGAGACGTTTTGTCACTTTCAAAAGACAAATCGTCGGGAACTATATCATCAACTGAGGGTTCTTGAGAAGTATCAAGAATTTCCCTACTTTTAGAAGAAGGGGCTTTTGGGATAAAACTCCTTGAAGAAGAACCAGATGAACCGCCTCGCGTAGATTCTAACCCTGTTCGAGGCCTACTTCCTCCGCCTCTTCTGTGTCTAACAGGGGCGTTGGGGAACTGATCTAGAATTGGAACTTTTTTACGGTTAGGGTTTGAAGAAGACATTGTTAAGAAGAAAGTATATGCTGAAAATTTGTGAAGAAGACAAAGGAAGACAAAGTATGTGTAAAATGGGAACCGTCAACTTTTAAAGTATAATGATGAAAAGCCTATAATAAAGGCAGCTATCACTTCGTAAATAGTGAGATTGAAGAAGTCTCGAAGAAGGGTATGAATAGCAGAATCAATTATAAAATGACACATGGACAGAACATTAAATGGAAAAGACTGCTGAGACGTTAGTACTGTCATGAGCATTAATTGTGGCAAAAGTTCTTTTTACATGAAGATCCACTTCCCAATTATTTAATTGATAAAAAAATGAAAAGTGGGGGGACTATCTGTATTGGGAAAAAACTGAATTTATATTAAAAATGATGTGGCATGACACGTGGATTAGTTGAATGGTCAAAGAACAGCAATTGACTAAGAGGCACGGTGAAAACAACCACGGGAAGAAGAATTTAAATAGGCACGAGACGATGTATAGATACGAGTCTCGTACCAATTTAAATTATTTACAGCCAACGGATTAGAAGGCATTGAAAGCAAGGATCAGATGACAGAAAGGAGTCCAAATTCATTATTAAATGTCTGATACGTTATAAAGTTGGTATTTAATAGGAATGATTGTATAACGGCCTATTTAATGTCATTTATTGCTCATGATTATATCATTAAAGCTGAGGCTTTATTCCTTTACCTAGAATGATCTATAAAAGGAAGAAGTATCATCATTTGTAAGGACACGAAATACTATTGAGAATACACTGAAATACTTATCTATTTACCTTCTACCATTGTTCTTAAAAGTATTTTATTTTTTGTCTCCTGATTATCAGTAACCCGAATTTTTCTTTTAGCTTTGACTAAGGACTCAGATTTTTGGTTAAACAACAATTTAACAAGGTTTTTTTTTAAAAACGACAGAAGTGCAAACCCTAAAAATAGAGTGCAATTAGTTATATTCAGAATTGTACAAACATTAATTGATAGTTTGACAATAGTTGGTAACTTCTAACCTACTATAACATGTTAAAATATAAAGGTATTATTAGTCTAAAATATTTTTGCACTAACATATATATAGTTTAAATACCCCTTAAAAGTACCTACCATTCTAAATATTATACAAAGTCATGTTAAAAGGGTAAAGGATTAAATACCTAGAACAAACAGGTAGTGCAAATATACGATTTAAGAAGAGAGAAAAATGGATATGAAAGTAAGTAAATCAAGAGGGAGCTCCCTTCAGTCCAAGCACAGGAAGCTTAAGATTCAACTTGTCTCCCACTTCATTCACTCAGTTACTAAGGGTTTTTCCAACTCAAACCTTAGCATTTGTGTGAATGAGTCGGCAACTAATTGAATCATACTACCCCTATATGTGGACCAAAGAAAGCTCTCTACATCAATCACGCAAAAATAACACCCTACAAAAGAAAAATCTTCAAGAATCTCTTGAGCAAAGTTGAGAAAACTAAAAGTTTATGCAATTGAGATGAGAGGAAATTAAATAAGGTAGGAAAATTAGGGGAGTGGATTCTACAATAGTTATTCTGCATTGGCTAAGAGGTGCAGCTCATGGCTTTATATATAAGCTAAGAGAAAGGGAATGATTAGACAGTTTTATGGTTTAAAATATTGCATTGAACTACTATTTGAGAGAAAGTTATTCAATATGCTTCTTTATTTTTCTTAGCTGCCGTGCGTGTCTTGTATTTTATACTCCTCCTAATCTTATTGAATTGTGGAAAAGCCTGTCACTTTCTTTTCATATGCTTTACTTTTGGAATATATAAAATGTTCCAAATATATATGCAGATACCGTGGAGGCATAAAACAACGATACATACAGTAATATAAGTTCCCATGTTGGACAAGTCCTTGTTCATTGAAAATAATACTCTAAGTTCATATTTTACTGATCAATGCTTATATAATGTCATTTAGGTGAAATAAACTTTCAGCTTGGCTTTGGCCAAAGAGTTATCTTTTGTATAATGCATATTCTGGCTGAAGATCAAATTATCTTCTGCGCAAGTCTCTACTACAGAAATGGATGTTTGTCTTGTGGTGATAAACATGCGGGTCGGATCGGATATGAGACGGGTCAAAAATGGATAATATAAAAAGATAAATTATCCGATCTAACCCATATTTAATACGAATAAAAAATAGTTTATCATTTTTGGAAGAATTTCTAGTCCCCCAAACTTGAGGAACTCCCAATTTGAGGCCACGACCTCAACAAGCGGAGAGACTAACTGTATAGTTCCAAATTTGGCAACCACAACAACGGATAAGAAGGCATGGGACGGGGTCCCCACAAAACAAAGACTATAGGTTGTTGTAACAGAAGACGACGACCGAAAGAGGGCAACTGAAATAAGATAGCAACGGTCGTTTAAGCTTAGGAAGAGACATGAAGAATATGCCTTTTGGATATTCCTTATGTGTACTTTTTAGGGTTTTTTGGGAAATGACCCTTATAAATAGGGGGAGATAGTGAACAAGAAGGGGATCTGCCTTTTGTAAACTAAGAGATACGTTGTAAAGTCAAAAGAGGGAGAGAGAAAAGAATTGTCTTATTCGCTTCACTCAAGCACATGTTGTTTAACTTTCATCCATAAATCTGAAAATTCCACATTCATATCGGTTGCATATTCCTTCACGCCATCATAAAGAGGAGGCACCCAATCATACAATCATTGGGCGACAGTCCTTTTATACTATAACTATTGTCATTTTCTTGCATTCATTGCACATTTATGATATTATATCTCTCTTCTATCATAATATATTGAGCGCACTAATTAATGCTTTTATATTTTTGCCACTACACAAGAAACTCATTATATTTGGTCTGGAATTTATTAAGCACAACTAGGATTCACCCCATTAATTTGTTATTAATTGGTTTAGCAATTATTTGCTCAAACAATTAGCTATTCATTTTCTAAGTGGATAATATGGTTTTTGTAATAAAATAAAAGTAATGCAGTAAAATGTAAATAAGAAGAGATAGAAAGAAGGGAGAAGTGTTTTCTTCTTTCACGTTGGTGTATTTTTCCATTGCAATTACATGGCCTTTTATAGGCATAAAAAGTAAAGATGATGGACATAAAGTAGGAAATTTAATCTTTAAGTTATTCACAACATGGGCATCCAATGTAGCATCCAATGTAGTATCCAAAGTAGTATCCAATGTACAAACTATTAATAACACTCCTCCTTGGATGTCCATGTAAGATAATGTGCCTCATTAAAAACTTACAAAAAAATATTGGGATGTACATAGTTATTTATAATATGCATTTCTTGTTGCCTCATTAAAAACTTTACCAGAAAAACCCAGTGGGACAAAACCTTGGTTAAGGAAAAGAGTGCAGCATGTAGTTACTCCCCCTGATGAAAAATCATTTAATGTCTCGAAGACGACGCATTTCAATCTTATATATCAGCTTTTCAAATACTGAGGTTGGTAACGCCTTAGTGAACAGATCAGCCAAATTATCACTTGAACGAACTTGTTGTACATCTATTTCACCATTCTTCTGAAGATCATGAGTGAAAAAGAATTTCGGTGAAATATGTTTTGTTCTATCTCCTTTGATATATCCTCCTTTCAATTGAGCTATGCATGCAGCATTGTCTTCATACAATATTGTTGGAATATTCTCTTTCGAAGAAAGACCACATGTTTGCTGAATGTGTTGAGTTATAGATCTTAACCAAATGCATTCTCGACTTGCTTTGTGAATGGCTATTATCTCTACATGATTTGAAGAAGTAGCAACCATAGTTTGTTTTGTCGAACGCCATGATATGGCTGTACCTCCACTTGTAAATAAACAGCCTGTCTGAGATTGACCTTTGTGTGGATCAGACAAATATTCTGCATCTGCATAGCCAATTAATGATGGCTTGGATTCATTTGAATAAAATAAACTCATATCAATGGTCCCTTGGAGGTATCTGAATATATGTTTAATACCATTCCAGTGTCTTTTGTTGGCAAAGTACTAAATCTTGCCAATAAGCTTACTGAGAAAGCTATATCTGGTCGGGAATTATTGACAAGATACATTAATGCCCCAATTGCACTAAGATATGGTACTTCGGCACCAAGAAGCTCTTCATCATTTTCATGAGGTCGGAATCGATCTTTCTTTATATCAAGTGATCTCACAACCATCGGGGTACTCAATGGATGTGCTTTATCCATATAGAATCGCTTTAAAATCTTTTCGGTGTATGTTGATTGATGGACAAATATTCCATCTTTCATATACTCAATTTGTAGACCAAGACAAAATTTTGTCTTTCCAAGATCTTTCATTTCAAATTCTTTCTTCAAACAGTCTACTGTTTTTGGAAGCTCCCCAGGAGTTCCAATGATATTTAAATCATCAACATACACGACGATTATAACAAATTCAGATCCAGACCTTTTTATAAAGACACAAGGATAAATTGGATCATTCTTTTACCCTTCTTTCAACAGGTATTCACTCAGGCGATTGTACCACATACGACGTGATTGTTTCAATTTGTATAAAGATTTCTGAAGCTTTATTGAACAAGTTTCTCGAAAACTTTTATATGCTTCTGGCACTTTAAATCTCTCAGGTACTTTCATAAAAATTTCGTTGTCTAATGATCCATACAAATAGGCTGTAACAACATCCATTAGATACATATCAAGTTTTTCTTGCACTGCCATATTTATGAGATACCTGAAGGTGATAGCATCCACTACAGGAGAATATGTCTCCATATAATCAATTTCAGGCCTTTGGGAAAACCCTTGTGCCACAAGTCGCGCTTTATATCTAACAACTTCATTTTTATCATTTCGTTTTCGCACAAAAAACCATTTATACCCTACTGGCTTTATGCCTTCAAGTGTTCGAACTATGGGTCCGAAGACTTCACGTTTTCCAAGTGAAGTTAACTCTGCCTGGATAGCGTCTTTCCATTTTGGACAATCATTTCTCTGTCTACATTCATTGACAGATTTTGGTTCAAGATCCTCATCTTGTTACATTATTTCAACAGCAACATTATAAGCAAAAATGTTATCGATAACAATATTATTTCGGTTCCATCTTTTTCCGGTTGAGACATAACTTATTGATATTTCTTAATTTTCATTATTTTTAGATACCTGGACCTCTCCTAAGGTCTTATCATTTGTTACATCTTGGGGCTCTTCTTGAGCCACTACCTCTGTGTTATGTTCACTTTGATCACTTGATCCTTTTCTTCTTCGAGGATTTTTATCTTTAGAACTGATTGGTCTACCACGTTTCAAGCATGGCTTAGACTCGTTTGCTTTAATTAATTGTCCTACCAGGATATCAACTCGAATTGGTGCATTAGCAGCTGGAATATGTGACTTAGTCACCCTTAGTAGGTCAGTGAATGCATCTGGTAATTGATTTGCAATATTTTGTAAATGAATAATCTTTTGAACCTCTTGTTCACATTGATTTGTTCGAGGATCTAAATGAGACAGTGATAATGCATTCCAATCTATCTTCTTTTTCAGCTGCTTATTTTCTCCCCCTAATGTTGGATATACTGATTCATCAAAATGGCAATCAGAAAATCTTGCCGTAAATAAATCTCCAGTCATCGGCTCTAGATATTTTATAATAGAAGGAGATTCATATCCAACATATATCCCCAACCTTCTTTGAGGACCCATCTTTGTGCGTTGTGGTGGAGCAATTGGAACATATATCGCACAACCAAAGATCCTAAGATGGGAAATATTTGGCTCCTGACCAAAAGCCAATTGCAATGGGGAGAATTTATGATAGCTTTTGGGCCTTATCCGCACAAGTGCTGCTGCGTGCAAAATAGCATGACCCCTTACTGAAATGGAAAGTTTTGTTCTCATAAGCATTGGTCTAGCAATTAATTGGAGGTGTTTGATCAATGATTCTGCTAGACCATTCTGTGTATGAACATGAGCAACCGGATGCTCAATTGTTATCCCAGTTGAAATACAATAATCATTAAAGGCTTGGGATATAAACTCACCAGCATTATCAAGATGAATTGTCTTAATTGCATAATCTGGAAATTGTGCTCTTAGCTTTATTATTTGAGCCAACAATCTCGCAAATGCCATATTGCGAGTTGATAGTAAGCACACATGTGACCATCTTGTAGATGCATCTACCAAAACCATATAATATTTGAATGGTCCACATGGAGGGTGAATGAGCCCACATATATCACCATGTATACGTTCCAGAAATGCAGGGGATTCCATCCTAACTTTAATAGTTAATGGTCTAATAATTAATTTTCCTTGAGAACATGCAGCACAAGAGAATTCCTTAAATTGAAGAATCTTCTGATTCTTCATTGCATGTCCATATGAATTCTCAATTATTTTACGCATCATATTAGAACCAGGATGGCCCAACCGGTCATGCCAAAATAATAAAATTATCTTGATTAGTAAATTTCTCGTTTACTATAGCATGTGTTTCAATCCTGCTAATACTTGTGTAGTATAAGCCGGAGGAAAGAGCAGGTAACATTTCAAGCACATATTTCTTACCGGACATTATTGTAGTAATATAAAGATATTCAATCTTTTCATCATTTGTAGTCTCAATATGATAGCCATTTTGGCGAATATCTTTGAAACTTAATAAGTTTCTTTGAGATTTACTACAATATAGTGCTTCATCAATAGCCAAATTTGTTCCTCCTGGTAGTAATAAATTGGCTCTTCCAGAACCTTCAATTAATCTTGTACTACCGGATATTGTATTAACATTCGCTTCTTTCATTACCAAATAAGAGAAATATCTCTTATCTTTTAAAATAGTGTGTGTTGTAGCACTATCCAGAAGACATATATCATCTTTATTAATCTTGAGTCCAACTGAAGACTGGAGAATTTTCATATTCTTCATAAAAAAAAATAATACATCATAAGAAATATGAAAGACAAGCGGAAAAAAAAATTAAGAAATACATTAGGAATGTAGAAACTAGCAACACATAATGCATTAGGAAAATACACTCAAGAAAAATAAACTAGTTGCAAACATAAAAATAACAATTTTTATAGCTTCATTCCCAGTAAGATGATTAGTTCTTCAGTCAATATCCTCAAAGAAGTCTCCAACTTCTAAATGAGTAATATTTGTTAGGCCTTCAAAATCATCATCTTTATATGCAAGATGTGCCTTAGAATCATATTTATTTGAGGGACCTGCTTCATCATCATTATTTTGAAAGGTCAAGTGTGCCTCCACATTATTTTCTTTTTTCTTGAGGGAGACTTGATAAAGTTTGACAAAATGTTCTGGCGTACGACAAATGCGTGCCAAATGACCTCTCATACCACATCGGTGACACATACTAGCTTTAAATTTTGAATGATTAATTTGAGAACCTTTATTGTTCTCTAATTTATTTCCACCATAATGACGATAATTGTTTCGCCCCTTGCCACGTCCACGTTTACGACCATGTCCATGACCACGGTAATTATTTTATTTTCTTTCAAACTTATCATATGTTGCTACAGCATTCACTTCCGGAAATGGAGCTGACCCGGTGGGACGAGCTTTATGATTTTTCATTAATAGAGTATTATTCTGCTCAGCCACTAGTAGGCATGTGATTAACTCAGAATATTTCTTAAAACCTTTTTCACGGTATTGTTGTTGTAGCACCACATTTGAAGCGTGAAAAGTAGAAAATGTTTTTTCCAATAAATCCTCATCTGTGATAGTGCCTCCACATAATTTTAATAGAGAACTTACTTTAAAGATAGCAGAATTATACTCACTTACGATTTTAAAGTCTTGCAACCTTAAATGTATCCACTCATACCGAGCTTTTGGTAATACCGTAAGTTTTAGGTTGTCATATCGATCCTTCAAATTAATCCATAATTCAAGTGGATCTTTTACGGTTAAATATTCAGTTTTTAACCCTTCATGTAGATGATGACGAAGGAAAATCATGGCCTTCGCTTTATCCTGATTTGATGCTTTATTTCCTTGTATAATAGTATTTTCAAGACCTTTAGCGTCAAGGTGAATTTCAGCATCAAGAACCCATGATAAATAGTTCCTTCCGGTGATGTCAAGTGTCAAGTTTTGATAAATTTGACATAGTGAAAACTATCATAAAAGATGAATAAGTTAGAGAAATAATTATAATAATAAACAATTAATGAAAACAAAATGATTAAGGTAAAAGAAATGAAAATAGAGCTATATCATGTTAACAATCTACTATTTTATTTTATTCTTGCCATAAAGTAGAAATTACATACTTATTTCATTTCACTTTATATTATTGATATATATGTGTTAATAGAATTGAATATGACTAACATTATTTATATGTTCCAATAAATATAAAGTAATTAAAAAAATTATTGCTTGTCAATTCATTTCTCACAGTTCTTCAAAATGCCTTAAAGATATGTTTTGATTCAGGGAGTCCATGACATTAGTGCATAGCTAGTTTGATGACTTTGAGGTCCTATAAGAGTTGAGCATGGAAGGAAATAGTTATTTAATCACTGCAATGTACTTAAACTATTTAAGATGCTCAAGCGCACAAGTAATCTGCAAACAGTGAGCATATGATATGTACTGCCATAAATAAGATGATTATAATGATACATACCTTAATAAAATATGGCTCAACTTAGCGGGAGCTAAGAATAAAATTAGAGCTTCGTGCTGATAACATGTAATAAAATAAAAGTAATGCAGTAAAATGTAAATAAGAAGAGATAGAAAGAAGGGAGAAGTGTTTTCTTCTTTCACTTTGGTGTATTTTTCCATTGCAATTACATGGCTTTTTATAGGCATAAAAAGTAAAGATGATGGACATAAAGTAGGAAATTTAATCTTTAAGTTATTCACAACATGGACATCCAATGTAGTATCCAATGTACAAACTATTCATAACAGTTTTATCCATATTTGACCCATTTTTAAATAGTTCATTATCCAACTCATATTTTAACGGATAATTGGTGGATAACTGTTTTCTTTTATCCATTTTGCCACCACTACTCTTGTTGATCCAACCCAAAAGCTCTTCCTTTCGTGAAGCAAATAATTCTCTTTTCCTCATATTCTAATCACAGCTCTCATCACCTCTTGTTAATAATGACGGAAATAGGATTTTCACTAAATAATTCTTTGTATAATTATGTACAGAGACAAATCCATGATTTGAGAGTTTTGGGTGCCAAGCAGAAGGAAAAGATGGACCTTTGCCGCTGGCACCTTGGCCATTTTTGTTCTGTGGGTGGCACTTTAAATATATATACTATTTCTTATGCATATTTACATATATATATATATAGTTTTCGTCGAAGCTTGCGGGTGACGTACTACCCCGAATATACATAGATCCGCCCCTAATTATGTATACATAATTTTTTTTGACCGTATCCTCCCCTCTAGCTCTCCCATGCTTCTTAGCATTCATTGGCATTGCTTCAAGTCTCAAGTGTTTTTTTTCTATTAAAAGAGGAAATATATTTTCCTCTTAAGTATAAAATTTTCTATTTTTTGTTTATTTTAATAATTTTTCAATCACTTGTATTATCCCTTGGCCTGGATCTATTGAATATATATTTCTCCATAAAGCATGCATTATTCCTGTCAAGAACAAATATAAATGAAGTTAAAAAAATCTATTAGAATCTCTGAATTCCCACATATCTCTGTTGGCCACAAAGTATCTGGAGAAGTATATCTTTACCTCCCTCTTCCCTACCTTTTTTTTGAAGAACCAATTGTGCAATTTGGCTTTATCTTTGGTTATAATAGGAGTCCGGAACCAAAATGTGATTCTTTTGGACTCAAAGAATGAAAATATACGGAAAAAAATATAGTGATCAAAATATGTATAGCGCTTTTTTGAAAAGCACTATACTTTAACGGCCGTTTGGCCAGTTAGGTATAGCGTTTTTTCATATATAGTGTTTTTTACTAAAACACTATACATATATATAGCGTTTTTACCAAAACAATATACATATATATATAGCGTTATTTACTAAAACGCTATACATATTAAGTGGGCCCACAAATAATTCTTCTTTGATTGACATAACAATTATTCAACTAGGTATAACGTTTTTCTAAAAGACGCTATACCTCAAATAATTGAACCCCCAGGCTGGTTTTTGTCTTATTTAAAGAGGTGAAGGATTTTGTAAAAATCCATTCATAAACATCTTCAAGTATTCTAAAAATTTTCAAGTGTTTTGACATTTTTCAAGTGTTCTGAAATTTTTCTTTGTTAAGTTGTTTTGCATTTTGTCATAATGTCTGAAGAGCGAAAAATTAGGGTTTCATTATATTGGGGTGAGGGGGTGAGGTTGTGGTGGCGAATAACTCAGTAAGCTATAGCTTATCTCCACGGTCTCATGTTAAGTTGTCACTTACAATGGAGTACGATAAATTGGTATCATTGATATGTAAAAAAATAAGTGTGAGCAAACGTTCGGTGAATCTTAAAATAACCGAAAGATATCCGTATTCTATGACTCTGCAAGGAGTTCCTTGTTATGCTGAGTTTAACGTCGAAGATGATGAAATACTGAGAGATTTTTTTGGGACTCCGAATGAGTACAGAGAATTTATTGTGATAAAACTGTTGGAAATGTACGTCAAGGCTGAAGATGTTCGCAATAATGAGGTTGCGCAAAGTAGGAAAATCCCTCAATCATCGAGTGGTTATTTTGGAGCAGTTTTAGCCGAACAGGTTCCGGCTGAAGGAGTTTGGCCAGATCTAAACTTATCTCCACGGGCGAATGAGGAGCAAGGAAATAATTTCTCCCCTAGTATACATAATCCACAAGATGAGTAGTAAAGTTCAATTTTCCTTTGTGTTACGATGTATATTTTTGTGTATTGTATTTGTATTAACATTGATTATTCCATATGGGGTACCGACCAGATATGAATTTTACAAGTTATGAACCGACGGCCAGTTGAAATATGCCTAATTTTGGTGTGTTGGATCATGGTGGTCCATCCGAGAGTCAGCATCAACAAGATAATGTGCATCATGGGATATTAACACATTATGATTTGTAAGTGAATATATAAAGTTATATGTATTATTTGGACCAATTTCAGTAACTCATTATTTCTTTGGTTGTGCAGTGAAAACGAGCAACTTGATGGTCTTGTCCTCACTCAATTGCCCGAAGACAACGTATTTACTCGGGATCTGGCAGATGTGCAGAGCCGCAAAGAGAATAGTGATTATGACAACAATGTCGATGAGTCTGGAGATGACACACCCTTCCCTGACGAGGGTGATGATGAGGAGGAAGAGAATGTCGAACCTGATTTGACGAGGGAGCATGCTCCACCTCCCATTAGACCAAGAGTGTACGAGTCCCACGTGTCGTTTCATAGGCATATTCCCTACCTTGGTAATTTGCCAAGTACACCGGATGTGGATGCCCTCACAAGGGATATTGACAAACTTCGGACAGCAATGTGGGATGAATCTAGACCAATGGTGTTGTCAAAGTGCATGCTTTTTCCTAATAACACGCGCCTAAGCAAGACTGTGAAAATATACAACGTAAAAGAGTGTCGTAAGAAGATGGTATGGGAGTCATCTTCGGATGTATACAAGGTTGTTTACTATAGATGGTTCACGAGTTGTAATTGGATGCTGCGTGCGATAAAGAAGAAAACAAATATGTGAAAAGTGGGTAAATACATTAGCACCCACAATTGTGAAATGGACACATTCAGTGGGAATCAATTCAACTTGGATGTTGACTTGATTTCTTTTCTCTTGATTCTACACATTGAAGTGTCCATAAGGTATAAGATCAAAGAGTGTATTACATCCGTCCACCAGGAATATGGGAGTATCATTACCAAGAGAAAGGCATATCTCGGGCGCAATGTGCATTTGAAATTGTTTATGGTGACTGGGATAAGTCATTTGCATCTCTACCCAAGTACATGGCCGCATTGCAACACTTTAACCCCAGGATTGTTGTTGAATGGAAGCTTGAGCGGAGTGCGGGCATACCAGAATATATATTCAAATACGTGTTCTGGGCATTTAAACCAGCAATTGATGGTTTTGTGAATTGTCGGCCGGTAATATTCATAAACGATACTCATGTCTATGGAAAGTGTGATATTAAGTTGTTGATCGTCGTTGCAGTAGATGCCAATGGACAAATATTTCCCCTAGTTTTTGCCATTTGTGCCAATGAAAACCAAGAGACGTGGACACTATATTTGAACCACTTGAAGGGGCATGTTGTCAAACAACGTTCAGGTATTTGTCTAATATCTGATCGGCATGGTGGTATATTACGTTCTGTAGAGCATTTGCTGAATGACAGGAACGGTATGCATACCACAGTTACTATGTAAAGCACCTGAAGGCCAATTTCCAGAAGAAATATCCCAGCAAGGAGTTGTATGATTTAGTGTGGATGGCTGCAACTGATCACCATGAGTGCAAATTCAGGAGGCGCATGGAATCGATCAGGCAGGAAGAGCCTGCCATTGGTTGATGCGACATGAGCTTGACAAGTGGACATTGCATGCGGATGGTGGCAGACGATGGGGAACCCTAACTACAAATGTGTCAGAGACTTTCAACGGGTTATTGAAGTCTGCACGTGGATTTCCTGTCACTGCCATAGTGCAGATGTTATTCAAACAGATGGCGGAAAGGTTTATTGAAAGGCATAGAGGTGCATCAGAATTGATGGAGAGGGGTGTTGAATTTATGCCAATATCAATGAAATGATTTGAGAAATACAGGAGGAGAGCACATTGGCATTCATTTTTACAGTATTGCAACGAGCAGAATATTTTTGAAGTTCGCACCACTTTCCATCAAAATCGGGGGAATAATATACACACCGTAAATGAAGCCAGTAGGTTGTGTTCTTGTGAGAAATGGTCCATCTACTACATGTCGTGATCACATGCCATCAAGTGCTTTCAACATATAAGTTTAAGGCCAACCAACTATATTGATAAGCAATATAGTGTTGTTGCATACTTAAACACATATTGTGGGCAGTTGCAGCCAGTGGGTGCTGAGCATTATTGGTCGCCGGAACCATTTAAAATAGTGTGTAACAATAACTATTTACTAAGCTACAAGTGCAAAAAAAGATCGTATATACGAAACTAAATAGATGTTGGTGATACCGTTTATGCGTGTAAATGTGGCATATGCTCGCAAATAGGACACGACCGTCGTAAATGTCCTTCAGCTAGTTTGGGTGGCGGTGGTAATCCAGCTTCTGGTGGAAGTTGATCTAATGTGCCCAACTATCAAGGATACACGTAGTGTTTTGTTTCCGTAATGTTTTTGTAATAAGTGTATGTACTTGTTTATCTTGCAGAATGTATGAAAAAAAATTATGTTTCCATTGCTGTTATATCTTTTTGATATTTAACATTAATACTTCAGTACAACAATCTAATATAAATCCATTTAAATAAAAAAATAATTGTCATTCGCCATTATCGTCATTGTCTGGCACTATTTCATTATCATTGTCTTCAACTTCTTCGTCAACATTGTGTATGTACCCTTCGGGACCGAGGGCATTGTAATCTAGGCCCCAGTTGATACACATTTCTCGCATTTCATTGATATCATCAAGAAGACCACTTGCGTGATTTCTACAACAATATGGGACACCTACGCCCAATGTCTGTGGTAGAAACTTAGGTAGTCTCTCCCACTCGACAACTGTTGGGAAAATAGGATAATCATTGTCTCTATGAAATTTATCATTTTCTAATAAATTCCAGTACTGATCCCCCGTTCCTCTCAAGAAGTAAGATCATCCATTGCATGATGAACAACAAGTGCCTTTTCCATCTCTAGAATCTCCTTCATATGCCCAATCACTTCTGGTTCATCTTTATGTGTGTTTGTTTGGAAGGTCGCAGACAGTGTGTGTGGCACAAAAAGCTCATGCCTGTGACACAGTACTTCGTAATCACACCATTTTGAGTAAAGGGGGAATCCATTGTAGTTTTTTGCCCCAAATTCGCATACCTTAAGGCTTTGTAGATTGTGCTTCGCTCTCAATAATGTGCCCTGCGACTTTGAGATCAGTGTGTATATTGATAGGCTGATTTTCCAAGGTACGGAGAACACCATACCACTTGTCATCACTCAGATCAGTGTAGCAACCTAGCATATTTTTTTCAAGGTAGGGATCGATAGTGTTAAGACGTGATCCGTGGGGATCTGTTGAACAACCTTCACCCTTTTGCCTCTTTTTGAACTACTTGTTAAATGTTAGTGGCATTTTTTTAATGAATGTTGTAATGTTTATTCAAAAGGTCTTTGAAATACATATGACTTGGTTTAGTTTAAAAAGTTATCTTATACCCGAAAGAATCATTATCACGCGAAGCATAGTGCGGTGAAATACCACGTTATGTATATTGTCTTGTCGACTTGATAAAGCTGTCATTTTGCAAAAGCTGTCTTCTGGAAAAGTTGTATTGTACCGTAAAGAATCATTAGCATGCAAAGCATAGCGTGGTTACATACCACGTTATGTGTATTGTCTTGTCAACCTGATAAAATTGTCGTTCTGCAAAAGTTGCTCGCCTGGAAAAATTGTATTGTACCATAAAGAATCATTAGCATGCAAAGCATAACACAGTTACATGCCATGTTATGTGTATTGTCTTGTCGACCTGATAAAGATGCCATTCTGCAAAAGCTGTCTTCTGGAAAAGATGTATTGTACCGTAAAGAATCATTAGCACGCGAAGTATAGCGCAGTTACATACCACGTTACGTGTATTGTCTTGTCAACTTGATAAAGCTATCGTTCTGCAAAAGCGGCTCGCGTGGAAAAGTTGTATTGTATCGTAAAGAATCATTAGCACACGAATCATAGGGAGGTTACATACCATGTTATTTGTATTGCCTTGCCTATAAATAACTAGCACATTTAGTTATTATCTGCGCTTAACCAAAACAAATAGCAACACTTTCCATAAAAGCAGGGGGTTTTTTCCATTAACAAATGTCTAGACGCAATGATCAACCAATGTGCTATTGTGGCAAATGATGTATGATGAACTCATGTTGGTTTGATGGTCATGTTAGGCGCAGATACTGGATGTGTGTAAACATGTTTGGAGGTAATGACGAAAATTATTGCGATTTTGAGGAATGGTATGATGAACCCATTGAGCAGGAATGCTAAAAAGAATCTTTGCAGTATATTTGGAATATGAATTGTACACCGTGAGTCTAAAATAAAATGAGAAATTGCGACATTGCAGGAAAAATTAAAAGAGGCAGAAGAAGAAAAAAATAAGTTGGAAGAGAAATTTAAGTGGTTGGAGCAGAGAATACTAGGCGGTAATGACTAAACAATGACATGTATGTGTTGAGTGTAGTATTTTATCTTTATGGTTTCCGTGTCTTATATTTTCATTAGTTGTACTGAATTAAATTATGTTAAGTTGCTATGTTTGTGTTTGTGTCGTAGTATTAAAATAATGAAGAACTGGAGAAATAAAAACATAACGCACATATAATGTAAACAATAAAAATAGTTTTCATTATTTACTGAATGTTATATGTACATCAAATTAAAAAAAAATCAATGTGTCCTACATCATGTATGCTTTAATGCAGTCGTTAGCCTGAGGCGCATCCCATCCAGCCCAGCTATACTATCAGGATCATCCTCATCACGATGTCTCTTTATCGGAGGATGAGCTGCAGCATGATCGTCAGTAAGGCTGGCAAGCTCGATAGAAGGGGTCGTTGGTGTAGCAGTAACCTAAACAATAATGACATATTTAGTATATGAAATATGTAATAGAAATCTAGGGGTTGATTGCATAAAAATAATTAAAATGTTTTTCAATGGTCGTAGTGGGCTCCTGAATATACTCATGTGTCTCAGGCATGTGAGTGTCGCACCTAGTGGCCTCTGTGACGGGCGAGGATGATGGCTTAAAAAATATATGCTTTAGATATTTATGACTAATCAATGAGATAAACACAAAAATTAAGTAATAGTAGTACAAGCTAACCAAATCATGTGGAAGATCGTTAGCATCCCTCGGTGACGAGCCTAACTAAGTCGGCGCCCACTATCCACATCTCGTACCGGACGAGCATCAGCAACCGTCGATGCCTCTGGATGGTCAGCAAACAACGCATCCCAGTCATGTGAGGTAAAGGTCGTGCCCACAATCGGCAGTGGAGCTGATGGGGTTACCTGCAAAGTCCCTAGGTAAGCCCAGGCTAAATGACGGGATATCGTTAGGATCAGGGTGGTCACCTGGCTGATCAACTCCAACATCCTCAACAGGTGCCTCAACGCCCCCTTGATGGGGAGCACCTCCTCGCCGATCCCTACCTCCTCGTCGACCCCCATGACCTCGTGGGACACCCCTACCTCGTGGGACACCCCCGCCTTGTGGCACACCCTTGCCATGTCGACCACATTCAGGCTGCACTGCTGGCCCACGATGGTACTGCTCTAGCGCCATATAATCAGCCTCGTATGCTGAGCGCTCACTATCCTGGGCTCGCTGCAATGTCTGGGCAGCTAAATCTATAACTTGCCGACCATAGTCGTGCAAAACAGCAACTCCCACGCCGGCATGTTGCTGTATCTGCAGTCCCAACTGGTGGAACATATGTAGTCTAATAACTTGCACAACATATAAAATATTAACTGCGAAACGGTAATGTTAAAGTTATAACTAAGTATTCATTAAATGCTAATGTTACCAAATAACATACCAACGCCTCATACCTCCCGACGTATGGAACGAACCGACCGCCAACACAATGAAGTGGATTCCCGATGATAAGTCGGGTAATGTTGTGGTACTAGCCGATATGTGCATTCTCACTATCCATAAGATAGGCTGGAGGGGGTGGTGGAATCAGATCACGCCGCTGGTCCCAACTCTCGATCTGCGCCTCTAGCCATGCCTCATATGCCTGGTCAACCTTCGAACGATCATCCCGCTGGTAATGAGTCCTAACCCAAGCGGGCGGTGGAGGTACATGCTGCGGTCGACACAACTGGAAAAGGACTCGCTCGGTGGCATGATGCTCAACAATATCGAGACATATCAACGGGACGGAAGAGCTCCATATAAGTCGCCCGGTCGAGCAATAATCGGGCAAACTAGTTATTAGCGCGCTGTTGTGGGCGTCCAAATGAACTATCACGTAAAAGTAGGAACCGTGAGTATACGCAACACATATAAATCCAAGACAAGTAAACTTAAGTATAGAATTACCTGCGCGTCCTCCAGCAAATCTAACATCTCTACAATACAGAAGATTATGTCGAGCCTCTTACTCGCATCCGTATCCCCACATCTCAACCCACCTCCTAGTCAAAAGGAGAAACGGTGGAGGTGGTGCATCCTGAGCTATGGGTGGTAGAGGTGGCTGAAACTACAGGAACCGCTCCCAGGCCCAAACTTAATATATAATTTGGACGTAAAATTTAAGGTATATTCTTATGATGTATGTTATAATGAAGAGAGTATTTGACTATGTTTTTACCTGTAGCAGTGGCATAAATCCTGCAACGTCTCGTTGGGTGCCCATGCATGCCCGGCACATCTGCCGGTACAAGTAACCAAGAACACCAACACCCCAACTGTACTAAGGTAAACCATCTAGCAACTCAAGATGATAAAGAAATCTCAAGCTGACTAGGTTTCCTGAAGTGTTCGGGAACAATACGCCTCCAAACATAAGAAGCAGTAGCAACCTCGTGTACCGGTTAATGTGAACCTCTGGTGTATCATAAGCAATGTCATCATGCATGGCCTCCATATATTGCCGGATGGGCGTTAACAAAATACGACTAGCCCCAACCAATACACCCTCATCCTCTGGCCGGAAATCGGTGAGCCGCTGCAAAGTCTCCAGGTACTAAGCTCCCGTATAATCTCTCATACCTCGCGGCAAAGCAACAACAAGTCCATCAATCGGCAGCCCATAAAGGACCTCCACGTCCTGCAGCGTGATAGTGGCCTTGCCAATAGGCAAATGGAATATGTGCGTCTCTGGTCGCCACCGCTCTATCAAAGCCGTGAGCAATGACCAATCTAGCTGCAGCCGGCCGATCTCAATGATCCTATAAAAACCAGTATCTTGTAGGAGTCTGACTACACGGGGATGGAGCTGGTGTTCCTTAAAAAGTCCTAGACATCGTCTATTCTCCTAGAACGTAAAGTCTAGGCCAATAACTCCCCCTCCCATATGTAGGAAGACATATGCTCAGCCTGTAGCAGTAGTAGCTCTAGGGAGGCAAGTCCCGGATGCAAATACGGAACCTCCATGACGACTACTGTAAATTGAATAAAATTTATTATATTATTTTTCTTTTCCACTACTTAAATATATTGCAATACCTTGAATATTAAATTTTATTCGATATTTTTACTATATTGTTAATTAGATTGATACATTTTCAATATTATAATTTTATATTTTATACTTGATGACGCCTACTAGTGAAAGCTAGGCAAGCCAACCAGCTGAACTATTTACCTTGTTTCCATTTTTAATCCGATAACAGTTAAGAGCCAACAATTAGATAACAACAGAATTGAATAAGCGGAAGGTTGCATTGTAAAGTTTTAATAATACTGCTAATACCAATCCATAACAAATCTACCCAAGACTGGTGTCACAACTTCACAGACTGTCTAGGAGTACTACAAATAAAGGTCTGAAAGAAATAAATACAACATTGTCTCCGGAAATACATGAAAGAAACAGGAATAGTAGATAGAAGGAGACACCAAGGCCTGCGGACGCTTGCAGGACTACCTCGGGTCGCCTGATGAACAAGAAACATCAATCTCACTGCGGTCCGAAATCTACAGCACTGGGATCTGCACAATAGAGTGCAGAGTGAAGTATCAGCACAACCGACCCCATGTGCTGGTAAGTGCCTAGCCTAACCTCGGCGAAGTAGTGACGAGGCTAGGACCAGACTACCAAATAAACCTGTGCTATATAGCATACAAAAATAATAGGAAGCAGATAACAATGATGGCAACAATGATCAACCAGTGGTATAAATAGCAGACAACCAGAACACCATAAATGTTTCTCAACAAATAATAAATACAAGTGCAATCAATTAATAAAGTCCTTCAAATATAAATCTTTCGCCTATAAATCCTTCAAGTAATAATCTCTACGATAATATACTTTTCAATAAATATATTTCGAATATATTTCCTTCAAATAAATATCTTTCAGATAAACATCTTTCGAATATAATTCTTTCGAGTAAAGGTCACCTTGTGACACCTCATTTCATAATAATAAATAATATAGGTTTCAACCTACTTTCATATTTTCACGGCATCTCGTGCCTATATTTATGTCACAACCGCACGGACAACTCACGTGTCATTAAATAAAACCATAATATTTTCCCCGGCACCTTGTGCCCACATATTTCTGTCTCACATTGCACAACGATATTCTCATGTTACTCAGCTCATAGGTTCCATAACCCAATACAATTAAGAATGTTCAAGGAGCCTCATTCACTTAACATAAAGTAGAGTACAACTTCCAACCCAATTAGGAAATCAACAAGAAAAGATGAAGTTATTTTTAGAAATCATTTGATAAAGAAAATATCATTTTCAATTAAAGTACAATATCGAAGGAATCATTACCTTTAATACGAGAAATTAATAAATCAAAACATAGTAGAAATTCCTTTTTAAGTAAAGTACAACCTCAAACGGTTTAAGGAAACTTTAGTTGAGAAATCAATTGAGTTAAAAATGTAACAATTCTTGAAATTTGAAGTATTGAACATATTAAAAAAAATAAGGCGAGGTATTGTAAACACTATGGATCCCAACACAAAGGATCACAACAGTAAAGGGATCTAAACAGTTAATACACTTGAATTGTTAATAACAGGTAAACACAACAAACAAAAAGTGCACGGCATCACCCTTCGTGCTTTAATACTCTCTCACCAAAACAATACACGACATCACCCTTCGTGCTTTAACACTCTCTCACCGAAACAATACACGGCATCACCCTTCGTGCTTTACACTCTTCCTCACCCAAGCAACAAACACAAGGCAAATAGGGTAAGGGAATCTATAACATTGAAATAAAATCAACTAATAACGGAAAATCAGTAAATAAACGTACAGGACAACATAACTCAATTAGAATCAGGAAAAATCAAGGACAAATGTACGACATCACCCTTCGTGCTTTTACTCTCGTCCTCACCATAAGAATCAATATAAACTGCATGGCATCACCTTTCGTGCTTTACACTCTTTCTCACCATAAAATCAATATAATCGGCATAGAATTGTACATCGTGCGGCACAGCATCACCCTTCGTGCATTACACTCTTCCTCACAAAATCATACACGGCATCACCCTTCGTGCTTTAACACTCTTCCTCACCCAAACAACAATCACAAGAAGTAAGGGCAAGGAAATAAATGAAATCACAATAAAATCCTGGTAAGGGAACAATAGTACAACAATCAAATTCCGGCAAGGAAAACAACATCAAAACAATAACATCCCGGCAAAGGAGACAATATCATGATTCTCTCTCTCCTTTCTTCTTTCACGTTTACTTCCCAATTCTATTCACAACTTGAGCCAATGCTCTACAATGTTCAACAATTCAATTCTCAACTTGAGCCAATGCTCTACAATGTTCAACAATTCAATTCTCAACTTGAGCCAATGCTCTACAATGTTCAACAATTAAATTCTAAATTTGAGCCAACGCTCTACCATGTTCAATTAACAATAATACTTCCACAAGTCATATTCCTCAATAGAAATTATCAAATAGAGCATATACAATACGAAACGGAGTCACATTAATCAAAGTATAAGACACACGGGCATGCTTGACACTAACGTATAGATACTCGTCACCATGCCTATACGTTGTACTCAACAAATAACACATAACAAATAGGACACAACTCATAATCCCTCAAGCTAAGGTTAGACCAAACCCTTACCTCGCTTTGCAACCAATTCAAAATTCCAACAAGCCTTTGCCTCGCGAATTCGTGCCCGAAACTCTCAAATCTAGTCATAAACAATTCGATTCAGTCAATAAAAATTATAGGAATTAATTCCATATGAAATTCTACATTTTCCATTAAAAATCCGAAATTGTACTAAAAATTCGCTCATGGGGCCCACGTCTCGGAACCCGACAAAACTCACAAAATCCGACAACCCATTCAACCACGAGTTCACCCATACAAATTTTATCAAATTCCGATAACTACTTGACCTCCAAATCTAAAATTTTCATTTTTGGAAGATTTTGCAAAAATCTTGATTTTCTTCCATTTAAATCCGAATTAAACGATGAAAATAACCATGGATTTATGTAATATAAACACTTTCGAGTATAGGACACTTACTTGAGTTGAAATCGTGAAGAACACCTCAAAATCGCCCAAGAACCGAGCTCCAAAAATCCCAAAACGAAAATGAAGAAAATGAGCATTTTTGGTCCTTAAGTTTCTACCCATCCGTCACTAAATGTCCATTTTCGTCACTAAAAGTTGTCACTAAAAGTCTACCAGAAACAACTTTACCATCCATATTCAATCCATCATAACTTTCTCTACAAATGTCAGAATGGCGAATGGTTTAACTTTATGGAAACTAGAATCCAAGAGCTACAACCTTTATGTTTTGCATATTTTCGGATTCCCTATATATTTCGAGATATAAGCTTCCAAAGTAGCCTCCTCGCATCAGAAATTTCTGGGAAATTTCAAAACAGCTTTACCAGCTCTTATTTAGTCGACCATAACTTTCTGTATAAATATCCAAATGCTTAATGGTTACATTTTCTGGAAACTAGAATGCAAGAGATACAACTTTCATGTTTTGTACATTTTCAGATTCCTTATAGATTGCTAGATATAAGCTTCCAAATTATGCTCCTCGCATCAGAATTTTCGAACCTTGCTGTCAAAATCCAGCAAGTTAAATTGGCCTAAAAATGGTCCGAAACCACTCCGAAACTCACCCGAGCCCCTCGGGAGTCTAAACCAAATATGGAAACATGTCCCAGAATACAATACGAACTTAGTCGAGGATTTAAACCACGCTAAACAACACTAAAATTTCGAATCGCGCCATGAATCGAATTATGAGTTTTCAATTCTTCTAACTTCTATATTCTATGCAAATACCTATCAAATCAAGTCTGATTGACTTCAATTTTTGCACACAAGTCATAAATGACATAACGAAGCTATAAAAATTTTCAGAACTAGATTCCGACCCCGATATCAAAAAGTCAACTCTCGGTCAAACTTTTCCAAAAATCTTCTATTTTCCAACTTTCGCCAAAATGCGCTGAATTGTCCTACGGACTTCCAAATCCAAATTCGAACATGCTCCTAAGTCCAAAATTACCATACGAAACTATTTGAATCATCAAAATTCCACTCCAGGGTCGTTTGCTCAAAAGTCATATCTCCGGTCAAACTTAAGAAATCTTTAGCCTTAGATTTCTAGATTCCGTTTTATGGCGATAATTTGATCTAGGGACCTCCGAATTCGATTTCGGGCATATGAACAAGTCCCAAATCACTATACGAAACTATTGGAATGATCAGTTGAGTTTTAAAGCTCCAATTCATAATTTAATCGATTTTTCATACAAAAACCTTCCGGAAAATTCTACGGACTGCGCACACAAGTCGAGAAATTATTGATAGCGCTTTTTTATTCAATGTATTAAAATACCGAGATGATTATTTAATTTAAAGATGACATTTTGGGTCATCACATTCTCTATCTCTAAAACAAACGTTCGTCCTTGAACGTACTAAGAATTATCCTGACATTTCCAAATTGATGATTTTAATTCGGGTACACCCGTCCTAGACGGACCCAACTCCTGTGTTGGTTCCCTAAAGTCAAATTCACATGATGCAAACAAGCGTTCCTACTAGGGATCCGGCATGAGGATTGTTATACTAGGTTTAAACCCTGGGTTTATTTGTTCTAGACCTGGCTTATCCGAGCGGACAACTCGAGCCGGGGGGGCTGCATACCGGTAACCAAAAGATCATCCGGCTTTGTAACTTGTCCGAACCTTGTTCTATTTGGGATATGACACTAACAGAAAGAAGTCATGCCAGCGTGCACTCCTCAGAAAAGAGAAGATAGCGGCTTCGTAGCAGTTTATATATAGTTCAAATAATATCAAAGTGGTAAAAAGCAACATTTAGCACATTAGGCCCAAACATGTAAATAAAATCAGATAATAGATAAAGCCAAATATAATGATTATTCTAAGCTCGAATTCTTGAAACCTGAACTAGAGATTCTGTGTTCGATCCCCATCAGAGTCGCCAGAGCTGTCACACCTCCCTTTTTACCTACCCCGAAAGGGTATAAGGGGGTTTTTCCAATTTAAAGTGACAATCGAAACGGGATCATTTTATTAAAATTCAGAGTCGCCACTTGGGATAATTTTATGGTGTCCCAAGTCACCGGTTCAAATCCCGAATCGAGGAAAAGTTTGACTCTGTATTACAGTCCGCGAACACAGAAATCTAGGTAAGGAATTCTGTTAACCCGGGAAAAGGTGTTAGGCATTCCTGGTTTTCGTAGTTCTAGCACGGTCGCTCAACTGTTATAATTGGCCTAGTTATCTCATTTTTACACGTTTTAAACCTATTGTGCATTTTTTTAACTTTTTAGCCGCTTTTAATATTTCGGAAAAATTCAAGGTTATATAAAAAACATCGTAAGCCACGCTACATGAAATGCACCCGTGGTTCACGACACGTTCTATTTAACTTTGTTAGAAATTGAAGTCGGGTCACATGAAATGCGCACCCGGATTTGAAGATTTACGTATCACGATTATGCCACGGGAACTATACTCATAGCCGTGATGATTTAATATTAATCATGCCTAAAGCCACTAGCACACTTAAATTATGTTCCAAATCTTTGAGATTACCGGTGAAGCTATTGAATTAAGGATAACACATTCACGTGGAAAAAAATGCTTTTAACAAAGTTTCGTTTCTTTTTTCTTTTATTGTCTTTGCTATACATTCAACTCATTCATTGTTTTTTTGAGAATAATAACATGAGTGATTCTTAGTCAAACTATTGAACGCTTAACATAGTGATTAACTTCGAATTGTTGAGTTCAGATTTCATGTGAACTTGGTCTAACAGTGGAATAGCTCCCTTCTAGTGGACCATAGGCAACTAAGTATATGTGTAATTTAATTATTATCTTCCTAAATTTCAAACCAAGTGTCCACTATGCATATTAATGCAATAACACACTTATAAGATTTAGTAGTACATTTTAAGATTTAAACTACATCTAACTAAATTATAGGCTAGCTATGAAAACTAAGAATGAAAACAACAATAGCAAAAAGAAGTTGCTAAGCTATCACGCTCCCAAACAAAAAATGATATTAGAAATAAATTAACATGAAGAGTGAAGAACAAATGGATAAAACAGAGTCATATGCCAAAATAAATATCCAAAACTTAAGAGTTTAAGAAATGAACCTTTTTTAAACAGGAACAACTTCTAATTCTTGAATAAGCGTCAAATAAAGACCTGGATCGGAAGACTCGACGACTTCGCTTCACTCAACTTTGGAGCTGCTCATTTTGTGCTTTTATGGGTTTGTTTTGAGCTGGGTTCGGAGCAGTTTTTATGGATTTTTGCTGCTATTTTTTGAAGGATATGAAACCAGTCTTTTGGGTGAAAGGGGGTTGTTTCAAGCTGCAATTTAGAGGCTGCTCTTGCTGAATTTTTGAGTTGAGATGATGGTATTTTGAAGATATAGGGAGAAGAAGGGACGATGTGAGGGATTGAAAGTTGATTGACAAAGTGGAACACGACCGATTTCTGGGAGGTGGAGTTAAAGGTTGAAAAGTCAGAAGAATGAGTGAATGTGAAAATGGGTTTATTGGGAATCAGTGAAGTATTTGGAAGTGAAGGAAATGTAGAAGAAGGCAGTAGCTTTCTGCCGTTTCTCTTGGAAAATGGGAGTTCATTCCTAGCTTTAGGAAATTAAGCCTTCTTTTATAGGGAGTAGGAATTAGGTTAGGCAAAATGGAAAATGGGTATGGGCTCAATGTTTTGGGCTATCCGAAATTGGGCATTTCCAATCCAAAATCTTAATTCTTTTCTACAAATAATGTAAAATCTGTACTATAAAATACATAACTAATTCTAATTAATTAAAATAAATAATATTATATTGTGAAACTATTTTTGATATTTTTCAAGATTATATAAAAACAAAAAATAAAAATATATAAAAATAGGTGAAAATAGCATTAATACATTAAGTACTAATTAACCTTAAATTAAATGGACTTGAAATTATTTTTGTGTTTTTTGATTTTTTTTTAAATACTAAATAACAATAAAATTAGTGTATTAGAATCCTAGAAAAATTTAAATAACTCAAATAAATATATAAAATATGCGAAACTGCTAATATAGCTTGAAGACGTGGCGGATCAAAAATTACATGTCTACAGCTGCCCCTCTTTGACTGGAAACACGAAGAGTTTTTAGGTAAAGAACGACTAGACAAGTTTTTTGACCCGACCCTTATTTAAGGAGATCAAAAACTAAGAGAAAGGAGAATGTGACCGAGCCCTGGTATCTGAGCTGCCTACATATCCTTGGCTATAAAGGAATCAGGCCACGTGTAGTTCAGAGGTGAGTGAGATGATAAAGTACCGAGGTGGAGAGCCGGTCGAGGTGCCGTTCTGCTGAGGTTCCGGTCTGCGGTCCCGTTATTACATCAAAATCAAAAATAAAAAAGACTAACTAAGCCTATCAGCTACGAGTTACAAGATTCCTATCTATGAGTCTTCTAAAGCTTGATCTTGAGTCTTGGTAGGTTCTTCATGCGGGCCCTGATCTGAATCTTGATGCTTGTTAGCCGCAGGTGTTAGTTCAATCTTCTTCAACTTTTCAAACCAAGATGGGACATGCAGAGCTTGTGACCTCAGCCCTGTCTTGAGCAGCTCACATCTTTCATTAACTTCTGCATTTGGATTCACTTCTTATCTTTCTTTTTGTTTTTTTTTTATTTTTATTCTGGATTGTGACTAACTTCTGTTGATCATCTAGGACTGCTGAATCACATTCTTGACGCGAGCTTCTTTTGTTGCTGACCTGAATTGCATTCTGAATTGAATTCCCTTTTTTTTCCAGGTGGGCGCCTGATTGCTGAACTTGAACCGTCTTCTCTTGTTACTTGACACTGTTTTCCCTTGCACCTTGAACCATTTTCCCTTTAAACTTGAACTGTCTTCCTTCGAAACTGCTTTCCCTTGAAACTTGAGTTGTCTTCCTTCGACACTGCTTTCCCTAGAAACTTGAGTTGTCTTCCCATGTTCTCCAGGTGGGCGCCTGATTACTGAACTTGACCTGTCTTCCTTCAAAACTTGAACTGTTTTTCCTTGTTCTCCAGGTGGGTGCCTGATTGCTAAAACTTTCTATGTTCCCTTGTTTTTCATGTGGGTGCCTGTAATCAAAACCAACAAAACAAACAAAATTTTCTGCCCCAGTTTGCACTAGGAAAATTTGTGAGTTGTTAGCAATATTGTAAACCACTTATACTATTGATGCAATGATGAGTAAACTAAAGACTAGACTAGGATGTACGTCGCCTAAAAGTGATTGAGCTTGCGGAAAACTATAAACTAAGCTTGACTAAAGTAAAAACTGAACCTATTCTCCAGGCGGGACCCCTGAATTTCAAGAAAACAAAAAATTGACCCTCTTTTCTTTTCAAATCCAGACTTCCTTCTTTTTTCCTTTTTTTTTTTAAATTCAGACCTCCCTTTTTTTTTAAAAAAAATATTATCTTAGGAGAAAATTCATCGGACTAGGTTTTCTATCTTAGGAGATGGATTCATCAGACTAAGATTTTGATCCTAGGAGAAAGTTCATCAGACTAGGTCTTTTTTCTACTTCTTTTGGTATCTTAGGAAAAAGATTCATCGGACTAAAATTTCTATCATAGGAGAAAGTTCATCAGACTAGGTCTTCTATCTTAGGAGAAAAATTCATCAGACTAAGATTGCGATCCTAGGAGAAGATTCATTAGTCTAGGTTCTTTTTTTTGTTATCTTAGGAGAAAGATTCATCAGATTAAGATTTTTATCCTAGGAGAAAATTCATCAGACTAGGTTTTCTATCTTAGGAGAAAAATTCATCAGACTAAGACATTTATCCTAGGAGAAAGATTCATCAGACTAGGGTTTTATTTGTTATTTTAGGAGAAAGATTCATCAGACTAAGATTTCTATCCTACGAGAAAGTTCGTCATACTAGGTTTTCTATCTTAGGAGAAAGATTTATCAGACTAAGATTTCTATCCTAGGAGAAAATTCGTCAGACTAGGTTTTCTATCTTAGGAGAAAGATTTATCAGACTAAAATTTTTTATTGGGAGAAACTCCATCAGACTAAGGCTTTTTATCCTAGGAGGAAAAATGTGAGTGCAATGACAACATTTTATGCACATTAGCAAGACAAATAAAGGCAAAGATTTGAGAAACTTCCCTTTGTCGGTTCTTCTCTTCTCTTCTTTTTCCCTTGTTTTTCTTCTTTTCTTTTTTTTCTTTTTTTTTCTCCCTTTTTTTTGAAACCACTTTCCTTGCACTGCTTTGTTCCTATTCAAACAAAGAAAATTTTGTCAGTTTTTAAAGTGGTGGTCGGTTTGTGGCCTTGAGTCTTGGGCAGCTTGGCTTTTGTTCAATCGGCTCGAGTTGGTCTCAAGAGACTTTTGCTCTGCATTAACCCTTATTGTTTTACACCTAGTACCATTTGTATTTGTGGCTCAATCAGCCTTATCCCAAGTGGAGATCTTTGCTTAGGTGACATTTTCTGATATCTTGAATGACTTCCTACTTTTTGAGCAACTTGTCTGTTAGAGAGAATCACCAGTTATCTTTGTTTGCGCCAAGCAGGCTGACAATAGTCTTTTGGGGGGGGGAGCTTTTGCATGAATCCTCAAGGCATGTTGAAAAGTAACAACTGAGTGCGCTGGACAAATTTACTTTGTGCAACTGAAAAGCTGGTAGCAGATTTTGAATTTTTTTCTTGCTTGTTTGACAAAGACTGACCCGGAGTGAAGGACACAATGATGAAAAGAAACAAGTATTAACAAGAAATGCCCCGGTCGAGAAGGATAGGTGAAGAGTTTTTTTTTCATTTTTTATTTTGCGCTAACTAGCCTTAATGATCACGACATGCATTTTGGACTTAACGACATAATCTATCTAACTAATCCAATCTTCCCTTTTGCCATTCTTATGACCTTTGAAGTCGGGCTTGTTCATGTCAATCCTTTGCATCAGTTTCATGACTCACTTTCGACTAGTGGGTGCCCTGAGGAGTTTTCACCAACAAGTCTCTCTCATTTATTCATCTCTGCTTACCGTCGCCTTACAGTGCCCGTGAGGGTTTTCACTAGTAAGACTCTCTCATTTTTCTATTTCTTTTTCTCTTTCTTTTGTGAGCAACTTAATAGTGTTCTATGTCGTGTGACAACTGTTGCTCATTGCATGCATCTTTTGACATTCTTGAAGGCTTATCGAGAGGTCTTATTGGGAAGGTTCTTTGGATAGGGTTGGAAAGAAGGGTCGGCATCTAGACTCAAAGTAGACTCAAAATGACGGGGTTGTAGACTTACAACTCTTGGAATTGACTCTTTCAAAAATGGAATAAAATCTTTGCCCCAGTTTCAGCTATTGGGGGATTTTTTGAATTTTTTTTTTTTTTTTTTTTTTTGAATTCTTATTTGGTTGGACCGAACCGTGAGGCTGCCTACGTGTCCTTTTTTAAGGAATCAGGTCGAACATAGTTCAAACATCTGACCTAAACTATTTTTTATCTTTCTTTTTGTTTCTCTTTTCCTTTTTTCTTTTTTTTTCTCTTTTCTTTTTTTTCTTTTCTTTATTTTTTTTTTGTTTGCCCCAACTTCTATTTTTGAGGGCATGGACCTTTGCTAATTCTTTTTTCTTTCTCTGAACTTCTAAGAATTGCCTCAGTTTGTACTCTTGGGACATGGATTTTTTTTTCTTTTTTTTTACTCTAAACTTGATTCCAAAAGAGGGTAGTCAAAGAAAAATAACACAGGCTCAAAAGGGGTAGCAATGGTTATAAAGTGTTTGGGTAGCAGAAAAAGGACCTCCCAACCTCAAGAACGTCAAACATGGTATCTTTTTGCGATCACAGCATTGACGAACATGTCTGTCTTCTTGGTGTGTCGTGGTCACAAGATATTTTTTTCATCCCTTAGTGACAAACTTTTCAACAAACATCAATTGATTAAACATCCTCAAGCCCGATCTTCACAATGATTTGAAGGTGAATTTTACTCGACCTTAGTTCCAAAGTATTCCAACTCTTTATTCATCCTCAAAAGTATTTTTTTTAGTTATCGGATTCTAGATTAAATCAGTTCCTAAGATCTGGCCAAAATTTCCGCATGCATGTCATGTCATAAAACTAGCGAGAAAAGAACTAGGAACAGAATGACACAAAAGGACAAACTTTATTTTATTGAGTAAAGGATGAAAGGATTTTACAACTAAACAAGCAACCTAAAATACGAGTTACAACCCTAAAATAACCCGAATAATGAAAAAAATAACAGAACAGACAGACAAGACTCACACAAACAGAATGGAGGGATAGAAGGCTTTGACTCAATAAAACAAATAAAATAGAATGGAGGGATATTTTATTTGAAATTATTTTTTTGTTTTTTGATTTTTTTTAAAATACTAAATAACAATAAAATTAGTGTATTAGAATCCTAGAAAAATTCAAATAACTCAAATAAATATATAAAATATACGAAACTGCTAATATAGCTTGAAGACGTGGCGGGTCAAAAATTACATGTCTACAGGTACTAAAGTAAAAATTTATCTAGTTTACTAGTCTTTTAGCAATTTAATAATCTAAACCGGATAAAAATAATATACCAATTAATCACAAAACAATCACGAAATTACATATACCACAGTAAAAAGTAACTAATTAGCATTTTTTTAAAAACTAATAACAATTTCCTTATTTTACAAATTTTTTTAGCACTCTAACACTATAGTCCGGATAAAAAGCAACAAATTAATCAAATCGCAAAACAATCACAAAATAACATAGAACACATAAAAAATAACTAATATGAATTTCTTATACAAGTTTTATCAAAAACTAAGTCGAAATACCTCAATTTAAGGTTTTTAGAAAGTCAAAAAATTTGTGATTTTGAGCCGAAACAACCAACAACATCCGAGATCATAATTCCTTAGCTAGCACGTGAGACCGAGAATCTTTACTTTATGTGGGACGGGTGGGCTCTACTCAAGCTTTTTGTCTTTAAAAATGGAGAGGGGAGGGGGCAGATTGTTTTTTTAATTTTGGGGGGACCGTTTCTGTTTTGCGGGTGGGCTATAGTATAACGTCTTAACAAAAGACGCTATAGTATAACGTCTTATTCCCGCTTTTTTAATTCAAATATAGCGTCTTTCAACCAAACGGCCGTTAAAGTATAGCGTCTTTCAAAAAACTATATACATATTTTTGTCACTATATTTTTTTCACATATTTTTGTTTTTTGAGTCCAAAAGAACCACATTTTAGTTATTAGAATTCAGAAACCAATAATAAAGGGGTTATTACTATAATTGGATAAAAAAATTAAAATATAAAAATTTGCAATATATTTAAAGAGTACTGTCATTTCAAGAATATAAATACTCTCCATTTTATGCCAGTCACAAGAAAGTTGACACTATTTTATATTTCGAAACTAGTTAATTTGTAGGAATAATTTAGAGACATATATACCCAATAGATTTCTCTATATCGTACAATATATCCTATTTTGTAAATCGAGATATTACATTCACAAAATATACTTACTAATTACTCATAATTTAATAAAAGTAGTAACTAAGTGCTATTAAAAGTGAAATTTATTTATTCAAAAAAAGTACACTGAATTATTTTCTTCAAGTAAGTCATTATTATGCGCATATGCATTCAGTTGTTAAATCCATCCTGTCTTGGATATCTCCTTTTGCTAGAAGAGTAATTGCCCATTTGGCTTTTGAGAAGTGTTTTTTTCAAAAGTGTTTTTTTCAAAAGTACTTTTGGTGAGAAATAGTTTGTGTTTGACTAATTAGTTTGAAAAGCACTTTTGAGCAGCAATTAGTGTTTGGCCAAGCTTTAAAAAAACTGCTTCTAAGTGTATTTTTCTTAAAAGTGCATCTCAAAAAAATATTTTTAGAGAGAAACTACTTTTTTCTGCTTCTCCAAAATTGCTTCTGCTTCTCTTCAAAAGTACTTTTTTTCCTCCAAAAGCTCGGTCAAACACCTCAATTTTTGACTTTTGGCAAAAAAAAAAAAGAAAAATACTTCTGGCCAAAAATAAGCTTGGCCAAACAGACTATAAACAACACTGCCCACATGCCTACTGTCCTTTTGCTTCCCCCTTCTTCATTGAGTCTGGAACCCAATTGTAGTTCTTTTGGACTCAAAATACATAAACAAGTGGAAAAAAATATGACATTTTTATATATAGTGTCAAAATACTTGGCGCTATACATTAACGTTAACCGTGCCGTTAATGTATAGCGCCAAGTATTTTGGCACTATACTGAAAAAGCTGACACGCCCAGGTATAACGCCAAAATACTCGGCGCTATATATAAAAATCTGTCACGCCCAGGTATAGCGTCCACTATTTTGGCTCTATACTCTTTTTTCCTGGCCCCAACAATAATTCCTGACTTCAATAATTCAAAAGCGTATAGTGCCCACTTTTTGGGCGCTATATATAAAAAAAAAAATCCCGACTAGCCATTTCCTATATAAAGAGGTTAGGATTGTATAGAAATTCATTCAAAAAAAATTTTAACTCCTGTTGAAACGTTTATTGTTGTTAAATTCTCCAGCATTTTTTCATTATGTTTGAAGAACGTAGAATAAGAGTTTCATTATATTTGGGGGGGGGGGGTTGAGGTTGTGATGGAGAATAACTCCGTGGGCTACAGTTTACCTATTCGGTGTCATGTTAAATTGCCACTTACAATGGAGTACGATAAAATGATATCGTTGTTATACAAAAAAATGAGTGTGAGGAAACGTTCAGTGATACTTAAAGTAACCGAAAGATATCCGTATTCTGTTACTCCGCAAGGGGTTGCTTTTTACTCGGAGTTTAGCATCGACGATGATGAAACTTTGAGTGATTTTCTGAGAACTCCGGACGAATGCCGGGAATTTCTTGTAATCACAATGTTGGAGATGTACGTGAATGTCGAAGACATTCCAAAAAAAGAGGTTGTGCGTAGTAGAGATAACCCCCAGTCATCGGGTGGTTATTCTGGAGCAGTTTTTGCCGGACAGGTTCCGGATGAAAGAGTTTTCCTTGATTTAAACTTATCACCGCCGGCGAATAAATAGCGAGAAAATAATTTATACCCTGTTTTCCATAATTCACAAGACGAGTGGTAAACTTCAATTTTCATTTGTGTTAATTATGTATATTTTTGACGTATTGAATTTGTATTAACGCTCATATATTTAATAGGGGTACCGACCGGATATGAATTTTACAAGTGGCCCATCCAGTAGTCATCACCTAATTGAAAACGTCCATAATGGAATTTCATCACATTACGACTTGTAGGTGAAGTGATATAGCCATATGGAAAGCATTTATTAATTCAGTAGCTTATATTTTTGTTGGTTGTGCAGTGAAAACGAGCAAGTTGAACCACCCGTACTCACTCAATTGACCGAAAACGACGTATTACATCGGGATCTGGCAGATACACAGAGTGAGGAACAGAACAGTGATTACGATAACAATGCCGATGAATCTGGAGACGAGACACCCTTTCCTCGTGAGGATGGTGATGACCAGGATGAGGAGGAAGGACCTGATTTGAAGAGAGACCCCTCTAGACGAAGAGTGTATGAGGCACATTCGGTGTGTCTCAATGCAGCCGCTGGCCTGAGGCGCATCCCCTCCCGCCCGGGTACGCTATCAGGATCATCATCATCAAGTAATCTCCTTATAGCCGGATGCGGTGCATGATGACATGTATCGGTGGTGCTGTCAGCTCCAGTAGAAGGCTACATAATAATATGAAACTTAGTATAGAAAACTACATAACAATTCACAACAATTTATATTATCTTACCATCATCGTGTCTAGATCCTGAATGTAGTCATCTGTCGCAGCATCGCATGAAGCCTTAAAAAGGAAATTAATAAAGTTAAAGAAAATAAATAAGTTACAGTTAAAACAAATTCAAATTCAATACTAATAAACTCATACCTGCACATGTGATGTGGAGCCATAACTCAGTCGGCGCCCACTATAAAAATCTCGGGTCGGTCGATCCTCAACAGTAGTAGACGGGCCTCGGAAGTATCTACCCCAATCCACTCCTTGAATATCCAAGCCTGTGATCAATAATTGACCCGATGGGGTCACCTGCGATGGCACTGGAGTGCGATAAATTCCAAGGTTGTAAGACGGCATGTCCATCTCATACATGTCACCTGCCATATCAGCAGCGACATCATCAGCAGGAGACTCAACGCCCCCTTGTTGGGGACCACCTCCTCTCCGCCCACGACCACGTCGTCCGGCACCACCAGCTCGTCGGGCACCACCAGCTCGTGGGATACCACGACCTCAATGGTACTGCGCTGGGTCCATATAATCAGCCTCGTGTGCCAAACGCTGATCCGATCGGGCAGGCTGTAGTGTCTGGGCAGCCACATCCATGAATCGACGACTATACTCCTGCATGGCCACAGGATCGTGGACATGGCTCTGCATCTGCTGCCCCATATGATAGACGGTATGCAATCCAATCGCCTGCACAAAGTAAAAAATATAAACTACATATTTGGCACTAAATTATAGGTATATAGTTAATAATAACAGAAAACATAACAGGGTCTCGTGTCTTCCTGCGTATGGGACATACCGACCGTATGCCTGATGAACTGGGTTCCCGATAAAAAGTCAGGAAACAGTGCGGTACCATGCTATATAACGTTGAATAGGAAAGTGCTGTGGGGGTGGGGTCAAGTTCCCTCGTCTGTCCCAAGTACCCAACTGCTCGTTAAGCCATGCCATAAATGTGTCATCCGCCCTGGACCGATTATGCGACTCATAATGTAAAGCATGCCATGCAGGCGGAGTCGGTATAGGCTGCGACAGGCCAAACTGACGAAATACCCGCTCGGAGGCATGATGCTCGACAATATCGAGGCATGTGAGCGGGACAGAAGCCCTCCAACTATGTCGGCCGAACGTGCAATACGCTGGCAGGGTACTTATCACCTCATCGTTGTACGACATCCAGATGAACTATCAAATAAGAACACAAACCGTTAGTATGCGCAATACTAAGTTAATCTATAACAGGTAAGTTTAGTTAGATATTCACTTGTGCGTCCTCCAGCAGATCCAACACATCCCTGCAGAGGGGGAGATTATGATGGGCATCATACTCTCGTGCAAGAGTACGACGCATAACCCACCTACATACTAGAGGGAGTTGCAGAATTTTTACATTAGCCGGTAGCTGTGGTAGAGGTGGCCAAAACTGCAGAAATCGCTCCCAGACCCAAACCTAACATACAAAGTTGACGTAAAGTATAAGATTAACTATAACTAGGTAGAATTGTAACTAATGGACATATTATTTGAATATGTTGTCACTTGTAGAAGCGGTATAAAGCCACCAACATCTCTTTGTGTGCCTATGCAAGCCCGACACATCTGCCTGTACAAATATGAGATGACAGCACCATCCCAGCTGTAAATGGTTGTATCCTCGAACCGGGCAATATGATGCAGAAAACGGAGGCTCACTAGGTTTCCCGAAGTGTTCGGGAACAAGACCCCCCCAAATAGAAGGAGCAACAACAGCCTTGTATATCGTTGTACATCCACCTCCGCTAACTCGTCGGTGATAGTATGGTGGATCTGCACCAGGTGGTCTCTAATGGGGACCAACTGCATACGACTGGACCCAGACGCTACCTCCTCGTCCTCCGGCATGAAACCCGTGAGCATGTACAACATATCCCAATATGCCTTCCGCAAAAAAATATCTCATGGTCGCAGGCAGTAAAACTGGCAAGCCATCAGCGGACAGGCCATATAAAATCTCAGCGTCCTGGAGTGTGATGGTGGCCTCGCCGATGGGCAGATGGAAAGTGTGCGTCTCCGGTCGCCACCGCTCAATCAAGGCCGTGATCAAAGCATAGTCGAGCTGTATCCGGCCAATCCTAATAATCCTATATAATCCCATCTCCTCCAGGTAATGGACCACGCGGGGATGTAGAACGCGAGGAGGACTCAAAAACTCTCACAATAGATCCACTTTCCTGGCCCGAAAAGTCTGCGTAAGCAACTGTTCGTCCCATATATACTCGGATCTACGCTGGGGCTGTAGGGCTAATAGATCCAACGTCCGAGGGCCGGGATGTATAGTCGCGTCCATGTCGTCAACTGTAAATTCATATTTTTTAATAACTTAATTGTACAAATTATATATATATATATATTTATGTATGGGTTCCGGGCTCGATATTTTGAGACCCAGTGGCATCAAACTATCATTAATAATTATGTGTTGTTTTATAATTTAAATTCATATTTTTTAATAACTTAATTATACAAATTACTAATTATGTGTGTTGGTACAATTATTAACTTAATTGTACAAAGTTTGCATTTTCAACTACCAGTATTAGATACTTAAACAAAAGGAATTCTAAGCTAAAATACTACACATTAATACACTATAAGGCTCTAAATTTTACTACGCTAAAAGGATCTACGTTTTACTACGCTAAAAAGGTCTAGATTTTACTACGCTAAAAAATAATCTAAACTAAACATAAACAACAAATAAATTTAATTGCAAATAAAACACAAAACGGCATGAAAATACATATATCTAAATCAGGATATTAACAGACAAATTTATTTGACAAATTTATATTTTTTTATAAAACACTAATATTAAATCGGATAAATTTAACATGCTAGTTTCGAAAAAAAAAAACACAAACCGAAATAGAACACATACAAATCAAATAATATACATTATTATAAAAGTTTCAACTTAAAATAAACCGAAATACCTCGATTTAGAATTTTCGGAAAGCAAATAGATTGAAATTTTGACTCCGGAAGTGTGAATCAACAATAATGCGAAGCTCTACTCGAATGTGGGACCTACATTCTTCACCTTTTATGTGACGGGGGGACCCATATATTTTTTTTAAAATAGTGGGGCAGCGGGTATGGGAGGGGGGGGGGGACCAAGAAGAACAAGGAGTAAAATATTGAGGAAGAAGAACCAGAACGACAATGAAGAAGACGGTATGATTTTTAAAAAGGGGTATAGCGCCGAGTATTTTGGCGCTATACTTGGGCGTGTCAGCTTTTTCAGTATAGTGCCAAAATACTTGGTGCTATACATTAACGGCACAGTTAACTTTAATGTATAGCGCCAAGTATTTTGGCACTATATATAAAAATGTCATCTTGTTTTTCCACCTACTTATGTATTTTGACTCCAAAAAACAACAATTCGATTCCAGATTCATTCTTCATTTGAGTTCCTGCTGTCAAATACAACTGTAATATTCATTCTTCTGCACAATGCATCATGATCGGTTCTGCAGGTTATTGTCATTCTTATGTCTTTTCCCAATGCTGTATGTTGTTTCACTTCAATCTTTCACTTACAACACATGGGAAATGGAAAATGGAAAAGGTCCACTTAGTACAGTTTATGGAATTGGAAATATAGCCTTGTTCCTTGACATGGCTTCCTCAAGTAACTACTGTATACTTAAAAGTTTCTCCTTCTGTTACTAGAAATTAAAGGTGGGAGTATATACTATACGTCATTATATTCTTTTTTGCGTTTGCACACCTTGGAATAGTTATCTTTAGTCTTGTCAATCACTGCCACGATCGGATTTTCCATCCTTGAGAGTGGCGATATCACTTACCGGTGAAAACTAGGCAGGTCAACCATTGGAAATATTTGTCTTTTCCCCATTTTTAGTCCTTTTACAATTAATAGCCAACAATTGATAACAGCAAAAAATCTAATAAGCGGAAGACAGAAATATAATAAGTTAAAAAAGATGTCAATACCAATCCAAACAAACAAACTACCCAAGACTGGTGTCACAATTCCACAGACTGTCTAAGATTACTAGAAATAGAAGTCTGAAAGATTTATTACAATATTGTCTCTGAAATATGTAAAGAAACAAATTAAAGGATAAAAGGATACGCCAAGGTCTGCGGACGCCTGCAGGACTACCTCGCAAACTTCGACTGGACTGAAGGCAGCCACCCAAGCTAAGGTCTGAGTGCTGCTGCTCCAGGATCTGCACATAGTGCAGAGTGTAGTATCAGCACAACCGACCCCATGTGCTGGTAAGTGCCTAGCTTAACCCCGGCGAAGTAGTGACGAGGCTAGGACCATACTACCAAATAAACCTGTGCAATTATATCATATACAACGGAAAATAAAACAGAAATATACAATTAAGGATGGTAGGGGCATGCCGCGAGGGAATATCATTTACCAACAGTAACTCAAGAGAAAAGCATAAAGAACAATCTAAAATTTGCGGCAGAAAGAATAAGGATACTGTAACCAATCAATAACCACTTTTATCATTTATTGTTGCGGTGCACAACCCGATCCAAATTATAAAAAAATACTGTTGCGGCGTGCAATCCGATCCAATTGTAATGATGTTGCAGCGTGCAGCCCGATCCAGGTATAATATTATTGCGGCGTACAACCTGATCCAAATATAATATTGTTGTGGCATGCAACCCGATCCCAATATACAAATCAATACTAATCATAAAAAGAGTCATGACAAGGGAACAATAAGGAAACAACATTATCCCGACAATGGAACCGACAATATAAGTAAATACGTCCCAGCAAGGGAGTCAGCTATAACCAATCTTGTTCCAACATTTAACTTCACAACAATTAAGAACCTCAACTAGCATCAATACTTAACCATAAGCAACTTCCACGAGAATAATCATGATTCTTGCCCAACACAGAAAATCAACAACTTAGGCATTCGTAGTACTTATTAAGAACACAACGATTTCAATTTAAGACTCACGGGCATGATTGATACCAACGTATAGATAGTCGTCACCATACCTATACGTCGTACTCAACAAATGACACACAACAAATCGGACACAAATCCTAATCCCTCAAGCTAAGGTTAGACCAAACACTTACTTCAATGCCACGAACACAATTCAAGTCTCAACTATCGTTTTACCTCTTGATTCCACCACAAATTCGCTCGTATCTAGCCACAAGTTACTTAATTACATCAAAAATACTAAATGAATCAATTCTAATGCATGAAAGTAAGTTTTCTAAAGTTTTTCCAAAAAGTCAAAAATTGCCCCCGGGCCCACATGGTTAAAACCCGAGGTTCGAACCAAAACCCGATTACCCATTCCCCCACGAATCCGAATATATAATTTGTTTTGAAATCGGACCTCAAATCGAGGTCCAAATCCCCGAAATTTGAAAAAACCTAGGTTCTACTCAAAACACTCAATTTCCCTCATGAAAACCTTTGATTTTGAATTGAAATCATGTGAAAAGATGTTAAAGATTGAAGAAAACGAGTTAGAAACACTGTTTTAAAAGGCTAGTCTGGGACTCACCTCAGGGGCTCGCCCCGGGACGGGGCACTATCAAAACACCTTGAGACTCATTTATGGGGCTTAGTTCTCTGAGGCTTACGCCCCCAAGTGCCCGACGGTACGCCCTAAACATGCCTAACGCTCGGGACTCACCCAACAATTCCTATATAAATCATGTGTTGAATTCACTAATTTGTATTGTTAACTCTCAAAATTATTTAACAAATGAATGATTAAAATTATTTTTATCTATAGAAATATGAAAATTGTGAATAACTCAAATAATGAAACATATTATTGCATACAAATTTACTAATTGAGAACATCGTAAGGGTGAATATTTCTTCTAAAAATAGATAACCAAAATTTGTATCTTTACATGATAGATTTTCATGTCTTAAATATGTGTCTCTCAAAATGATCATACATTTTTTATTTTACTATTTAAAAATAATTTTATATTATTCATGAAGGAGTAATATTTTAAATTACAGTATTGAAAATTTTATTGTGTATTTACTTTTAAAGAGGTAATATATGCAGTTTGATAATATTTTTTAAGAAATTATATTTTTTAATTGATTGAAAGTTAATAGGTTGAAGTTAATTTATATTTCGTAGTAACTTTAACAGTAGTATTATTTATACATGTAAAACATGCTAAATATTTTATTTCATATGAGTTTTTAAATTTTTTTAGTTTTCTTGAACTTTTAATGCATCTTTTATATTTTATTGTGTTATAATACTATATTATTAATTCATAAATTTAAAAAATTAAAGATCAGTGGGGCTTACGCCTCATGTTTCAAGGCTTTCGCCTCGCCCCGTATTAAGTAAAACACCCCGCCTCACGCCCTCGCCTTTTAAAACACTGGTTAGAAATGACTTACAATCAATTAGGAAGAGAAGTTGTCTTGAAAAATTGGCCAAGAGTGTTTTGGTTTTGAAAGTGTGTGAAAAATGGTTGAAATGCGTTTAAGTTATGAATTTACAGGTTGCATGTATCGCAATTGCGACCAGGGTTCACAATTGCGAACCCAGAAGTCTGCTATTCTCGCATTTGCGAACTCGCTTTTGCGACAAACTCGTCACATTTGCGACCACTGGGGAGTTCAGGGCATCTTCGCATTTGCGAAGGGACATTCGCATTTGCGAAGTCGCTTTTGTGATAAAGTCATTGCATTTGCGACCCAAGGCAGAACAGGTCGTCCTCGCATTTGCGATGGGACTTTGCATTTGTGGGCTCGCATTTGCAAGCCAGGCTTCGCAAATGATCATATCAGCTGAAAAACCTACAATTTCCTAAGTGCAAATTTCTCTCTGTGGCCTATCCAAAACTCACCCGAGCCTTCGGAGCTCCAAACCAAACATGCACACCAACCTAAAAACATCATACAGACTTGATCGTGCATTCAAATCACCGTAATAACATCAACAATTATGAATTTAGCATCAAAATCATGAAATCACTTAAGAACATCAAATTTTCCAATTTTCTCAAATAAGATCCGATTCACGTCATTTCAAGTCCGTTTCTTACCAAACTTCACAAACTCAACTTAAATCACATATAGGACCTGTATCGGGCTCCGGAACCAGAATACACGCCCGATACCATGAAATTTCAAACATATTTCATCTCCAAAAACTTATAAATATTCCAGAAAATAATTTTCTTTAAAAATTCATCTCTCGGGATTGAGACCTCGGAATTCGATTCCGGGCATACGCCCAAGTCCCATATTTTCCTACGGACCCTCCGGGACCGTCAAATCATGAGTCCGGGTCCGTTTACCCAAAATATTGACCGAAGTCAACTTAAAGTCATTTTAAAGGCAAATTTTATCATTTTTCACAGATTTCACATAATGGCTTTCCGGCTACGCGCCCGGATTATGCACGCAAATCGAGGTAAGACAGAAAGAGATTTGTAAGGCCTTGGAACACAAAATTTAATTCTAAAACGAGTGATGACCTTTTGGGTCATCACATTCTCCACCTCTAAAACAATTGTTCGTCCTCGAACCGATATAAGAAAGAAGTGCCTGAGTCTGGGAAAAGATGTGGATAACGGCTCCGCATATTGGACTTGGACTCCCAGGTCGATGCCTCAACAGGCTGACCTCTCCACTGAACACGGACAGAAGGAAAACTCTTCGATCTCAACTAACGAACATGCCAGTCTAGAATAGCTACCGGCTTCTCCTCATAGGACAAGTCCTTGTCCAATTGGATAGTTCTGAAATCTAACACGTGGGATGGATCACCGTGATACTTCCGAAGCATGAACACATGAAACACTAGATGCACGGTTGATAAGCTCGCCGCAACGCAAGTCTATAAGCCACCTCTCCCACTTGATCAAGAATCTCAAACGGGCCAATGAACCTAGGGCTAAGCTTGCCCTTCTTCCCAAATCTCATCACGCCATTCATAGGCGACACCCAAAGCAATACCCGCTCACCGACCATGAAAGCCAAATCACGAACCTTACGGTCGGCATAACTCTTTTGCCTGGACTGAGCTGTACGAAGCCTATCCTGAATAATCCTAACCTTGTCCAAGGCATCCTGTACTAGATCCGTACCCAACAACCGAGCCTCCCCCGGCTCAAACCATCCAACCAGCGACCGACATCGCCTACCGTACAAAGCCTCATAAGGAGCCATCTGGATACTCGATTGGTAGCTGTTGTTGTAGGCAAACTCTTCTAAAGGCAAAAACTGATCCCACGAGCCTCAAAAGTCAATGACACAAGCTCGGAGCATATCCTCCAAAATCTGAATGGTCCGCTTGGACTGCCTGTCCGTCTGAGAATGAAACGCTATGCTCAACTCAACCCGTGTGCCCAACTCTCGCTGAACTGCTCTCCAGAAATGTGAGGTAAACTGCGTACCTCGATCCGAAATGATAGACACGGGCACACCATGAAGACGAACAATCTCCCGGATATAAATCTCAGCTAACCTCTCGGAAGAATAGGAGACTACCACCGGAATGAAATGTGCTGACTTGGTCAGCCTATCAACAATAACCCACACTGCATTGAACTTCCTCTAAGTCCGTGGGAGTCCAACAACGAAGTCCATAGTGATCCGCTCCCACTTCCACTAGGGAAGCTCAATCCTCTGAAACAAACCACCAGACCTCTGATGCTCGTACTTAACTTGCTGACAATTCAAACACCGAGCCACATAAGAAACAATGTCCTTCTTCATTCTCCTTCACTAATAATGCTGCTGCAAATTCTGATACATCTTAGTGGCGCCCGGATGAATAGAGTACCAGAAACTATGGCCCTCCTCTAAAATCAATTCTCGGAGTCCATCCACATTAGGCACACAAACTCGACCCTGAAATCTCAAAACTCCATCATCTCCTCAGGTGACCTGCTTAGAATCTTCGTGTTGCACCGTGTCTCTAAGGACACACAAATGAGGATCATCATACTGCCAATCTCAGATGGCTCCAATAATGAAGAATGAGAGACTGTGTAAGCTAACACACGACTGGGCTTAGAAACATCCAACCTCACGAATTGATTGGCCAAAGGTTGAACATCCAAAGTAAGCGGCCTCTTGCCGACCAGAATATATGCAAGATTACCCATACTGGCTGACTTCCTATTCAAAGCATCGGCTACCACATTGGCCTTTCCAGGATTATATAAGATGTTGATATCATAGTCTTTCAATAGCTCCAGCCACCTTCTCTACCTCAAATTTAGCTCCTTCTGCTTGAACAAATACTGAAGACTCTTGTGATCCGTGAACATCTCACATGCCACGCCATACAGATAATGCCTCCAAATCTTCAACATGTGAACAATGGCTGCTAACTCCAAATCATGAATGGATAGTTCTTCTCATGAATCTTCAATTGTCCGCAAAGCATAGGCAATGACATTGCCATCCTGTATTAACACCGCACCAAGTCTAATACAAGATGCATCACAATAAATCGTATAAGGTCCTGAACTTATGGGCAAAACCAACACCGGTGCCGTAGTCAGAGCTATCTTAAGTCGCTGAAAGCTCGCCTCACACTCGTCCGACCACATGAACTAGTCACCCTTCTGGGTCAACCTGGTCATCGGCGTTGCAATAGACGAAAACCCCTCCACGAACCGACAATAGTAGCCTGCCAGATCTAAGAAACTTTGGATCTCTGTAGCTGATGTTGGTCTAGGCTAGTTCTTGACTGCCTCTATCTTCTTCGGATCAACCTAAATACCCTATGCTGATACAACATGACCCAGGAATGCAACTGAACTCAACCAGAACTCACACTTCGAAAACTTAGCATATAACTGACTATCCCTCAAAGTCTGAAGAACCACTCTCAGATGCAGCTCATGCTCCTCCCGGCTGCGGGAATAGATCAAAATATTATCAATGAAGACTATCACAAACAAATCCAAGTAGGGCCTGAACACTCAGTTCATCAAATCCATAAAAGCTGTTAGGGCATTTGTCAACCCGAATGACATCACCAGGAACTCATAATGCCCGTACTGAGTGCGAAAAGATGTCTTAGGGACATCAGATGCCCTAATCCTCAACTAATGGTAGCCAGATCTCAAGTCAATCTTCAAAAATACCTTGGCACCCTAAAGCTGATCAAATAAATCATCAATCCTCTGCAATGGATACTTATTCTTGATTGTAACCTTGTTCAACTGTCGGTAATCTATACACATTCTTATCGATCCGTCCTTATTCTTAACAAACAACACCGGCACACCCCAAGGCGAAACACTAGGTCTAATGAAACCTTTTTCAAGCAAGTCTTGCAACTGCTCCTTTAACTCTTTCAACTCAGGCAGGGCCATATGATACGGCGGAATAGAAATGGGCTGAGTGCCCGGAGCCAAATCAATGCAGAAGTCAATATCCCTGTCGAATGGCATACCCGACAGGTCTAAAGGAAATACCTCAGGAAACTTACGAACAACGGGCACAGAATCAATAGAAGGAACCTCGGCACTAGAATCACGAACATATGCCAAATAGGCCAAACACCCTTCTCGACCATACGCCGAGCCTTCATATAAGAGATAACACTACGGGTAGAATGACCATGAGTCCCTCTCCACTCTAAATGAGGTAAACCTGGCAAGGCTAAGGTCACAGTCTTGGAATGATAGTCCAAGATAGCATGGTAAGGTGATAACCAGTCCATCCCCAATATGACATCAAAATCAGCCATGTCTAGAAGTAACAAATCTACACGAGTCTCAAGACCCCTAATCACAACTTGCACGAATGATGGACTCGATCTACCATAGTAGAATAACCCACCGGTGTAGACACATATACATGAGCACTCAAAGAATCACTAGGCATGACCAGATACGGTGCAAAATAAGATGACACATAGGAGTATGTAGATCCTAGATCAAATAAAACTAAAGCATCTCTGTTACAAACTAGAACTGTACCTGTGATAACTGCATCGGAAGCTGAGCCTCAGGCCTAGCTGGTAGAGGAAAACATCGGGGCTGGGCCCTACCACCTTGAACTACATCTTTGGGATGGCCTGCTGCTGGCTGGCCTCCACCTCTAGCGGCCTGACCTCCACCTTTAATACCTTTACCTCCACCTCTAGCACCTCTACCTCCACTCTAGCTGGCTGAGCGGGCTGTGGAACACTCGATGCCTGAACCATAGCATGGAAACCCTGCTGCTGCGACTGAATACCCACTAATCTCGGACAAGCCCTCCGGATATGACCATACTCACCGCACTCAAAACATCCATTTGAAGGCTGCGATTGAGGAAACTGAGACTGACCCTGGCGACCTGAATGACCACCCCGAAAACTCTGGAGCGGCGGTGCCCTGATAGGAGCTGGTGGTGCACTATAGGGCTGCTGATTAGAATACTACATATGAGAACCACGACCACCTGGAGTGATGACTGAAAAGGCCTAGGAGGATGTCCTCTACCATACGAATCCCTGCCTCTAAACAAGGCACTACTAAATTTGCCTGAATGACGAGGCCTCTTGTCGGACCCCCGACCACCCCCCCCCCTGCGATAGAACCATTTCAGCTCTCCTGGCCACATTTGCCGCCTCCTGAAAAGAAATCTCATTCCCTGTCTCCTTAGCCATCTGAAGTCGAATAGGCTGGATAAGTCCCTCAATGAACCTCCTCACCCTCTCTCTCTGTGGGGAGTATGATAAGAGCATGACGGTCCAAGTCAATGAATCTGGTCTTGTACTGAGTAACAGTCATAGAACCCTACTGTAGACACTCAAACTGCCTCCGATAGATCTCTCTATGAGTGATAGGGAGAAACTTCTCCAGAAATAGCTGAGTAAACTGCTCCCAAGTCAAAGCTGGTGATCCGGCTGGTCTAGCCAAACAATAATCTCTCCACCAAGTCTTGGCGGATCTAGACAAGCGGAAAGTAGCAAAGTAGACCCCATTGGTCTCCACTATCCCCATGTTCCTGAGAACCTCATGACAGTTGTCTAGATAATCCTGGGGATCCACAGACGATGCACCGCTAAAAGTAGTAGTGAAGAGCTTGGTGAACCTGTCTAATCTCCACAAAGCATCGGTAGACATAACTGCTCCATCACCGGTCTGATCTACCATACCCGGCTGAACTGATCCAACTGGCTGAGCTGCTAGAGTCTGAAACTGGGGAGCCATCTGCTCCTGAGTGCGAGTAGCAAGAGTTTGGGCTCCTCCTCCAGCCTGAGAGACAGCTGGTGCTACAGGAAGCAAGCCTGCCCGGGTGACACTCTCCATAAGGCCCACTAGACGGTCCAAAGCATCCTGGAGTACTGGGCTAGCAATAAACCCCTATGGGACCTGAGCTGGGCCTACCAGAACGGTCTAGGCCGGAACCTCATCATCAAAGTCAACTTGAGGCTCCAACGCTGGTGCTGCTGCTCTGGACTGAGCTCTGCCCCTACCTCGGCCTCTAGCACAGCCTCGGCCTCTGCCCCTCGTGGGAGATGCTGCCGGGGGCTCGAGCTGCTGATCGGTAGATGAGGAAGCGCGTGTTCTTGCCATCTGTGAAAGAATAGAGTAGAAATTCAATTACCATTGAGAAACCAAACAGCACGATAAGAAAGAATAGATGTGAAGTTTTTCTAACTCTGTAGCCTCTAGGGGATAAATACAGACGTCTCCGTACCGATCCCTCAGACTCATCTAAGCTTGTCTACGAATTGTGAGACCCATGTAACCTAGAGCTCTGATACCAACTTGTCCCGATCCGAATTTTCCACCCTCAGGAGTCGTGATGGGGCCTACTAGTGAAAGCTAGGCAAGCCAACCATTTGAAATATTTGCCTTTTTCTCATTTTTAGTCCTTTTACAATTAACAGCCAACAATTGATAACAACGAAAAATCTAATAAGCGGAAGACGAAAATATAATAAGTTAAGAAGATGCTAATACTAATCCAAACAAACAAACTACCCAAGACTGGTGTCACAATTCCATAGATTGTCTAGGAATACTACAAATAGAAGTTTGAAAGATTTATAACAATACTGTCTCTGAAATATGTAAAGAAACCGACTAAAGGATAGGAGGAGACGCCAAGGCCTGCGGACGCTTGCAGGACTACCTCAGAATCTCCGACTGGACTGAAGGCAGCCACCCAAGCTAAGGTCCGAATGCTGCTGCTCCGGGATCTGCACACAGTGCAGAGTGTAGTATCAGCACAACCGACCCCATGTGTTGGTTGGTAAGTGCCTAGCCTAACTCCTGTGAAGTAGTGACAAGGCTAGGACCAGACTACTGATAGTAGGCTATATAGTCGATATTTACACCTTAATATGACCATACTTTGTTGTAGTTTTATAGATAATTTGCCAACAAAATGCTCTAAATAGTGTTCTTTTGTTTAGCAGGGAATAATATATGAGAGGAAGCAACATGGACTGTTTTGAGGCGATAATGTGAAGAAATACACCCACTCGAGAAGTACTCGAACACAAAGAAGCATAAATGGCCTGGGCAAGAAGGCCACCACGACCGCGGTGAACCGCGGCATATTAATGAAGTGAGGCAGAAAAGTTAGCGTTCACCGCGGTCGAACGCGGTGCACTGTTCACGCAGCTAGAAGTTTGAGGACCAAAGTGTAATTTCGGGAAAACTTTTGTAAAACCCTTATAAGCTTTAGAAACTCGCCCAACTGGAAAAAAAAAGCTAATTTTAGACTACTTTTGGAGGGAGAACAAGTGTGAGAAGATCAACCAACATTAAAGTTTTTCTATTTCCTTTTAATTCTTGCAATTTTACATTATGAACAATTTAGTAGTTCTTTCTTCTTTTGTTATGAGTAGCTAAACACTTATCTAGGGTTGATGGAACCAATTGTTGGTTGAAGTTTTGACTCAAGTTGTTATAATCTAGCTAGATTTATGATATGATTGTTCAACTACATTTTGTATGGTGATTAATTGAATGAGCCCTTATTTAATCGTATCTAATTACCTTATATTGCTTGAGAAAGAATATTAGGTTCGATAGCTGTTGAACAACACCACTTTTGGGTAATTGAAGAGATTCATTACTTGAACTTAAAAGTGGGTTTAGAGATAACAAAACTTTGGTAGGATAATTTAGAGTTGCATACCCATTGTCAGCTAGAGTAGTTCGAGAGAATGCTCCAGTAAATTATTGTAGTTGATCGAGAGATAATTACGATAGCCCATAACTCTTAATCCTCATAGAGTATTACAGCGAGATTATAACCGAAGAGTCAAGACCTAAACTAGCAATTGGGGAAATCACTGCCCTAGACCTCTTCACGATTGAATTCTCCTTGTTTTAGCTTACTGTTGTTTTTAATAGTAGTTGAAGTAGTTAAACAAAAAAAACCAATCTTTATTGATCAAAAATCTTGCATCTAGAGATTGATTGAGTTGATAATAACATTACCGAAGAGCGTAATAGATAAGTTAGTTCCCTGAGGATTCGATTCCGGACTTAAAACCGGATTATATTTGCAGCGACCGCTTTGTCCTTTAAAAGGCATAGTTGGGCGTTATCAACTACCAAATAAACTTGTGCAGTTATATCATATACAGCGGAAAATAAAACAAAAATATACAATTAAGGATGGGAGGGGGGCATGCTGCGGGGGAATATCATTTACCAACAGTAACTCAGGAGAAAAGCATAAAGAACAATCTAAAATTTGCGGCTGAAAGAATAAGGAAACTATAACCAACCAATAACCACTTTTATCATTTATTGTTGCGGCACGCAACCCTATCCAATCATAAAAAAAACACTGTTGCGCGTGCAACCCGATCCATGTCATTTATCACTGTTGCGGCGTGCAACTCGATCCAATTATAATGTTGTTGCGGTGTGCAACCCGATCCAAGTATAATACTGTTGCGGCGTGAAACCCGATCCAAATATAATATTGTTGCGGCGTGCAACCTGATTCAAATATAATATTGTTGCGGCGTACAACCCGATCCAAATATCATATTGTTTCGGCATGCAACCCGATCCCAATATACAAATCAACACCAATCACAAAAAGAGTCTCGACAAGGGAACAATAAGGAAAAAACACTATCCCGGCAAGGGAATCGACAATATAAGTAAATACGGCCCGGCAAGGGAGTCAACTATAACCAATCTTGTTCCACCATTTAACTTCACAACAAATAAGAACCTCAACTATCACCAATACTCAACCATAAGCAACTTGTACGAGAATAATCAAGATTCTTGCCCAACACAGAAAATCAATAACTTAGGCATTCGTAGTACTTATTAAGAACACAACGATTTCAATTTAAGACTCACGGGCATGCTTGACACCAACATATAGATACTCGTCACCATGCCTATATGTCGTACTCAACAAATAACACACAGCAAATAGGACACAACTCTTAATCCCTGAAGTTAAGGTTAGACCAAACACTTACCTCGATGCCACGTACACAATTCAAGTCTCAACTATCTCTTTACCTCTTGATTCCACCACCAATTCGCTCGTATCTAGCCACAAGTTACTTAATTACATCAAAAATGCTAAATGAATCAATTCTAATGCATGAAAGTATGTTTTCTAAAGTTTTTCCCAAAAAGTAAAAAATCATCCCCGGGCCGACATGGTAAAAACCCGAGGTTCGAACTAAAACCAGATTACCCATTCCCCCACAAACCAAAATATACAATTTGTTTTGAAATCGGACCTCAAATCGAGGTCCAAATCTCCAAATTTTTAAAAAAAACTAGGTTCTACCCAAAATACCCAATTTCCCCCATGAAAACCTTTGATTTTAAATTGAAATCATGTGAAAAGATGTTAAAGATTGAAGAAAACGAGTTAGAAATGACTTACAATCGCTTAGGAAGAGAAGCTATCTTTGAAAATCGCCCAAGAGTGTTTTGGTTTTGAAAGAGTGTGAAAAATAGTTGAAATGTGTCTAAGTTATGAATTTACAGGTTGCAAATATCGCAATTGCGTCAATTACGAACCCAGAAGTCTTCTATTCTCGCATTTGCGACAAAAGTTCGCATTTGCGTACTCGCTTTTGCGACAAACTCGTCGCATTTGCGACCACTGGGGAGTTCAGGGCTTCTTCGCATTTGCGAAGTCGCTTTTGCAATAGAGTCGTCGCATTTGCGACCCAAGGCAGCACAGGTCGTCCTCGCATTTGCGATGGGACTTCGCATTTGCGAAATGCGAAGCCTGCAGACCTGATCATACCAGCTGAAAAACCTGCAATTTCCTAAGTGCAAATTTCGCTCCGTGGTCTATCCAAAACTCACCCGAACCCTCGGGGCTCTAAACCAAGCATGTACACTAACCTAAAAACATCATTCGGACTTGCTCGTGCATTCAAATCACCGTAATAACATCAACAATTATGAATTTAACATCAAAATCATGAAATCACCTAAGAACGTCAAATTTTCTAATTTTCTCAAATAAGGTCCGATTCACGTCATTTCAAGTCCGTTTCTTATCAAACTTCACAAATTCAACTTAAATCACATATAGGACCTGTACTGGGCTTCGGAACCAGAATACGGGCTCGATACCATGAAATTTCAAATACATTTCATCTCCAAAAACTTATAAATATTCGAGAAAATAATTTTCTTTAAAAATTCATTTCTCGGGTTTGGGACATCGGAATTCGATTTCGGGCATACGCCCAAGTCCTATATTTTCCTACGGACCCTCCGGGACCGTCAAATCACGAGTCCGGATCCGTTTACCCGAAATATTGACCGAAGTCAACTTAAACTCATTTTAAAGGTAAATTTTATCATTTTTCACAGATTTCACATAATGGCTTTCCGACAATGTGTCCGGACTGCGTACGCAAATCGAGGTGAGACAGAAAGAGGTTTTTAAGGCCTCGGAACACAGGATTTAATTCTAACAATCACCAGTTGAATCAATTATGTCCGTAGCCTAACAATTTTCTGCTCCATATATACGTTTCAATTTATACAACCACTTTGATAAGATAAGAAGTTTAAGAAAGAAACGAATAACGATACTAAAAGTTAATTTGACGAAATAGTATAATAATAGAAATAAATTTGGCCTACTAGTATAGTAACAATTTTGATGTCTAGTTTTTCCCGCTCTATATCTATTGTTTTTCCGTTGAGCTGTAAAGTTTGCTTTGGTAATAAAATATCTTTTATTGCCAAATTTTTTTTGGCCTAATAGTATAACAAAGTTAAATATAAACACCATCCATTGTAAGTAAAAGGGTAAATTTGACTCTTAATCCTTAACTGATTTGTTTACTGACCTAAAACAATTCCTTTTTTTGTGTGGATTCTATAGTTAGCAAAGTCAGCTTTTTCCACAACGTAAGCCAAGCTCCTCTTACATGTCTAGGGAGCAAACGCGAATGTAGCCTTTTGGTCGTGGATTTATCTAAACCTAGAATTTTGACACATGAAAAGTGTATATATGTATATAGTTTTCTCCTTAAATCTTAACAAATATATTATTTGAATTCATAATTTTAACAGCATAATAAATTTAGTGTGAGGTAAATCCTATTAAATTTAAATCATAAATCCGTTTTTGCTGGGGAATTCTTTAAACTTTACATGAATTCTTGAGGTGTCGGTGATTGCTCTAGCTTTCGCCGGTCCATACCTCGACTTAAATCATATCTAAGTTTTAGGGGTAAGATTTGGGGCATGTTAACGTCCGTTATCTTTTGTATTTTTTGAATAGTGATGGACAACTAACTCATGGAAAACATTAAAGTGTTAGGACATCTCCAACCTTGCACCATTGTTTTACATCAAAATGGTGTAAACATTAAAATGGTACTCCCTTTGTTTCAATTTATGTGAACCTATTTGATTGCGCACGAAATTTAAGAAAAAATGAAGAATTTTAAAATTTATGGTCCTAACCAAGTCAAAAAGGGACCTAGAGTATTTGAGTGGTCATAAAAGCTTCTCATTAAGGATAAAATTGTAAGTTTAAGCCAAATTATTTCCAAATTTAGAAAGGGGTCATTCTTTTTGGAACAGACCAAAAAGGAAATAAGTTTACATAGATTGGAACGGAAGGAGTATAAATTAACTCCAACCCATTACACTATCCTTTACACCAAAAAAAAAAATTCCTTTTATATTCTTTTCTCTCTTATATATTATATTATTTTCTTTATAAAACAAATCCTTTCTTTTTTCTTTTTTACATATTTATTCCATATAATTCATATATAATTCATATTTCTTTCTTGTATAACCATTTAATATAAAATTATTTTATACCTTTAATTTTTAAATAATATAAATTATAAGCAAATATTATACATTATACATGTTAATGTATAGTTCAAATAAAAATAAAATCAGTGATAAGATATAATTAAATAAATATTACATTATGGTAAAATTTAATTTAATTTTTGCATAAATATTCAACTTACAAGATTAGTATGTTGCTCCCATAAATGCTCTGTTAATGCATTATAAAGTGCAAAATGAGCATTTTTGTCCTTAATTTTTTTTGTGCCGAGCTAAAAATTATTCAAATCAGTAGTTTTCCTCTACTACTATTTCTACTGTTGGAGATGGACCTTCCCAAACATCTTGAATTGGCACATTAAGATTACGTTCATCCTCAACAGTCACAACCACAACAATCCTCTGTCCCATACACTTAATATTTTAATGATATTGGTGGATCCGGAAGCGACCTTCCAGAGTACTAGATTATTATTGTAATTTTCTTATCCCATTATGTTTTTTAATGTATTTTCAATTTTAATCTATGTCAATCATTACTATATTAAATATTAGCTTTTATGATAATCAATAAACATTGTTTTATTTATTAACAACATATTATATTCAGATTTGCACTTTTTATTTTTTTTGATGGTATATATTTTATACAATTATAACTTATGATAAAATTAACTTACAATTTTATATAAAAATAAAATAAATGAAAATTATTAAAATTATTCACCAAAATTAAAATATAAAATTAATATTATAAAGCTATTATATAAAAACTACAAGTAATTATAAAATTTATAATATGTTAAATTAAAAATATTATATAATAAAAGATAATAATAAAATAATGATGAATGATAATGGTGTTGATGAATAGTGTTACATCAAAGTTGGTGTAACACTATTCACACACCATAATGGTGTTGGGTTGGAGTATCAAAACATCAAATCTTACACTAAAATGGCGTTTGATGTCAAAATTGATGTTGGGTTGGAGATGGTCTTAGACAATCTTAGTGGAATAATTCTTCTATTTGTTGTTTTCTAGATCGACATAAGTGTTTGGTTGATGTAATTTGTAACATAGACTTGATTAATGTTTTCACTACAAAAAAAAAATTGGAATTAGCTACGAACGTCGTCGCTAATCAGTCGCTAAAATGCTCGTAGCTAGCAGAATCTTTTGATAATCCGTTGCTAAATGAGATTAGCGATGGATTTTTCTGTTTAACTACAAATTTTGTTCGTCACTAAAACCTAATTTTTTAGTAGTGTTCAAATCAAGAGGTGGTGGTATTTGTAGTTAGTATTTGTGCCCCAGTAGTACGGCACGTAGATAGCTTACATCACACGTTTTAGGATGCGGCTCTTTACAGATTCTGAGTGAATACGAAATATTTCATGCATCAAACCACCCTTTATTTTTATTTGTGCCCCAATAATAGGGTACGTAGACTGCTTACATCTTACCCTTTAGGATGCGGCCCTTTACGGATTCTGAGTGAATACGAAATAGTTCCTGCACCAAATCGCCCTTTGTTTTTATTTGTTCCCCAATGCTTATAATTTACCTAAGAGAAAGAAATACACCAAAGACATGATTTTCATAAATGACAAAAAGGAAAAATGGAAACACATAAAAGAAAATGAGAAAAAAGCAAGGAGATGAAGTTAAGGGCATAAAATGGCTAGGGTAGGGTACTGTAAATTCTATCCGGAAAAAAATGATTTTTGTGTTGAATATGCATGCATATTGGTCGTCACCTGCATAGTTGGTTCCAATCCTTTACTCTGCAACATTCATCTCATATACCCTGCTGAACTTTGTCCTTGTTTCAATTATATTATTCTCTAGGGCCATTTGGTTTACAAAAGTCCTCTCTTTTCTTTCAAAAACCTAAACCGAAAAAAAAAGCTTCTGGAAAGTAAACTAAATTGCTCTTTTGAAACCTAAAAATAATTAAAAACTAGAGGAACTGATTGTTAGGTATGCAAATAAAGTATCACATTGGTAACCGAAAAGATTGGGAGCCTACATATAAGGTGTAGGGATCTCTTAAAGGTGTGAAGCCTTTTGGGGAAAATCGTGCGGGCTTGACCGAAAGCGTACAATATCACCCAATGTTAAGAGTATCTTTGGGCTAGTTGAGCCGAACAACTGGTATCAAAGCCAATGGTTTGGCGAGACGAGTATGGAGATGGCGAGTTGATAGCGTAGGGCCCGGCTTAGTGCCTTTGCCCATATATGGGACGGTTTACTACCTTTACCCATAGCTTTAAAGACGCATACACAACCTATCCTTGGGCTTCGGTGACCGTAAATACTTGGATCATGTGGGCGACACAGTTAATCATCAAATTAACCCATAAACAATGAAGGGTCACGTGGAACTTAGTTCAAGGGGGAGATTGTTGGGAGTGTGTGAACAAAGTCCCACATGTTAAGAGTATCTTTGGGCTGATGAGCCGAACAACTGGCATCAAAGCCAATGGTTTGGCGAGACGAGTATGGAGATGGCGAGTTGATGGCATAGGGCCTGGCTTACTGTCTTTGCCCGTATATGGGCGGGTTTACTACCTTTACCCATAGCTTCAAAGACGCATACACAACCTCTCTTTGGGCTTCGGTAACCGTAAATACTCGGATCATGTGGGTGACAACACACAGTTAATATCCAAATTAGCCCATAAACAGTGAAAGGTCATGTGGAATTTAGTTCAAGGGGGAGTTTGTTGGGAGTGTGTGAACAAAGTCTCACATGAAAAGCAAAAAAAGAAAAATAAGCTACTTATAAGAAGTGGATTACTCTTAATGGTGTGAGGCCTTTTGGGAAAAACCGTGCGCGCTTGGCCCAAAGAGGACAATATCATACCATGGTAAGATATCTTTGGACCGTTTTAGTCCTACAACTGGTATTAGAGCCCAAGTTTGGCAGGACGAGTATGGAGATGACAAAGTGATGGGGTAGGGCAGTGCACACACAAGAAGAAGCTAGTTGCGGGCTTCGTTTGCCATGTTACTCTAACATTGTGGGTGGCACACAGTGAATCTCAAAAATTGACTGATGGGTCGTGTCAATGGGTCACATAGAACTTAGTTCGAGGAGGAGACCGGTGAATCGTGGTAGTGAGCTACGTAGAACTTAGTTCGAGGGGAAGATTGTTGGGTGTCCGAATAAGTATATAAGGTATTGGAATCTCTTAATGGTGTAAGACCTTTTGGAAAAAAATCGTACATGAACAATATAACATTATATTAAGAGTATCTTTAGGCTGGTTGAGCCCCACACTAACTAACACAAAAGTTTTTCAAAAAATGGTATTGCTAACAAGTTCGTTAATTGCATTCCAAGACCAAAAAATAACATTCATTATTTCATTCAAGTGAAAACAGGCTAGAAATCTATAATCTGAGAAGGACCACGTCGAAGGAGTATATTTTTAGCTTAAATATAGACCGTAGATTAAAACAAAAGGCTCGGAGTTTATGGCGAAGTAAAAATTGCACGGAGCGCCCTATTTGGTCGCCCCCATTTAACCTATACACATTTTTTAAAAAATATTTTAACTTGTACCCACTTTTTAAACAACTTCATCCCCCTTTCTCATCCTTCGTTTTCTTCTTCTTCTTTTTCTTTTTCTTCTTCTTCTTCTTCTTTCTTCTACTGCTGTTGGTGCTGCTATGAATATACAGTAATACAGATATATGTTGGATCCTGATGACTAGTATATTAAGTTAATGAGGGTTTTATGAAGCTTCTCTCTCTTTATTCTTCTTTTTGCTTTCTGTATTGTATCTTTCCCTTTCTCAGTTGCTCATCATTAATTTGTTTTTACAATATAGCTTCTGCACCAGTAGGGTACAGACACCATAATAATCCTGTGTTAAGAAAATTGAACCATGAGTTACTAGTGTTTCAATCTGGCTAGTATGTTAGAAAGCTTTTTTAAAAACTTCAGTTTATATAGTGCTGAAGTTTTTACAAATGAACTAAATAACTTCAGCATCTCTGCTGAAGTTTTTGAAAAAGCTTATCCAGGACAAAAAAACTTCAGCTTATTTAGTGCTGAAGTTTTTATGAATGAACTAAATAACTTCAGCATCTTCTGCTGAAGTTTTTGAAAAAGCTTAATGACAAAACTAATGAATCCATGATAAAAAAAATCAGCTTATTTAGTGAAATTACAAACAAAAACTTCAGCAAATAGAGAATAAAACTTCAGCTACTATGCTTAAGTTCAACAATTACAAACAAAAACTTCAGTACACTTGGTTCAACACACTTGCTACTTCATGTCCGTCTACTAGAATGTTGAAGTTTTGCGTGATTGCCTTTGCTACTTCAGCCCCGTATGCTGCAGTTACGCGAAAACGCGGGCACGTTTGCAATTGTTTATCCAAAGCGGGCACGAGTTAAAACGTGACCGAAAAAGCGGGTATAAATGCAAATCCCCCTATGGCGAATGATAGGTTTTGGCAGCCACTAATAATTGCATTAAGGTAGGTTGTCTACATTATTATCCTTTGGGATGTGGCTCTTCCCCAACCCTGCGTAAATGCAAGATGCTTTGCTCCCCGCCCTTTAATAGTTTACTATTCCTCTAAGCTTCACATGTATGGCTAGACATGAAGTATATGAGCAGCAGGTGTTGGACTTTAAGCATTGGGCTTTAAAGACTTTAAGCATTGGGCTTTAAAGTCTAAGAGTGTGAATTGGGAAATGGTGGGAAATAAAATGGAGGGAAATGAAAATTTGAATCAAGTGAGCTTTTGTCATGAACTTTGTAACACATTGGTGAAAGACAACTACACTTGTGTGTATAAATATGGGATCACTTCTTAGAGCTCTTAAAAGGAGTTGAAGAGAATGAACCCTCGTGCCGTCGCTCGCTCGGCTCGACTTTGGCTTTGGCTTTGGCTTTGGCTTTGGATTTTGATTTGACAAATGATCGATCAATAAGATTATTTTTTGGACAAAATGCCAGATCGCTGCTGAAGATTCAGAAGTATAGTCTGGTCGCGGTCCTAGCGTAACCGCGGTAGGACCGCGGCAGGCAGCGTAAACTTCTGAAAAGGCACTTTTTCCATAACAAACATCACACCTCTTCCAATAATTGCCTATAAATACTGCATACAGAATAATTTGTTATAAATTTCTATTTGTATGATCTTCAAATCCATCAAATAGATGTAAAAACAGCCTTCTTAAATGGTGATCTAGAGGAAGAAATTTACATGAACCAACCTAAAGGGTTTGTGGTTCCAGAAAAAGAAAAGAAGGTGTGTCGACTTGTTAAGTCCCTTTATGGACTAAAACAAACACCTAAGCAATGTCATGCGAAATTTGACCAAACAATGTTGTCAAATGGCTTTAAGATTAATGAATGTGATAAGTGTGTTTACATTAAGAACATTCCAAATCATATAGTAATTGTTTGCTTATATGTTGATGATATGCTAATAATGAGCAAAGACATTGCTGACATTCAAGCTACTAAGCGTATGCTTGCTAGTAAGTTTGATATGAAAGACTTAGGAGTTGCCGATGTAATTCTAGGAATTAAAATCCAGAGGACTCCTCAGGGTCTAGCTTTGTCTCAATCACATTACGTGAAAATGGTACTTGAAAAATTCAAACACTTGGAATTTAGAAGTGCAAGAACTCCAATTGACTTAAACCATCATCTTATAAAGAATAAAGGTGAAAACACGTCTCAATTGGAGTATGCTCGTGTATTGGGAAGCTTAATGTATATCATGAACTGTACACGTCCTGATATAGCTTGTGCAATAAGTAAACTTAGTCGATTCACAAGTAATCCCAACAAACATCACTGGGTGGAAATGAAACGAGTTCTGGGATATTTGGAATATACCCAAGACTACTACGCTTTACATTACAATAAATATCTTGTGGTTATCGAAGGATATAGTGATGCGAATTGGATAATCGGCTCAACAGAAACAAAGTCCACAAGTGGATATGTTTTTACTATTGGTAGAGGAGCAGTATCTTGGAAGTCTTCTAAACATACGTGCATCGCTCGCTCTACAATGGAATCAGAGTTTATAGCTTTGGATAAGGCTGGCGAAGAAGCTGAATGGCTTCGAAATTTCTTAGAAGACATTCCGTTCTGGCCAAAACCTTTGGCTCCTATATGCATACATTGCGATAGTGAGGCTGCAATAGGACGGGAAGGGAACGTTATGTATAACGGAAAGTAACGTCATATACGACAAAGACATAACACCGTTAGACAACTACTTTCTAGTGGAATTATCACTATTGATTATGTAAGATCAAAGGATAATGTGGCGGATCCGCTTACAAAAGGCTTAACTAGAGAGGGAGTTGAGAAATCATCTAAGGGAATGGGACTATGGCCGAGGACAAGTCAACATGGCGGTAACTCTACCTAGAATTTTGGATTTTCCGAGATCTAGGTTCAAGGAGCTCAAACAAAGTTGTGATTGACCGGTTCAACATTGTCAAAGTAAAGTCTTTGGTCCCTTCTCGTGATGAAGACAATGTTCAGTAACAAGGATAGAACTTTACACGTTCTTTAATGATTACCTAAGTTTGATGTGGTATTTATCAAATAGTGTCAATCTAGAGGATTACATATTTAGGAATCACCTATGTAAGTGTGAAGTGGAAGCCGCTTCAATGAGAATTCTGTAAGGCCAATTCTCTACGCACTTATGAAACCAGGAGGTGTTCATGGCTGAAACAAACACAACAATGAGAACCAAAAGACGGTTAAGTGTTGATTGTGTGACATATGGTTGTCTAGGTATACACTAAAGTTCGACGGTTCAAAGATATCAAATCTACCGATTGACCGAGTATATCCGACATATGCTCACTACAGAAAGTTCAAAGGGAAACCTACTTATCCAGATACAATTAATCCTTACTTGCAAATCACATAACTTTCATCGATGATCATTCTTGTTACAGCCATTCCCATTCATGTGGGGGATTGTTGGACTTTACGCATCGGGCTTTAAAGACTTTAAGCATTGGGCTTTAAAGTCTAAGAGTGTGAATTGGGAAATGGTGGGAAATAAAATGGAGGGAAATGAAAATTTGAATCAAGTGAGCTTTTGTCATGAACTTTGTACCACATTGGTGAAAGACAACTACACTTGTGTGTATAAATATAGGATCACTTCTTAGAGCTCTTAAAAGGAGTTGAAGAGAATGAACCCTCGCGCCGTCGTCGTCGCTCGCTCGGCTCGGCTTTGGCTTTGGCTTTGGATTTGGATTTGTCAAATGATGGATCGATAAGATTATTTTTGGAACAAATGCCAGATCACTGCTGAAGATTCAGAAGTATAGTCTGGCCGCGGTCCTGGCGTAACCGCGGTAGGACCGCGCCAGAACCCTTCTGCAGATTCAGAGGGCCACTCTGGCCGCGGTCCTGGCATAACCGCGGCAGGCGGCGTAAACTTCTGAAAAGGCACTTTTTCCAGAACAAACATCACACCTCTTCCAATAATTGCCTATAAATTCTGAGGCATGGCTTCGGTTTTGAGACACCAAAAACATTACAAAACTTTCTTCTTTCTGAAAATACTGCATTCTGATTCGCAGTCTCTCTCTCTAAAATTCGTAAGTGTGATTTTGCTCCGTTCTTTGAGTTCGTTGGTATCCTGCAGTTTGTATTGCCACTGTTGCAGGAAGGTTTATTCTGTTTCATCATGGGAGGATTTAATACATTACCTTGGCAACGTGTGAGGGGGTTAAAATTCCTTAAGGACGCACAAGCAAATTGTGGACTCGGAATATTTCTTAGTTTCCTATTTTTTTCCAGTTTTTTATTCTAACAGTTTTCTTTATTTTCCTCCTAATTTTGTGGTGTCGGTTTTGAGACACCAAAAACATTACATAACTTTCTTCTTTTTGAAAATACTACATTCTGATTCACAGTATCTCTCTCTCAAATTCGTAAGTGTGATTTTGCTCCGTTCTTTGAGTTCGTTGGTATCCTGCAGTTTGTATTGCCACTATTGCAGGAAGGTTTATTCCGTTTCATCCTGGGAGGATTTAATCCATTACCTTGGCAACGTGTGAGGGGGTTAAATTCCTTAAGGACGCACAAGCAAATTGTGGACTCGGAATATTTTCTTATAGTTTACTGTTTTTTTCCAGTTTTTTCTTCTAACAGTTTTCTTTATTTTCCTCCTAATTTTGTGTTTCCACACATAATTAATAACAAGCTTAAGGAATTTTAATAATCTAACGGTTCTGTGTTGAAATATATATATATATTAAACTGTTATCTATATTTTGTATACTGGTTTGGAGACTAAAGCCTTTGTGCTTTCTACTCCAATAATTGTTCTGTCCGGTTTAAAGTATATAAAAACTTCACCATTGTTACGTGTTGTGTGTTTGGTTTGGTATTCAGTTTGAAGATATCAAAACTTCACTGATTTAACAAAGTTCTGTTTTGTTTCCAACTCTACAGAAACATGTCGAATGAAAACCAAACTAATGGAAATATTGCGGGAATGGGTGCTACTGTTACGAGTGTTGCTGCCTCGTCAAGCCTTCAACTCCTGCTCATGCTATGGAACCAGCAGAAAAACCCGAAAAGTTTTCCGGTATTGACTTCAAACGTTGGCAAATGAAGATGCTCTTCTATCTGACTACGTTGAGTTTGCAGCGTCATCAAGGAAGATCCTCCGGTCCTGGCTGAAGGCACTCTAGATGACGAACGATTTGTGGTAACTGAAGCATGGAAACATTTTGAGTTGTTTGGAAGATAGCTTGTACAATGTCTATAGTATCATGGAAACTTCAAAAGCATTATGGAATGCGCTTGAGAAGAAGTACAAGACTGAGGATGCCGGACTTAAGAAGTTCGTGGCTGCAAGGTTTTTGGATTTCAAGATGATTGACACTAGGTCGGTGATTAACTCGTGTTCATCCATGGGTGGCTTAACTCTGGCCGCTTGCTCTCTCCATTTAATGACATATTCCCTGAAACTTTCAGTTGGATTCTTCTTCAAGTTTGAAAGGGAATTGCGGTCTGGGGCAATGTCAATGTTGTATTGGAACTGTTTGACAAAGGCCTGTGCCATGTCATCCCAGACATACCAGCGAGACGTGTCTTGATCCATAAACCATTCGGAGGCTACTCCTGTAAGGCTTTCCCCAAAATAAGCCATCAACAATTCTTCATTTCTTCCCGCACCTCTCAGTTGATTGCAATACCTTTTTAGGTGGGCTATAGGATCTCCATGTCCATCATACTTTTCAAATTTGGGAATCTTGAAACCATGCGGCAATTGGACATCGGGGAACATACATAGATCTTTGAAGGCAACACTCTTTTGACCTGCCAATCCTTGCATGTTTTTCAACCGTTGTTCTAAGTTTTCACTCTTTGGGTCATTTCTTCATGTACCATCTTTCGGGCAGGCTTCTCAATATTTGCAGGAAAATCAAATAGGTATGAGTGGTACTCAGGAAAGTGGTACTGCTCTTGCCGAGTAGCAAATTGTGACTCATGACAAGGCTGTCTTTGGTTATTGGCCCATGCTTGGCACATTTTGGTCATTTGCTATTTCAGTATTCTATTTTCCTCAACCAAAGTAGACTCTTGTTGAACCCTCTGACCCTGAGTCTCTTGAGCACTTGTAACAGCTTCGATGTCAGTTATCATTTTTCCTTAGATCTTGTGTTGGCCGCTTACCACAAACCGACCACCTCAAACTTTCTTCACAATTCAAAACAAAAGACATGTTAGAATGGACTCAGTCGGTCCTTATTATTATCAATATTTTTTCATTTTTTTTAGTGGTGATCGAACCTGATGTGGGTTGCCAACGTATCATGTGGGAACATGAATCAAATCTTGCGTAGTTCGGGAAGATCATGAATAAAGTAAATAAACTAACTTTTTTTTTGAATTTTTTATTTTATTTTGTCGAAAGAAAGACTTATAAAGAAGAAAGGAAATATTTTTGGATTTTGATTTTTCTTCAGCATTTTTGCAAAGAAAGACTTCTAAAGAAGAATAATTTTTTTTTTGAATTTTTTTTCTGGAATTTTGAAAGAAAAACTTCTAAAGAAGAAAGAAAATATTTTTGGAATTTTATTTGAATTTATAAAAGAAATACTTCTAAAAAAGAAAATATTTCTGAATTTTGAATTTCTTTTCAATTTTGAAAAAAGAATGAAAGTATTTTTGGATTTTGGAAGAAATTAAAAGAAAATATTTTTGTATATTTTTTAAAAAACAATTAGGGTCTAAAAGAAAGGCTTTCTAAAGCAAGTAACGGAAAATATTTTTGGATTTTTTGAAAATTGAGGTCTCAAAAAAAAATACTTTTCTAGAAAGGAAGTAAAGGAAAATATTTTTGGATTTTTGAAAATTATGGGCCGGAACCGATGAGGTTTGCCTACGTATCTCACATCCGGTAAGAATCAGACTCGCGTAGTTCGCCCGTTTTGACGGAACAAGAAAAATATGACTTATTTTGAAATGACTTTTCTTTTTTCAAAATTTCGGAAGAGTTTCAGGATATTTCAAATACCTACCTCTCACTCTCTTTTTTTTTCTTCTTTCTCCTTTTTTTTTGATTTTCCTTTTTTCTCTTTTTTTTTTCATTTCTTTCCCTATTCTAGAAGCCAGTCAACATGCAAGCCGAAACAGACAGATACACAAGTAGCACGTAAGATGCATCAGGATGGTCTTTTAATTCGGGTACACCCGTCCTAGACGGACTCAACTCTTGTGTTGGTTCCCCAAAGTCAAATGCACATGATGCAAACAAGCGTTCCTACTAGGGATCCGACATGAGGCTGAGTTATACTAGGTTTAAAACCTGGGTTTATTGTCCTAGACCTGGCTTACTCGAGCGAAAAACTCGAGCCGAGAGGGAGCTGCGTACCGGTAACCAAAATATCATCCGACTTTGCAGCTTGCCCGAACCTCGTTCTATTTGGGATATGACACTAACAGAAAGAAGTCACGCCAGCATGCACACCTCAAGAGAGAGAAGAGAGGGGTTTCGTAGTAGTTTATATATACAATTCAGATAATATCAAGGCGGTAAAAAGCAACATTTAGCACATTAGGCCCAAACATGTAAATAAAATCAGATAATAAATAAAGCCAAATATAATAAATATTCTAAGCTCGAATTTTTGAACCCTGAACTAGAGATTCTGTGTTCGATCCCCAGCGGAGTCGCCAGAGCTTGACACCTCCCTTTTTACCTACCCGAAAGGGTATAGGGGAGTTTTTCCAATTTAAAGTGACAATCGAAACGAGATCATTTTATTAAAATTCAGAGTCGCCACTTGGAATAATTTTATGGTATCCCAAGTCACCGGTTCAAATCCCGAATCGAGGAAAAGATTGACTCTGTATAACAGTCCGCGAACACAGAAATCCGGGTAAGGAATTCTGTTAACCCGGGAGAAGGTGTTTGGCATTCCTGGGTTCCGTGGTTCTAGCACGGTCGCTCAACTATTATTATTGGCCTAATTATCTGATTTTTACACGTTTTAAACCTATTGTGCATTTTTTTTAACTTTTTAGCCGCTTTTAATATTTCGAAAAAATTCAAGGTTATTTAAAACACATCGTAAGCCACGCTACATGAAATGCACCTGTGGTTCACGACACGTTGTATTTAACCTTGTTGGAAATTGAAGTCGGGTCATATGAAATGCGCACCCGAATTTGAAGATTTACGTATCACGACTATACCACGAGAACTATACCCATAGTTGTGAAGATTTAATATTAATCATGCCTAAAGCCACTAACACACTTAAATTATGTTACTAATCTTTGAGATTACCGGTGAAGCTATTGAATTAAGGATAACACATTCACGTGGAAAAAAATGCTTTTAACAAAATTTAGTTTTTTTTCTTTTATTGTCTTTGCTATACGTTCAACTCATTCATTGTTTTTATGAGAATAATAACAGGAGTGATTCTTAGTCAAACTATTGAATGCTTAACATAGTGATTAACCTCGAATTGTTGAGTTCAGATTTCATGTGAATTTGGTCTAACAGTGGAATAGCTCCCTTCTAGTGGACCATAGGCAACTAAGTATATGTGTAATTTAATTATTATCTTCCTAAATTCCAAACCAAGTGTCCACTATGCATATTAATGTAATAACACACTTATAAGATTTAGTAGCACATTTTAAGATTTAAACTACATCTAACTAAATTATAGGCTGGCTATGAAAACTAAGAATGAAAACAACAATAGCAAAAAGAAGTTGCTAAGCTATCACGCTCCCAAACAAGAAATGATATTAGAAATAAATTAACATGATAAGAGTGAAGAACAAATGGATAAAACAGAGTCATATGCCAAAATAAATATCCAAAACTTAAGAGTTTAAGAAATAAACCCTTTTTAAACAGGAACAACTTCTAATTCTTGAATAAGCATCAAATAAAGACCTGGATCGGAAGACTCGACGACTTCGCTTCACTCAACTTTGGAGCTGCTCATTTTGTGCTTTTATGGGTTTGTTTTGAGCTATTTTCGGAGCAGTTTTTATGGATTTTTGCTGCTATTTTTTGAAGGATATGAAACCAGTCTTTTGGGTGAAATGGGGCTGTTTCGAGCTGCAATTCAGAGGCTGATCTTGCTGAATTTTTGAGCTGAGATGATGGTGTTTTGGAGAGATAGGGAGAAGAAGGGACGATGTAAGGGGTTGAAAGTTGATTGACAAAGTGGAACAAGACCGATTTCTGGGAGGTGGAGTTGAAGGATGAAAAGTCAGAAGAATGAGTGAATGTGAAAATGGGTTTGTTGGGAATCGGTGAAGTATTTGGAAGTGAAGGAAATGTAGAAGAAGGCAGCAGCTTTCTGCCGTTTCTCTTGAAAAATGGGAGTTCGTTCCTAGCTTTAGGAAATTAAGACTTCTTTTATAGTGAGTAGGAATTAGGTTAGGTAAAATGAGAAATGAGTATGAGCTCAATGTTTTGGGCTATTTGAAATTGGACATTTCTAATCCAAAATCTTAATTCTTTTCTACAATTAATGTAAAAGCTATACTAAAATACATAACTAACTCTAATTAGTTAAAATAATAATATTATATTGTGGAACTATTTTTGATATTTTTCAAGTTTATGTAAAAATAAAAAATAAAAATAGATAAAAATGGGTGAAAATAACATTACTACATTAAGTACTAATTAACCTTAAATTAAATGGATTTGAAATTATTTTTGTGTTTTTTTGATATTTTTTGTATACTAAATAACAATAAAATTAGTGTATTAGAATCCTAGAAAAATTCAAATAACTCAAATAAATATATAAAATATGCGAAACTGCTAATATAGCTTGAAGACGTGGCGGGTCAAAAATTACATGTCTACAGGTACTAAAGTAAAAATTTATCTAGTTTACTAGTCTTTTAGCAATTTAATAATCTAAATCGGATAAAAGTAATATACCAATTAATCACAAAACAATCACGAAATTACATATACCATAGTAAAAAGTAACTAATTAGCATTTTTTTAAAAACTAATAGCAATTTCCTTATTTTACAAATTTTTTTAGCACTCTAACACTATAGTCCGGATAAAAAGCAACAAATTAATCAAATCACAAAACAATCACAAAATAACATAGAGCACATAAAAAATAACTAATATGAATTTCTTATACAAGTTTTATCAAAAACTAAGTCGAAATACCTCAATTTAAGGTTTTTAGAAAGTCAAAAATTTTGTGATTTTGAGCCGAAACAACCAACAACATCCGAGATCATAATTCCTTAGCTAGCACGTGAGACCGAGAATCTTTACTTTATGTGAGACGGGTGGGCTCTACTCAAGCTTTTTGACTTTAAAAATGGAGGGGAGGGGGCAGATTGTTTTTTTAATTTTGGGGGGACCGTTTCTGTTTTGCGGGTGGGCTATAGTATAACGTCTTAACAAAAGACGCTATAGTATAACGTCTTATTCCCGCTTTTTTTAATTCAAATATAGCGTCTTTCAAAAAAGCGCTATACATATTTTTGTCACTATATTTTTTTCATATATTTTTGTTTTTTGAGTCCAAAAGAACCACATTTTGGTTATTAGAATTCAGAAACCAATAATAAAGGGGTTATTACTATAATTGGATAAAAAAATTAAAATATAAACATTTGCAATATATTGAAAGAGTACTGTCATTTCAAGAATATAAATACTCTCCATTTTATGCCAGTCACAAGAAAGTTGACACTATTTTATATTTCGAAACTAGTTAATTTGTAGGAATAATTTAGAGACATATATACCCAATAGATTTCTCTATATCGTACAATATATCCTATTTTGTAAATCGAGATATTACATTCACAAAATATACTTACTAATTACTCATAATTTAATAAAAGTAGTAACTAAGTGCTATTAAAAGTGAAATTTATTTATTCAAAAAAAGTACACTGAATTATTTTCTTCAAGTAAGTCATTATTATGCGCATATGCATTCAGTTGTTAAATCCATCCTGTCTTGGATATCTCCTTTTGCTAGAAGAGTAATTGCCCATTTGGCTTTTGAGAAGTGTTTTTTTCAAAAGTGTTTTTTTCAAAAGTACTTTTGGTGAGAAATAGTTTGTGTTTGACTAATTAGTTTGAAAAGCACTTTTGAGCAGCAATTAGTGTTTGGCCAAGCTTTAAAAAAACTGTTTCTAAGTGTATTTTTCTCAAAAGTGCTTCTCAAAAAAGTGTTTTTAGAGAGAAACTACTTTTTTCTGCTTCTCCTTAAAAGTACTTTTTTTCCTTCCAAAAGCTTGGTCAAACACCTCAATTTTTGACCAAAAGTACTTTTGGCAAAAAAAAAAAAGAAAAATACTTCTGGCCAAAAATAAGCTTGGCCAAACAGACTATAAACAACACTGCCCACATGCCTACTGTCCTTTTGCTTCCCCCTTCTTCATTGAGTCTGGAACCCAATTGTAGTTCTTTTGGACTCAAAATACATAAACAAGTGGAAAAAAATATGACATTTTTATATATAGTGTCAAAATACTTGGCGCTATACATTAACGTTAACCGTGCCGTTAATGTATAGCGGCAAGTATTTTGGCACTATACTGAAAAAGCTGACACGCCCAGGTATAGCGCCAAAATACGCGGCGCTATATATAAAAAGCTGACACGCCCAGGTATAACGTCCACTATTTTGGCTCTATACTCCTTTTTCCTGGCCCCAACAATAATTCTTGACTTCAATAATTCAAAAGCGTATAGTGCCCACTTTTTGGGCGCTATATATAAAAAACAAATCCCGGCTAGCCATTTCCTATATAAAGAGGTTAGGATTGTATAGAAATTCATTCAAAAAAATTTTTAACTCTTGTTGAAACGTTTATTGTTGTTAAATTCTCCAGCATTTTTCCATTATGTTTGAAGAGCGTAGAATAAGAGTTTCATTATATTGGGGGAGTGAGGTTGTGAGGTTGTGATGGAGAATAACTCTGTGGGCTACAATTTACCTATTCGGTGTCATGTTAAATTGGGCCTTACAATGGAGTACGATAAACTGATATCGTTGTTATACAAAAAAATGAGTGTGAGAAAACGTTCAGTGATACTTAAAGTAACCGAAAGATATCTGTATTCTGTCACTCCGCAAGGGTTTGCTTTTTACTCGGAGTTTAACATCGACGATGATGAAACTTTGAGTGATTTTCTGAAAACTCCGGACGAATGCCAGGAATTTCTTGTAATCACAATGTTGGAGATGTACGTGAAGGTCGAAGACATTCCAAAAAAGAGGTTGTGCGTAGTAGAGATAACCCCCAGTCATCGGGTGGTTATTCTGGAGCAGTTTTTGCCGGACAGGTTCCGGATGAAAGTTTTCCTTGATTTAAACTTATCACCGCCGGCGAATAAATAGCGAGAAAATAATTTATACCCTGCTTTCCATAATTCACAAGACGAGTGGTAAACTTCAATTTTCATTTGTGTTAATTATGTATATTTTTGGCTTATTGAATTTGTATTAACGCTCATATATTTAATAGGGGTACCGACCGGATATGAATTTTACAAGTGGCCCATCCGGTAGTCATCACCTAATTGAAAACGTCCATCATGGAATTTCATCACATTACGACTTGTAAGTGAAGTGATATAGCCATATGGAAATCATTTATTAATTCAGTAGCTTATATTTTTGTTGGTTGTGCAGTGAAAACGAGCAAGTTGAACCACCCGTACTCACTCAATTGACCGAAAATGACGTATTACATCGGGATCTGGCAGATGCACAGAGTGAGGAACAGAACAGTGATTACGATAACAATGCCGATGAATCCGGAGACGAGACACCCTTTTCTTGTGAGGATGGTGATGACCAGGATGAGGAGGAAGGACCTGATTTGAAGAGAGACCCCCCTAGATGAAGAGTGTACGAGGCACATTCGGTGTGTCTCAATGCAGCCGCTGGCCTGAGGCGCATCCCCTCCCGCCCGGGTACGCTATCAGGATCATCATCATCAAGTAATCTCCTTATAGCCGGATGCGGCTCATGATGACATGTATCGGTGGTGCTGTCAGCTCCAGTAGAAGGCTACATAATAATATGAAACTTAGTATAGAAAACTACATAACAATTCACAACAATTTATATTATCTTACCATCATCGTGTCTAGATCCTGAATGTAGTCATCTGTCGCAGCATCACATGAATCCTTAAAAAGGAAATTAATAAAGTTAAATCAAATTCAAATTCAATACTAATAAACTCATACCTGCGCATGTGATGTGGAGCCATAACTCAGTCGGCGCCCACTATAAAAATCTCGGGTCGGTCGATCCTCAACAGTAGTAGACGGGCCTCGAAAGTATCTACCCCAATCCACTTCTTGAATATCCAAGCCCGTGATCAATAATTGACCCGATGGGGTCACCTGCGATGGCACTGGAGTGCGATAAATTCCAAGGTTGTAAGACGGCATGTCCGTCTCATACATGTCACCTGCCATATCAGCAGCGACATCATCAGCAGGAGCCTCAACGCCCCCTTGCCGGGGACCACCTCCTCTCCGCCCACGACCACGTCGTCCGACACCACCAGCTCGTCGGGCACCACCAGCTCGTGGGATACCACGACCTCAATGGTACTGCGCTGGGTCCATATAATCAGCCTCGTGTACCAAACGCTGATCCGATCAGGCAGGCTGTAGTGTCTGGGCAGCCACATCCATGAATCGACGACTATACTCCTGCATGGCCACAGGATCGTGGACATGGCTCTGCATCTGCTGCCCCATATGATAGACGGTATGCAATCCAATCGCCTGCACAAAGTAAAAAATATAAACTACATATTTGGCACTAAATTACAGGTATATAGTTAATAATAACAGAAAACATACCAGGGCCTCGTGTCTTCCGGCGTATGGGACGTACCGAACGTGTGCCTGATGAACTGGGTTCCTGATAAAAAGTCAGGAAACAGTGCGGTACCATGCCATATAACGTTGAATAGGAAAGTGCTGCGGAGGTGGGGTCAAGTCCCCTCGTCTGTCCCAAGTACCCAACTGCTCGTTAAGCCATGCCATAAATGTGTCATCCGCCCTGGACCGATTATCCGTCTCATAATGTAAAGCATGCCATGCAGGTGGAATCGGTATAGGCTGCGGCAGGCCAAACAGATAAAATACCCGCTCGGAGGCATGATGCTCGACACTATCGAGGCATATGAGCGGGACAGAAGCCCTCCAACTATGTCGGCCGAACGTGCAATACGCTGGCAGGGTACCTATCACCTCATCGTTGTACGACGCCCAGATGAACTATCAAATAAGAACACAAACAGTTAGTATGCGCAATACTAAGTTAATCTATAACAGGTAAGTTTAATTAGATATTCACCTGTGCATCCTCCAGCAGATCCAACACATCCCTGCAAAGGGGGAGATTATGATGGGCATCATACTCTCGTGCAAGAGTACGACGCATAACCCACCTACATGCTAGAGGGAATTGCGGAATTTCTACATTAGCCGGTAGTTGTGGTAGAGGTGGCCAAAACTGCAGAAATCGCTCCCAGACCCAAACCTAACATACAAAGTTGACGTAAAGTATAAAATTAACTATAACTACGTAGAATTGTAACTAATGGACATATTATTTGAATATGTTGTCACTTGTAGAAGCGGCAGAAAGCCACCAACATCTCTTTGTGTGCCTATGCAAGCCCGACACATCTGCCTGTGCAAATATGAGATGACAGCACCATCCCAGCTGTAAATGGTTGTATCCTCGAACCGGGCAATATGATGCAGAAAACAGAGGCTCACTAGGTTTCCTGAAGTGTTTGGGAACAAGACCCCCCCAAATAGAAGGAGCAACAACAACCTTGTATATTGCTGTACATACACCTCCGCTGACTCATCGGTGATAGTATGGTGGATCTGCACCAGGTGGTCTCTAATGGGGACCAACTGCATACGACTGGACCCAGACGCTACCTCCTCGTCCTCCGGCGTGAAACCCATGAGCATGTGCAACATATCCCAATATGCCTTCCGCAAAAAATATCTCATGGTCGCAGGCAGTAAAACTGGCAAGCCATCAGCGGACAGGCCATATAAAATCTCAGCGTCCTGGAGTGTGATGGTGGCCTCGCCGATGGGCAGATGGAAAGTGTGCGTCTTCGGTAGCCACCGCTCAATCAAGGCCGTGATCAAAGCATAGTCGAGTTGTATCCGGCCAATCCTAATAATCCTATATATAATCCCATCTCCTCAGGTAATGGACCACGCGGGGATGTAGAACGCGAGGAGGACTCAAAAACTCTCACAATAGATCCACTTTCCTGGCCCGAAAAGTCTGCGTAAGCAACTGTTCGTCCCATATATACTCGGATCTACGCTGGGGCTGTAGGGCTAATAGATCCAACGTCTGAGGCCCATGATGTATAGTCGTGTCCATGTCGTCAACTGTAAATTCATATTTTTTAATAACTTAATTGTACAAATTATATATATATATATATATATACCTATGGGTTCCGGGCTCGATATTTTGAGGCCCAGTAGCACCAAACTATTATTAATAATTATGTGTTTTTTATAATTTAAATTCATATTTTTTAATAACTTAATTATACAAATTACTAATTATGTGTGGGGCAGCGGGTATGGGAGGGGGGGGGGGACCAAGAAGAACAAGGAGTAAAATATTGAGGAAGAAGAACCAGAACGACAATGAAGAAGACGGTACGATTTTTAAAAAGGGGTATAGCGCCGAGTATTTTGGCGCTATATCTGGGCGTGTCAGCTTTTTCAGTATAGTGCCAAAATACTTGACGCTATACATTAACGACACAGTTAACTTTAATGTATAGCGCCAAATATTTTGGCACTATATATAAAAATGTCATCTTTTGTTTCCACCTATTTATGTATTTTGACTCCAAAAGAACCACAATTGGATTCCAGATTCCTTCTTCATTTGAGTTCCTGCTTTCAAATACAAATGTAATATTCTTTCTTCTGCACAATGCATCATGATTGGTTCTGCAGGTTATTGTCATTCTTATGTCTTTTCCCAATGCTGTATGTTGTTTCACTTCAATCTTTCACTTACAACACATGGGAAATGGAAAAGGTCCACTTAGTACAGTTTATGGAATTGGAAATATAGCCTTGTTCCTTGACATGGCTTCCTCAAGTAACTACTGTATACTTAAAAGTTTCTCCTTCTCTTACTAGAAATTAAAGGTGGGAGTATATACTATACGTCATTATATTCTTTTTTGCGTTTGCACATCTTGGAATAGTTATTTTTAGTCTTGTCAATCACTGTTACGATCGGATTTTCCATCCTTGAAAGTCGCGATATCACTTACTAGTGAAAACTAGGCAGATCAACCATTGAAAATATTTGTCTTTTCCCCATTTTTAGTCCTTTTACAATTAATAGACAACAATTGATAACAACGAAAAATCTAATAAGCGGAAGACGGAAATATAATAAGTTAAAAAAGATGTCAATACCAATCCAAACATACAAACTACCCAAGACTGGTGTCACAATTCCACAGACTGTCTAAGATTACTACATATAGAAGTCTGAAAGATTTATTATAATATTGTCTCTGAAATATGTAAAGAAACAAATTAAAGGATAAGAGGATACGCCAAGGTCTGCGGACGCCTGCAGGACTACCTCGGAATCTTCGACTGGACTGAAGGCAGCCACCCAAGCTAAGGTTCGAATGCTGCTGCTCCAGAATCTGCACATAGTACAGAGTGTAGTATCAGCACAACTGACCCCATGTGCTGGTAAGTGCCTAGCTTAACCCCGGCGAATTAGTGACGAGGCTAGGATCAGACTACCAAATAAACCTGGGCAATTATATCATATACAACGGAAAATAAAATAGAAATATACAATTAAGGATGGTAGGGGGCATGCCGCGAGGGAATATCATTTACCAACAGTAACTCAGGAGAAAAGCATAAAGAACAATCTAAAATTTGCGGAAGAAACAATAAGGATACTGTAACCAATCAATAACCACTTTTATCATTTATTATTGCGGTGCACAACCCGATCCAAATTATAAAAAAATACTGTTGCGGCGTGCAATCCGATCCAATTGTAATGTTGTTGCAGCATGCAACCCGATCCAGGTATAATATTGTTGCGGCGTACAACCTGATTCAAATATAATATTGTTGCGGCGTGCAACCCGATCCAAATATAATATTGTTGCGCCGTGCAACCCGATCCAAATATCATATTGTTGTGGCATGCAACCCGATCCCAATATACAAATCAACACTAATCACAAAAAGAGTCATGACAAGGGAACAATAAGGAAACAACATTATCCCGACAATGGAATCGACAATATAAGTAAATACGTCCCAGCAAGGGAGTAAGCTATAACCAATCTTGTTCCAACATTTAACTTCACAACAAATAAGAACCTCAACTAGCACCAATACTCAACCATAAGCAACTTCCACGAGAATAATCATGATTCTTGCCCAACACAGAAAATCAACAACTTAGGCATTCGTAGTACTTATTAAGAACACAACGATTTCAATTTAAGACTCACGGGCATGCTTGATAACAACGTATAGATACTCGTCACCATACCTATACATTGTACTCAACAAATGACACACAACAAATAGGACACAACTCCTAATCCCTCAAGCTAAGGTTAGACCAAACACTTACTTCAATGCCACGAACACAATTCAAGTCTCAACTATCGCTTTACCTCTTGATTCCACCACAAATTCGCTCGTATCTAGCCACAAGTTACTTAATTACATCAATAAATGCTAAATGAATCAATTCTAATGCATGAAAGTAAGTTTTCTAAAGTTTTTTCCAAAAAGTCAAAAATTGCCCCCGGGCCCACATGGTCAAAACCCGAGGTTCGAACCAAAACCCGATTACCCATTCCCCCATGAACCCAAATATATAATTTGTTTTGAAATCAGACCTCAAATCGAGGTCCAAATCCCCGAAATTTGAAAAACCTAGGTTCTACTCAAAACACCCAATTTCCCTCATGAAAACCTTTGATTTTGAGTTGAAATCATGTGAAAAGATGTTAAAGATTGAAGAAAACGAGTTAGAAACACTGTTTTAAAAGGCTAGTCTGGGACTCACCTCAGGGGCTCGCCCTGGGGCGGGGCACTATCAAAACACCTTGAGACTCATTTGTGGGGCTTAGTTCTCTGAGGCTTACGCCCCCAAGCACCCGACGATGCGCCCTAAACATGCCTAACGCTCGGGACTCGCCCAACAATTCCTATATAAATCATGTGTTGAATTCACTAATTTATATTGTTAACTCTCAAAATTATTTAATAAATGAATGATTAAAGTTATTTTTATCTATAGAAATATGAAAATTGTGAATAACTCAAATAATGAAACATATTATTGCATACAAATTTACTAATTGAGAACATCGTAAGGGTGAATATTTCTTCTAAAAATAGATAACCAAAATTTGTATCTTTACATGATAGATCTTCATGTCTTAAATATGTGTCTCTCAAAATTATCGTACATTTTTTATTTTACTATTTAAAAATAATTTGTAATTATTCATGAAGGAGTAGTATTTTAAATTACAGTATTGAAAATTTTATTGTGTATTTACTTTTAAAGAGGTAATATATGCAGTTTGATAATATTTTTTAAGAAATTATATTTTTTAATTGATTGAAAGTTAATAGGTTGGAGTTAATTTATATTTCGTAGTAACTTTAACAGTAGTATTATTTATACATGTAAAATATGCTAAATATTTTATTTTATATGAGTTTTTAATTTTTTTTAGTTTTCTTGAACTTTTAATGCATCTTTTATATTTTATTGTATTATAATACTATATTATTAATTCATAAATTTAAAAAATTAAAGATCAGTAGGGCTTACGCCTCATGTCTCGAGGCTTTCGCCTCGCCCCGTATTAAGTAAAACACCCCGCTTCACGCCCTCGCCTTTTAAAACACTGGAGTCATAAGCCTCATAAGGAGCCATCTGGATACTCGATTGGTAGCTGTTGTTGTAGGCAAATTTTTCTAAAGGCAAAAACTGATCCCACGAGCCTCAAAAGTCAATGACACAAGCTCGGAGCATATCCTCCAAAATCTGAATGGTCCGCTTGGACTGCCTGTCCGTCTGAGAATGAAACGCTATGCTCAACTCAACCCGTGTGCCCGACTCTCGCTGAACTGTTCTCCAGAAATGTGAGGTAAACTGCGTACCTCGATCCGAAATGATAGACACGGGCAAACCATGAAGACGTACAATCTCCCGGATATAGATCTCAGCTAACCTCTCGGAAGAATAGGAGACTGCCACCGGAATGAAATGTGCTGACTTGGTCAGCCTATCAACAATAACCCACACTGCATTGAACTTCCTCTAAGTCCGTGGGAGTCCAACAACGAAGTCCATAGTGATCCGCTCCCACTTCCACTAGGGAAGCTCAATCCTCTGAAACAAACCACCAGACCTCTGATGCTCGTACTTAACTTGCTGACAATTCAAACACCGAGCCACATAAGCAACAATGTCCTTCTTCATTCTCCTCCACTAATAATGTTGCTGCAAATTCTGATACATCTTAGTGGCGCCCGGATGAATAGAGTACCGGAAACTATGTCCCTCCTCTAAAATCAATTCTCGGAGTCCATCCACATTAGGCACACAAACTTGACCCTGAAATATCAAAACTCCATCATCTCCTAAGGTGACCTGCTTAGAATCTTCGTGCTGCACCGTGTCTCTAAGGACACACAAATGAGGATCATCATACTGCCGATCTCAGATACGCTCCAATAATGAAGAATGAGATACTGTGCAAGCTAACACATGACTGAGCTTAGAAACATCCAACCTCACAAACTGATTGGCCAAAGCCTGAACATCCAAAGCAAGCGGCCTCTTACCGACCAGAATATATGCAAGACTGCCCATACTGGCTGACTTCCTATTCAAAGCATCGGCTACCACATTGGCCTTTCCAGGATGATATAAGATGTTGATATCATAGTCCTTTAATAGCTCCAACCACCTTCTCTGCCTCAAATTTAGCTCCTTCTGCTTGAACAAATACTGAAGACTCTTGTGATCCGTGAACACCTCACATACCACGCAATACAGATAATGCCTCCAAATCTTCAATGCGTGAACAATGGCTACTAACTCCAAATCATGAACCATATAGTTCTTCTCATGAATCTTCAATTGCCGCAAAGCATATGCAATGACATTGCCATCCTGTATCAACACCGCACCAAGTCCAATACAAGATGCATCACAATAAATCGTATAAGGTCCTGAACTTATGGGCAAGACCAACACCGGTGCCGTAGTCAGAGCTATCTTGAGCCGCTGAAAGCTAACCTCACACTCGTCCGACCACATAAACTAGTCACCCTTCTGGGTCAACCTGGTCATCAGGGTTGCAATGGACGAAAACCCCTCCACGAACCGACAATAGTAGCCTGCCAGATCTAAGAAACTCTAGATCTCTATAGTTGATACTGGTCTAGGCTAGTTCTTGACTGCCTCTATCTTCTTCGGATCAACCTAAATACCCTCTGCTGATACAACATGACCCAGGAATGCAACTAAACTCAACCAGAACTCACACTTCGAAAACATAGCATATAACTGACTATCCCTCAATGTCTGAAGAACCACTCTCAGATGCAGCTCATGCTCCTCCCGGCTACGGGAATAGATCAAAATATAATCAATGAAGACTATCACAAATGAATCCAAGTAGGGCCTGAACACTCGGTTCATCAAATCCATAAAAGTTGCTGGGGCATTTGTCAACCCGAATGACATCACCAGGAACTCATAATGCACGTACTAAGTGCGAAAAGATGTCTTAGGGACATCAGATGCCCTAATCCTCAACTGATGGTAGCCAGATCTCAAGTCAATCTTCGAAAATACCTTGGCACCCTAAAGCTGATCAAACAAATCATCAATCCTCGACAATGGATACTTATTCTTGATTGTAAAATTGTTCAACTACCGGTAATCTATACACATTCTTATCGATCCATCCTTATTCTTAACAAACAACACCGGCACACCCCAAGGCGAAACACTAGGTCTAATGAAACCTTTTTCAAGCAAGTCTTGCAACTGCTCCTTTAACTCTTTCAACTCAGGCAGGTCCATACGATACGGCAGAATAGAAATGGGCTGAGTGCCCGGAGCCAAATCAATGCAGAAGTCAATATCCCTGTCGGGTGGCATACCCGACAGGTCTAAAGGAAATACCTCAGGGAACTTACGAACAACGGGCACAGAATCAATAGAAGGAACCTCGGCACTAGAATCACGAACATATGCCAAATAGGCCAAACACCCTTCTCGACCATACGCCGAGCCTTCATATAAGAGATAACACTACGGGTAGAATGACCATGAGTCCCTCTCCACTCTAAATGAGGTAAACCTGGCAAGGCTAAGGTCACAGTCTTGGAATGATAGTCCAAGATAGCATGGTAAGGTGATAACCAGTCCATCCCCAATATGACATCAAAATCAGCCATGTCTAGAAGTAACAAATCTACACGAGTCTCAAGACCCCTAATCACAACTATGCACGAATGATGGACTCGGTCTACCACAGTAGAATCACCCACTAGTGTAGACACATATAAATGAGCACTCAAAGAATCACTAGGCATGACCAGATACGGTGTAAAATAAGATGACACATAGGAGTATGTAGATCCTAGATCAAATAAAACTAAAGCATCTCTGTTACAAACTAGAACTGTACCTGTGATAACTGCATCGGAAGCTCAGCCTCAGGCCTAGCTGGTAGAGGAAAACATCGGGGTTGGGCCCCACCACCTTGAACTACATCTCTGGGACGGCCTGCTGCTGGCTGGCCTACACCTCTAGCGGCCTGACCTCCACCTCTAATACCTTTACCTCCACCTCTAGCACCTCTACCTCCACCTCTAGCTGGCTGATCAGCGGGCTGTGGAACACTCGATGCCTGAACCATAGCATGGAAACCATGCTGTTGCGACTGAATACCCACTAATCTCGGACAAGCCTTCCGGATATGACCATACTCACTGCACTCAAAGCATCCATTTGAAGGCTGCGGCTGAGGAAACTGAGACTGACCCTGGCGACCTGAATGACCACCCCGAAAACTCTGGAGCGGCAGTGCCCTGATAGGAGCTGGTGGTGCACTGTAGGGCTGCTGATTAGAATACTGCATATGAGAACCACGACCACCTGGAGTGATGACTGAAAAGGCCTAGGAGGATGTCCTCTACCATACGAATCCCTGCCTCTAGACAAGGCACTACTAAATTATCCTGAATGACGAGGCCTCTTGTCGGACCCCCGACCACCCCCCTTGCGATAGAACCATTTCAACTCTCCTGGCCATATTTGCCGCCTCCTGAAAAGAATTCTCATTACCTGTCTCCTTAGCCATCTGAAGTCGAATAGGCTGGATAAGTCCCTCAATGAACCTCCTCACCCTCTCTCTCTCTCTCTCTCTCGGTGGGGAGTATGATAAGAGCATGACGATCCAAGTCAATGAATCTGGTCTTGTACTGAGTAACAGTCATAGAACCCTACTGTAGACGCTCAAACTGCCTCCGATAGATCTCTCTCTGAGTGATAGGGAGAAACTTCTCCAGAAATAACTGAGTAAACTGCTCCCAAGTCAAAGCTGGTGATCCGGCTGGTCTAGCCAAACAATAATCTCTCCACCAAGTCTTGGTGGATCTAGACAAGCGGAAAGTAGCAAAGTCGACCCCATTGGTCTCCACTATCCCCATGTTCCTGAGAACCTCATGACAGTTGTCTAGATAATCCTGGGGATCCTCAGAAGATGCACCGTTAAAAGTAGTAGTGAAGAGCTTGGTGAACCTGTCTAATCTCCACAAAGCATCGGTAGACATAACTGCTCCATCACCGGTCTGAGCTACCACACCCGGCTGAACTGCTCCAACTGGCTGAGCTGCTAGAGTCTGAAACTGGGGAGCCATCTGCTCCTGAGTGCGAGTAGCAAGAGTTTGGGATCCTCCTCCAGCCTGAGAGACAGCTGGTGCTACAGGAAGAAAGCCTGCCCAGGTGACACTCTCCATAAGGCCCACTAGACGGTCCAGAGCATCCTGGAGTACTAGGGTAGCAATAAACCCCTATGGGACCTGAGTTGGGCCTACCAGAACGGTCTGGGCCGAAACCTCACCATCAAAGTCAACCTGAGGCTCCACCGCTGGTGCTGCTGCTCTGGGCTGAGCTTTGCCCCTACCTCGGCCTCTAGCACAGCCTCTGCCCCTCGTGGGAGCTGCTCCCGGGGGCTCGAGCTGCTGATCGGTAGATGAGGAAGCGCATGTTCTTGCCATCTGTGAAAGAACAGAGTAGAAATTCAATTACCATTGAAAAACCAAACCGCACGACAAGAAATAATAGATGTGAAGTTTTTCTAATTCTGTAGCCTCTAGGGGATAAATAGAGACGTCTCCGTACCGATCCCTCAGACTCAACTAAGCTTGTCTACGAATTGTGAGACCCATGTAACCTAGATCTCTGATACCAACTTGTCCCGATCCGAATTTTCCACCCTCGGGAGTCGTGATGGCGCCTACTAATGAAAGCTAGGCAAGCCAACCATTTGAAATATTTGCCTTTTTCCCATTTTAGTCTTTTTACAATTAATAGCCAACAATTGATAACAACGAAAAATCTAATAAGAGGAAGACGAAAATATAATAAGTTAAGAAAGATGCTAATACCAATCAAAACAAACAAACTACCCAAGACTGGTGTCACAATTCCATAGATTGTCTAGGAATACTACAAATAGAAGTTTGAAAGATTTATTACAATACTGTCTCTGAAATATGTAAAGAAACCGACTAAAGGATAGGAGGAGACGCCAAGGCCTGCGGACGCTTGCAGGACTACCTCAGAATCTCCGACTAGACTGAAGGCAGCCACCCATGCTAAGGTCCGAAGGCTGCTGCTCTGGGATTTGCACACAACGTAAAGTGTAGTATCAGCACAACCGACCTCATGTGATGGTTGGTAAGTGCCTAGCCTAACCCCTGTGAAGTAGTGACAAGGCTAGGACCAGACTACTGATAGTAGGCTATATAGTCGATATTTACACCTTAATATGACCATACTTTGTTGTTGTTTTATAGATAATTTGCCAACAAAATGCTCTAAATAGTGTTCTTTTGTTTAGCAGGGAATATTATATGAGAGGAAGCAACATGGAGTATTTTGGAGGCGATAATGTGAAGAAATACACCCACTCGAGAAGTACCCGAACACAAAGAAGCATAAATGGTCTGGGCAAGAAGGCCACCGCGACCGCGGTGAACCACAACATATTAATGAAGTGAGGCAGAAAGGTTAGCGTTCACCGCGGTCGACCGCGGTGCACTGCTCACGCAGCTAGAAGTTTGAGGACCAAAGTGTAATTTCGGGGAAACTTTTGTAAAACCCTTATAAGCTTTAGAAACTCGCCCAACTGGAAAAAAGAAGCTAATTTTAGACTACTTTTGGAGGGAGAACAAGTGTGAGAAGATCAACCAACATTAGAGTTTTTCTATTTCCTTTTAATTCTTGCAATTTTACATTATGAACAATTTAGTAGTTCTTTCTTATTTTGTTGTGAGTAGCTAAACACTTATCTAGGGTTGATGGAACCAATTGTTGGTTGAAGTTTAACTCAAGTTGTTATAATCTAGCCAGATTTATGATATGATTGATCAACTACGTTTTGTATGGTGATTAATTGAATGAGCCCTTATTTAATCGTATCTAATTACCTTATATTGCTTGAGAAAGAATATTAAGTTAGATAACTGTTGAACAACACCACTTTTGGGTAATTGAAGAGATTCATTACTTGAACTTAAAAGTGGGTTTAGAGATAACAAAACTTTGGTGGGATAATTTAGAGTTGCATACCCATTGTCAGCTAGAGTAGTTCGAGAAAATGCTCCAGTAAATTATTGTAGTTGATCGAGAGATAATTACGATAGCCCATAACTCTTAATCCTCATAGAGTATTACAGCGAGATTATAACAGAAGAGTCAAGACCTAAACTAGCAATTGGGGAAATCACTGCCCTAGACCTCTTCACCATTGAATTCTCCTTGTTTTAGCTTACTGTTGATTTTAATAGTAGTTGAAGTAGATAAACAAAAAAACCCAATCTTTATTGATCAAAAATCTTGCATCTAGAGATTGATTGAGTTGATAATAACATTACCGAAGAGTGTAATAGATAGGTTAGTTCCCTGAGGATTCGATTTCGGACATAAAACCAGATTATATTTGCAGCGACCGCTTTGTCCTTTAAAAGGCATAGTTGGGCGTTATCAACTACCAAATAAACCTGTGCAGTTATATCATATACAACGGAAAATAAAACAGAAATATACAATTAAGGATGGGAGGGGGGCATGCTGCTGGGGAATATCATTTACCAACAGTAACTCAGGAGAAAAACATAAAGAACAATCTAAAATTTGCGGCTGAAAGAATAAGGAAACTATAACCAATCAATAACCACTTTTATCATTTATTGTTGCGGCACGCAACCCTATCCAATCATAAAAAAACACTGTTGCGCGTGCAACCCGATCCATATCATTTATCACTGTTGCGGCGTGCAACCCGATCCAATTATAATGTTGTTGCGGTGTGCAACCCGATCCAGGTATAATATTGTTGCGGCGTGAAACCCGATCCAAATATAATATTATTGCGGCGTGCAACCTGATTCAAATATAATATTGTTGCGGCGTACAACCTGATCCAAATATCATATTGTTTCGGCATGCAACCCGATCCCAATATACAAATCAACACCAATCACAAAAAGAGTCTCGGCAAGGGAACAATAAGGAAAAAACACTATCCCGGCAAGGGAATCGACAATATAAGTAAATACGGCCCGGCAAGGGAGTCAACTATAACCAATCTTGTTCCACCATTTAACTTCACAACAAATAAGAACCTCAACTAGCACCAATACTCAACCATAAGCAACTTATACGAGAATAATCATGATTATTGCCCAACACAGAAAATCAACAACTTAGGCATTCGTAGTACTTATTAAGAACACAACGATTTCAATTTAAGACTCACGGGCATGCTTGACACCAACGTATAGATACTCGTCACCATGCCTATATGTCGTACTCAACAAATAACACACAACAAATAGGACACAACTCCTAATCCCTCAAGTTAAGGTTAGACCAAACACTTACCTCGATGTCACGTACACAATTCAAGTCTAAACTATCTCTTTACCTCTTGATTCCACCATCAATTCGCTCGTATCTAGCCACAAGTTACTTAATTACATCAAAAATGCTAAATGAATCAATTCTAATGCATGAAAGTATGTTTTCTAAAGTTTTTCCTAAAAAGTAAAAAATCACCCCCGGGCCCACATGGTAAAAGCCCGAGGTTCGAACTAAAACCTGATTACCCATTCCCCCACAAACCAAAATATATAATTTGTTTTGAAATCGGATCTCAAATCGAGGTCCAAATCCCCAAAATTTTAAAAAACCTAGGTTCTACCCAAAACACTCAATTTCCCCCATGAAAACCTTTGATTTTAAGTTGAAATCATGTGAAAAGATGTTAAAGATTGAAGAAAACGAGTTAGAAATGACTTACAATCAATTAGGAAGAGAAGTTATCTTTGAAAATCGCCCAAGAGTGTTTTGGTTTTGAAAGAGTGTGAAAAATAGTTGAAATGCGTCTAAGTTATGAATTTACAGGTTGCAAATATCGCAATTGCGACAATTGCGAACCCAGAAGTCTTCTATTCTCGCATTTGCGAACTCGCTTTTGCGACAAACTCGTCGCATTTGCGACCACTGGGGAGTTCAGGGCTTCTTCGCATTTGCGAAGGTACTTTCGCATTTGCGAAGTCGCTTTTGCAATAGAGTCGTCGCATTTGCGACCCAAGGCAACACAGGTCGTCCTCGCATTTGCGATGGGACTTCGCATTTGCGAAATGCGAAGCCTGCAGACCTGATCATACCAGCTGAAAAACCTGCAATTTCCTAAGTGCAAATTTCGCTCCGTGGCCTATCCAAAACTCACCCGATCCCTCGGGGCTCCAAACCAAACATAAACCAACCTAAAATGTCATACGGACTTGCTCGTGCATTCAAATCACCGTAATAACATCAACAATTATGAATTTATCATCAAAATCATGAAATCACCTAAGAACATCAAATTTTCTAATTTTTCAAATAAGGTCTGATTCACGTCATTTCAAGTTCGTTTCTTATCAAACTTCACAAATTCAACTTAAATCACATATAGGACCTGTACCGGGCTTCGGAACCAGAATACGGGCTCGATACCATGAAATTTCAAATACATTTCATCTCCAAAAACTTATAAATATTCGAGAAAATAATTTTTTTAAAAAATTCATTTCTCGGGCATGGGACCTCGGAATTCGATTTCGGGCATACGCCCAAGTCCTATATTTTCCTTCGGACCCTCCGAGACCGTCAAATCACGAGTCCGGAATATTGACCGAAGTCAACTTAAACTCATTTTAAAGGTAAATTTTATCATTTTTCACAGATTTCACATAATGACTTTCCGGCTATGTGTCCGGACTGCGCACGCAAATCGAGGTGAGACAGAAAGAGGTTTTTAAGGCCTCGGAACACAGAATTTAATTCTAACAATCACCAGTTGAATCAATTATGTCCGTAGCCTAACAATTTTCTGCTCCATATATACATTTCAATTTATACAACCACTTTGATAAGATAAGAAGTTTAAGAAAGAAACGAATAACGATACTAAAAGTTAATTTGACGAAATAGTATAATAATAGAAATAAATTTGGCCTACTAGTATAGTAACAATTTTGATGTCTAGTTTTTCCCGCTCTATATCTATTGTTTTTCCGTTGAGCTGTAAAGTTTGCTTTGGTAATAAAATATCTTTTATTGCCAAATTTTTTTTGGCCTAATAGTATAACAAAGTTAAATATAAACACCATCCATTGTAAGTAAAAGGGTAAATTTGACTCTTAATCCTTAACTGATTTGTTTACTGACCTAAAACAATTCCTTTTTTTGTGTGGATTCTATAGTTAGCAAAGTCAGCTTTTTCCACAACGTAAGCCAAGCTCCTCTTACATGTCTAGGGAGCAAACGCGAATGTAGCCTTTTGGTCGTGGATTTATCTAAACCTAGAATTTTGACACATGAAAAGTGTATATATGTATATAGTTTTCTACTTAAATCTTAACAAATATATGATTTGAATTCATAATTTTAACAGCATAATAAATTTAGTGTGAGGTAAATCCTATTAAATTTAAATCATAAATCCGTTTTTGCTAGGGAATTCTTTAAACTTTACATGAATTCTTGAGGTGTCGGTGATTGCTCTATCTTTAGCCAGCCCATACCTCGACTTAAATCATATCTAAGTTTTAGGGGTAAGATTTGGGGCATGTTAACGTCCGTTATCTTTTGTATTTTTTGAATAGTGATGGACAAAATCCAACTAACTCATGGAAAACATTAAAGTGTTAGGACATCTCCAAACCTTGCACTATTGTTTTACATCAAAATGGTGTAAACATCAAAATGGTACTCCCTCCGTTTCAATTTATATGAACCTATTTGATTGCGCACGAAGTTTAAGAAAAAATGAAGATTTTTAAAATTTATGGTCCTAACCAAGTCAAAAAGGGACCTAGAGTATTTGAGTGGTCATAAAAGCTTCTCATTAAGGATAAAATTGTAAGTTTAAGATAAATTATTTCCTAATTTAGAAAGGGGTCATTCTTTTTGGAACAGACCAAAAAGGAAATAGGTTTACATAGGCTGGAACGGAAGGAGTATAAATTAACTCCAACCCATTACACTATCCTTTACACCAAAAAAAAAATTCCTTTTACATCAAAAAGGAATATTCCTTTTATATTCCTCTCTCTCTTCTATATTATATTATTTTCTTTATAAAATAAATCCTTTCTTTTTTCTTTTTTTTTACATATTTATCCCATATAATTCATATTTCTTTCTTATATAACCATTTAATATAAAATTATTTTATACCTTTAATTTTTAAATAATATAAATTATAAGCAAATATTATACATTATAAATGTTAATGTATAGTTCAAATAAAAATAAAATCATTGATAAGATATAATTAAATAAATATTACATTATGGTAAAATTTAGTTTAATTTTTGCATAAATATTCAACTTACAAGATTAGTATGTTGCTCCCATAAATGCTTTGTTAATGCATTATAAAGTGCAAAATGAGCATTTTTGTCCTTAATTTTTTTTGTGCCGAGCTAAAAATTATTCAAATCAGTAGTTTTCCTCTACTACTATTTCTACTGTTGGAGATGGACCTTCCCAAACATCTTGAAGTGGCACATTAAGATTACATTCATCCTCAACAGTCACAACCACAATAATCCTCTGTCTCATACACTTAATATTTTAATGATATTGGTGGATCCAGAAGCGGCCTTCCAGAGTACTAGATTATTATTGTAATTTTCTTATCCCATTATGTTTTTTAATGTATTTTCAATTTTAATCTATGTCAGTCATTACTATATTAAATATTAGTTTTTATGATAATCAATGAACATTGTTTTATTTATTAACAACATATTATATTCAGATTTGCACTTTTCATTTTTTTTGATGGTATATATTTTATACAATTATAACTTATGATAAAATTAACTTATAATTTTATATAAAAATAAAATAAACGAAAATTATTAAAATTATACACCAAAATTAAAATATAAAATTATTATTGTAAATATATTATATAAAAAAACTACAAGTAATTATAAAATTTGTAATATGTTAAATTAAAAATATTATATAATAAAAGATAATAATAAAATAATGATGAATGATAATGGTGTTGATGAATAGTGTTACATCAAAGTTGGTGTAACACTATTCACACACCATAATGGTGTTGGGTTGGAGTATCAAAACATCAAATCTTACACTAAAATGGCGTTTGGTGTCAAAATTGATGTTGGGTTGGAGATGGTCTTAGGCAATCTTAGTGGAATAATTCTTCTATTTGTTGTTTTCTAGATCGACATAAGTGTTTGGTTGACGTAATTTGTAACATAGACTTGATTAATGTTTCCACTTCAAAAAAAAAAAATGGAATTAGCTACGAACGTCGTCGCTAATCAGTCGCTAAAATGCTCGTAGCTAGCAGAATCTTTTGATAATCCGTTGCTAAATGAGATTAGCGTTGGATTTTTCTGTTTAACTACAGATTTTGTTCGTCGCTAAAACCTAATTTTTTAGTAGTGTTCAAATCAAGAGGTGGTGGTATTTGTAGTTAGTATTTGTGCCCCAGTAGTACGGTACGTAGATAGCTTACATCACACGTTTTAGGATGCGACTCTTTACAGATTCTGAGTGAATACGAAATATTTCATGCATCAAACCACCCTTTATTTTTATTTGTGCCCCAATAATAGGGTACGTAGACTGCTTATATCTCACCATTTAGGATGCGGCCCTTTACGGATTCTGAGTGAATACGAAATAGTTCCTGCACCAAATCGCCCTTTGTTTTTATTTGTTCCCCAATGCTTATAATTTACCTAAGAGAAAGAAATACACCAAAGACATGATTTTCATAAATGACAAAAAGGAAAAATGGAAACACATAAAAGAAAATGAGAAAAAAGCAAGGAGATGAAGTTAAGGGCATAAAATGGCTAGGGTAGGGTACCGTAAATTCTATCCGGAAAAAAAAAATGATTTTTGTGTTGAATATGCATGCATATTGGTCGTCACCTGCATAATTGGTTCCAATCCTTTACTCTGCCACATTCATCTCATATACCCTGCTGAACTTTGTCCTTGTTTCAATTATATTATTCTCTAGGGCCATTTGGTTACAAAAGTCCTCTCTTTTCTTTCAAAAACCTAAACCGAAAAAAAAAAGCTTCTGGAAAGTAAACTAAATTGCTCTTTTGAAACCTAAAAAAAATTAAAAACTAGAGGAATTGATTGTTAGGTATGCAAACGAAGTATCACATTGGTAACCAAAAAGATTGGGAGCCTACATATAAGGTGTATGGATCTCTTAAAGGTGTGAAGCCTTTTGGGGAAAATCGTGCGGGCTTGACCGAAAGCGGACAATATCACACAATGTTAAGAGTATCTTTGGGCTAGTTTAGCCGAACAACTGGTATCAAAGCTAATGGTTTGGCGAGACGAGTATGGAGATGGCGAGTTGATAGCGTAGGGCCCGGCTTAGTGCCTTTACCCATATATGGGACAGTTTACTACCTTTACCCATAGCTTCAAAGACGCATACATAACCTATCCTTGGGCTTCGGCGACCGTAAATACTTGGATCATGTGGACGACACAGTTATTCATCAAATTAACCCATAAACAATGAAGGGTCATGTGGAACTTAGTTCAAGGGGGAGATTGTTGGGAGTGTGTGAACAAAGTCCCACATGTTAAGAGTATCTTTGGGCTGATGAGCCGAACAACTGGCATCAAAGCCAATGGTTTGGCGAGACGAGTATGGAGATGGCGAGTTGATGGCGTAGGGCCTGGCTTACTGCCTTTTCCCGTATATGGGCGGGTTTACTACCTTTACCCATAGCTTCAAAGACGCATACACAACCTCTTTTTGGGCTTCGGTAACCGTAAATACTCGGATCATGTGGGTGACACACAGTTAATCTCCAAATTAGCCCATAAACAGTGAAAGGTCATGTGAAACTTAGTTCAAGGGGGAGTTTGTTGGCAGTGTGTGAACAGAGTCTCACATGAAAAGCAAAAAAAAGAAAAATAAGCTACTTATAAGAAGTAGAATACTCTTAATGGTGTGAGGCCTTTTGGGAAAAACCGTGCGTGCTTGGCCCAAAGAGGACAATATCACACCATGGTAAGATATCTTTGGACCGTTTTAGTCCTACAACTGGTATTAGAGCCCAGGTTTGGCAGGACGAGTATGGAGATGACAAAGTGATGGGGCAGGGCAGTGCACACACAAGAAGAAGCTAGTTGCGGGCTTCGTTTGCCATGTTACTCTAACATTGTGGGTGGCACACAGTGAATCTCGAAAATTGACTGATGAGTCGTGTCAATGGGTCACATAGAACTTAGTTCGAGGAGGAGACCCGTGAATCGTGGTAGTGAGCTACGTAGAACTTAGTTCGAGGGGAAGATTGTTGGGTGTCCGAATAAGTATATAAGGTGTTGGAATCTCTTAATGGTATAAGACCTTTTGGAAAAAAACCGTACATGAACAATATAACATTATATTAAGAGTATCTTTAGGCTGGTTGAGCCCCACACTAACTAACACAAAAGTTTTTCAAAAAATGGTATTGCTAACAAGTTCGTTAATTGCATTCCAAGACCAAAAAATAACATTCATGATTTCATTCAAGTGAAAACAGGCTAGAAATCTATAATCTGAGAAGGACCACGTCGAAGGAGTATATTTTTAGCTTAAATCTAGACTGTAGATTAAAACAAAAGGCTCGGAGTTTATGGCGAAGTAAAAATTGCACGGAGCGCCCTATTTGGTCACCCCCATTTAACCTATACCTATTTTTTTAAAAAAGTTTTAACTTATACCCACTTTTTAAACAACTTCAGTCCCCTTTCTCCTCCTTCGTTTTCTTCTTCTTCTTCTTCTTCTTCTTCTTCTTCTTCTTCTTCTTCTTCTTCTTCTCCTTCTTCTTTCTTCTGCTGCTGTTGGTGCTGCTATGAATATACAGTAATACAGATATATGTTGGATCCTGATGACTAGTATATTTTGTTCATGAGGGTTTTATGAAGCTTCTCTCTCTCTTTCTTCTTCTTTTTGCTTTCTGTATTGTATCTTTCCCTTTCTCAGTTGCTCATCATTTATTTGTTTTTACAATATAGCTTCTGCACCAGCAGGGTACAGACACCATAATAATCCTGTGTTAAGAAAATTGAATCATGAGTTACTAGTGTTTCAATCTGGCTAGTATGTTAGAAAGCTTTTTCAAAAACTTCAGCTTATATAGTGCTGAAGTTTTTACAAATGAACGAAATAACTTCAACATCTCTGTTGATGTTTTTGAAAAAGCTTATCCAGGACAAAAAAACTTCAGCTTATTTAGTGCTGAATTTTTTATGAATGAACTAAATAACTTCAGCATCTTCTGCTGAAGTTTTTAAAAAAGCTTAATAACAAAACTAATGAATCCATGATAAAAAACATCAGCTTATTTAGTGAAATTACAAACAAAAACTTCAGCAAATAGAGAATAAGACTTCAGCTACTATGCTTAAGTTCAACAATTACAAACAAAAACTTTAGTACACTTTGTTCAACACACTTGCTACTTCATGCCCGTCTACTAGAATGTTGAAGTTTTGCGTGATTGCCTTTGCTACTTCAGCCCCGTATGCTGAAGTTACGCGAAAAAGCGGGTACGCTTGCAATTGTTTTTTCAAAGCGGGCACGAGTTAAAACGTGACCGAAAAAGCGGGTATAAATGCAAATCCCCCTATGGCGAATAATAGGTTTTGGCAGCCACTAATACTTGCATTAAGGTAGGTTGTCTACATTATTATCCTTTGGGATGTGGCTCTTCCCCAACCCTGCGTAAATGCAAGATGCTTTGCTCCCCGCCCTTTAATAGTTTACTATTCCTCTAAGCTTCACCTGTATGGCTAGACATGAAGTATATGAGCAATAGGTGTTGGACTTTAAGCTTTGGGCTTTAAAGACTTTAAGCATTGGGCTTTAAAGTCTAAGAGTGTGAATTGGGAAATGGTGGGAAATAAAATGGAGGGAAATGAAAATTTGAATCAAGTGAGCTTTTGTCATGAACTTTGTACCACATTGGTGAAAGACAACTACACTTGTGTGTATAAATATGGGATCACTTCTTAGAACTCTTAAAAGGAGTTGAAGAGAATGAACTCTCGCGCCATCGCTCGCTCGTTCGCTCGGCTCGGCTTTGGCTTTGGCTTTGGCTTTGGATTTGGATTTGTCAAATGATCGATCGATAAGATTATTTTTTGGACAAAATGCCAGATCACTGCTGAAGATTCAGAAGTATAGACTGGCTGCGGTCCTGGCGTAACCGCGGTAGGACTGCGGCAGGAGGCATAAACTTCTGAAAAGGCACTTTTTCCCGAACAAACATCACACCTCTTCCAATAATTGCCTATAAATACTGCATACAGAATAATTTGTTATAAATTTCTCCTTGTATGATCTTCAAATCCATCAAATGGATGTAAAAACAACCTTCTTAAATGGTGATCTAGAGGAAGAAATTTACATGAACCAACCTAAAGGGTTTGTGGTTCCATAAAAAGAAAAGAAGGTGTGTCGACTTGTTAAGTGCCTTTATGGACTAAAACAAGCACCTAAGCAATGTCATGCGCAATTTGACCAAACAATGTTGTCAAATGGCTTTAAGATTAATGAATGTGACAAGTGTGTTTATATTAAGAACATTCCAAATCATATAGTAATTGTTTGCTTATATGTTGTGGTAGAGGGTCAGCCTTCTCTCTCTTCTTATTTTGTGGCGCCTCCTCAACAATGTTAGCCCTTATTATTGTCGAGTTTCCACGTGACTTCTTTTCAGCATTTTTGTTGTCTTCTTCTATCCTCAAACAAACAATCAAGTCTTCAAGTGTCATCTCCTTCCGCTTGTGTTTTAGATAGTTCTTAAAGTCCTTCCACAACGGAGGTAACTTCTCAATGAAAGCGCCGACTTGAAATGCCTCATTTATGACCATACCTTCAATAATAAATTCATAATTAATAACACGATAAATCTTATTAATAAAATTATTGATTCGGGTCATACGGTCAACAAGGAGATCATGCACAATGACTTGTAATTCTTGGACTTGAGTTATGACCGACCTAGTGTCAATTATCTTGAAATCCAAAAACCTTGCAGCCACGAACTTCTTAAGTCCGGCATCCTCAGTCTTGTACTTCTTCTTAAGCGCATTCCATAATGCTTTTGAAGTTTCCATGACACTATAGACATTGTACAAGCTATCTTCCAAACAACTCAAAATGTAGTTTTTACACAAGAAATCAGAATGTTTCCATGCTTCAGTTACCACAAATCGTTTGTCATCCGGAGTGCCTTCAGCCAGGACCGGAGGATCCTCCTTGATGAATCGCTGCAAACTCAACGTAGTCAGATAGAAGAGCATCTTCATTTGCCAACGTTTGAAGTCAATACCGGAAAACTTTCCGGGTTTTTCTGCTGGTGCCATAGCATGAGCAGGAGTAGAACGGCTTGACGAGGCCGCAACACTCGTAACAGTAGCACCCGTTCCCGCAACATTTCCATTAGTTTAGTTTTCATTCGACATGTTTCTGTAGAGTTGTAAACAAAACAGAACTTTGTTAAATCAGTGAAGCTTTGATATCTTCAAATTGAATACCAAACCAAACACACAATACGTAACAATGGTGAAGTTTTTATATACTTCAAACCCGTACGTTTCTTATTCCGGTAAAGTTTTGTTATACTTTAAACCGGACAGAACAATTATTGGAGTAGAAAGCACGAATGCTTTAGTCTCCAAAATTAATGCAAAATTACTGCTGCAAAAACAGATTAAACTTGCGGCAGAAATTAACACACTGCAAAATCAGATTAAATTGCTACTGCTGTCCAAAATAAAACAGCACTGAAACGTTGTTATCAAAATAAAAATAACTCTAGAAATTGAACTGAAACTAATGCTAACACCAAAAATGTCTCTTAAACCTATAATAAAGTTTTAACCAATCAGAAGCAAGAAACGATTGAAACAAATTGGATAGAAGCAACAGTAAACGATTTTGTTCTTTTTTCCTTTATTTTTAAACAAAACAAATTTCAAGGAACAACAAAATATGAAGCGGCAGTAAACAATGTTCCTTTTTCCTTTATTTCAAACATCTGCAGAATTTAAACAAAACCTGTAGCAAACACAATTAAACACAAAGACATGCTGCAGTCCAGAAAACGCAGCAATAACAATGCAAAAATTAACGCAGCAATAACAGTACAAAACCACACTGCCGGATTTTATAAAATTCCTTAAGCTTGTTATTAGTTCTGTGTGGAAACACAAAATTAGGAGGAAAATAAAGAGAAACTGTTAGAAGAAAAAACTGGAAAAAAACAGTAAACTATAAGAAATATTCCGAGTCCATAATTTGCTTGTGCGTCCTTAAGGAATTTTAACCCCCTCACACGTTGCCAAGGTAATGGATTAAATCCTCCCAGGATGAAACGGAATAAACCTTCCTGCAACAGTGGCAATACAAACTGCAGGATACCAACGAACTCAAAGAACGGAGCAAAATCACACTTACGAATTTGAGAGAGAGAGACTACGAATTAGAATGCAGTATTTTCAGAAAGAATAAAGTTCTGTAGTGTTTTTGGTGTATCAAAACCGAAGCCATGCCTCAGAATTTATAGGCAATTATTGGAAGAGGTGTTATGTTTGTTCTGGAAAAAGTGCCTTTTCAGAAGTTTACGCGGGTGGCTGTGGGGATAGCTCAGTTGGGAGAGCGTCAAACTGAAGATCTGAAGGTCGCGTGTTCGATCCACGCTCACCGCATTCGGATTGTTGGACTTTAAGCATTGGGCTTTAAAGACTTTAAGCATTGGGCTTTAAAGTCTAAGAGTGTGAATTGGAAAATGGTGGGAAATAAAATGGAGGGAAATGAAAATTTGAATCAAGTGAGCTTTTGTCATGAACTTTGTACCACATTGGTGAAAGACAACTACACTTGTGTGTATAAATATGGGATCACTTCTTAGAGCTCTTAAAAGGAGTTGAAGAGAATGAACCCTCGCGCCGTCGTCGTCGCTCGCTCGGCTTCGGCTTTGGATTTGGATTTGGATTTGGATTTGGATTTGGATTTGATCGATCTATAAGATTATTTTTTGGACAAAAGGCCAGATCACTGCTGAAGATTCAGAATTATAGTCTAGCCGCGGTCCTGGTGTAACCGCGGTAGGACCGCGCCAGAACCCTTCTGCAGATTCAGAGGGCCACTCTGGCCGCGGTCCTGGCGTAACCGCGGTAGGACCGCGGCAGGCGGCGTAAACTTCCGAAAAGGCACTTTTTCCAGAACAAACATCACACCTCTTCAAATAATTACCTATAAATTCTGAGGCATGGCTTCGGTTTTGAGACACCAAAAACATTACAGAACTTTCTTCTTTCTGAAAATACTGCATTCTGATTCGCAGTCTCTCTCTCTCAAATTCGTAAGTGTGATTTTGCTCCGCTCTTTGAGTCCGTTGGTATCCAGCAGTTTGTATTGCCACTGTTGCAGGAAGGTTTATTCCGTTTCATCCTGGGAGGATTTAATCCATTACCTTGGCAACGTGTGAGGGGGTTAAAATTTCTTAAGGACGCACAAATAAATTGTGGACTCGGAATATTTCTTATAGTTTACTGTTTTTTTTTCCAGTTTTTTCTTCTAACAGTTTTCTTTATTTCCTCCTAATTTTGTGTTTCCACACAGAATTAATAACAAGCTTAAGGAATTTAATAATCTAACGGTTCTGTGTTGAAATACATATATTAAACTATTATCTATATTTTGTATACTAGTTTGGAGACTAAAGCCTTCGTGATTTCTACTCCAATAATTGTTCTGCCCGGTTTAAAGTATAACAAAACTTTACCGGAATAAGAAACGTACGGGTTTGAAGTATATAAAAACTTCACCATTGTTACGTATTGTGTGTTTGGTTTGGTATTCAGTTTGAAGATATCAAAACTTCACTGATTTAACAAAGTTCTATTTTATTTCCAACTCTACAGAAACATGTCGAATGAAAATCAAACTAATGGAAATGTTGCGGGAACGGGTGTTACTATTACGAGTGTTGCTGCCTCATCAAGCCGTTTAACTCCTGCTCATGCTATGACACCGGCAGAAAAACCCGGAAAGTTTTTCGGTATTGACTTCAAACGTTGGCAAATGAAGATTCTCTTCTATCTGACTACGTTGAGTTTGTAGTGAATCATCAAGGAGGATCCTCTGGTCCTGGATGAAGGCACTTCGGATGACAAACGATTTGTGGTAACTGAAGCATGGAAACATTCTGATTTCTTGTGCAAAAACTACATTTTGAGTTGTTTGGAAGATAGCTTGTACAATGTCTATAGTGTCATGGAAACTTCAAAAGCATTATGGAATGTGCTTGAGAAGAAGTACAAGACTGAGGATGTCGGACTTAAGAAGTTCGTGGCTGCAAGGTTTTTGGATTTCAAGATGATTGACACTAGGTCGGTCATAACTCAAGTCCAAGAATTACAAGTCATTATGCATGATCTCCTTGCTGAAGGTATGACCCGAATCAATAATTTTATTAATAAGATTTTTTGTGTTATTAATTGTGAATTTATTATTGAAGGTATGGTCATAAATGAGGCCTTTCAAGTCGCTGCTTTCATTGAGAAGTTACCTCCGTTGTGGAAGGACTTTAAGAACTATCTTAAACACAAGCGGAATGAGATGACACTTAAAAACTTGATTGTTCGTTTGAGGATAGAAGAAGACAACAAAAATACTGAAAAGAAGTCACGTGGAAACTCGACAATAATAAGGGCTAACATTGTTGAGGAGGCGCCACAAAATAAGAAAAGAAAGAAGGCTTCTTGACCAAAGAATTACCTGAGCAAGAAAAAGTTCAAGGGTAATTGCCATAACTGTGGAAAATCTGGGCATAAGGCCGTGGATTTTCGTGCACCAAAGAATGACAAGAAGAAGAAGAATCAAGCTAACATGGTTGAAAATGCTGAAGAAATGGAGGACTTGTGTGCAATGCTGTCTGAATGCAACTTGGTAGGAAATCCTAAAGAATGGTGGATTGATTCTGGAGCCACCCGCCATGTTTGTGCTAACAAGGAGTTATTTTCTTCCTATTCCCCCGTAGGACCCGACGAGACAATTTTCATGGGAAATTCGTCTACAGCTAAAATTGAAGGAGTTGGCAAGATTGCATTGAAGATGACGTCGGAAAAAATTGTGACTCTAAACCAAGTTCTCCATGTTCCAGAAATTCACAAGAATCTTGTGTCTACCTCACTTCTTGTCAAGAATGGATTCAAATGTATTTTTGTTTTTAATAGTATTGTACTAAGTAAGAATGATGTGTATGTAGGAAAAGGTTACCTGAATGAGGGTCCTTTTAAGCTAAATGTAATAGCAGTTCCTATCAATAAAGTTAATACTTCTTCTTACTTACTTGAGTCAAATACTTTGCGTGCACGCTTAGGTCACGTCAACTTCAAAACATTGCGAAAAATGATAAATTTAGAAGTATTGCCAAAATTTGATTGCATTAATTCTAAATGTCAAATATGTGTGGAATCAAAATATGCTAAGCATCCTTATAAGTCTGTTGAAAGGAATTCAAGTCCTTTAGACTTAATTCACACAGATATTTGCGACATGAAGTCAACACCATTTCGCGGTGGGAAAAAGTATTTTATTACTTTTATTGATGATAGCACGAGATATTTCTATGTTTATTTACTTAATAGTAAAGATGAGACAATTGATGCTTTCAAGCAATACAAGAGTGAAGTTGAAACACAACTAAACAAAAAGATCAAAATGATAAGAAGTGATAGGGGTGGTGAATATGAATCTCCTTTTGAAGAAATATGTTTGGAAAATGGCATTATTCACCAAACAACTGCCCCTTACTCTCCACAATCTAATGGAATTGCGGAGAGAAAGAATCGAACATTGAAAGAGATGATGAATGCGTTGTTGATAAGCTCTGGTTTACCACAGAATTTGTGGGGGGAAGCAATACTTACAGCTAACCGAATAATCAACCGTGTACCTCATAGTAAAACACAGTCCATGCCTTATGAAAAATGGAAAGGAAGGAAGCCCAGCTTGAAATACTTCAAAGTGTGGGGGTGTTTAGCTAAGGTACAAGTTCCTAAACCTAAAAGGGTTAAGATAGGTCAAAAAACGGTTGAATGTGTATTTATTGGATATGTAACCAATAGCAAGGCATATCATTTTTTGGTTCATAAATCAGAAAATCCCGAGATTCACGTTAATACGATAATAGAATCAGATAATGCTGAATTCTTTGAAACTATTTATCCGTATAAAAAGGAAAGTGAATTGACCTACCAAAAGTCAAAACGACCTCGGGAGGAAATAATAAATGATATGCCCAATGAAGAAAATCCGAGAAGAAGTAAACGTCAACGGACATCTACTTCATTCGGTCCAGATTTTCTGACTTTCCTGCTAGAAAATGAGCCTCGTACCTTCAAGGAAGCAATGTCTTCCTCAGAAGCACAATATTGGAAAGAAGCTGTCAATAGTGAAATAGAATCCATATTGAGCAACCATACCTGGGAATTGGTTGATCTTCCTCCAGGTAACAAAACATTGTGTTTTAAATGGATTTTTAAGAAGAAAATGAAAGACGATGGTACTATTGACAAATACAAGGTAAGACTTGTTGTCAAAGGATTTAGATAGCGAGAAGGTCTTGACTATTTTGACACATACTCGCCGGTAACAAGAATTACATCCATTCAGATGCTAATAGCATTAGTCGCCTTGTATGGTCTTCAAATCCATCAAATGGATGTAAAAACAGCCTTCTTAAATGGTGATCTAGAGGAAGAAATTTACATGAACCAACCTGAAGGGTTTGTGGTTCCGGAAAAAGAAAAGAAGGTGTGTCGACTTGTTAAGTCCCTTTATGGACTAAAACAAGCACCTAAGCAATGACATGCGAAATTTGACCAAACAATGTTGTCAAATGGCTTTAAGATTAATGAATGTGATAAGTGTGTTTACATTAAGAACATTCCAAATCATATAGTAATTGTTTGCTTATATGTTGATGATATGCTAATAATGAGCAAAGACATTGCCGACATTCAAGCTACTAAGCGTATGCTTGCTAGTAAGTTTGATATGAAAGACTTAGGAGTTGCCGATGTAATTCTAGGAATTAAAATCCAGAGGACTCCTCAGGGTCTAGCTTTGTCTCAATCACATTACGTGAAAATGGTACTTGAAAAATTCAAACACTTGGAATTTAGAAGTGCAAGAACTCCAATTGACTTAAACCATCATCTTATAAAGAATAAAGGTGAAAACACATCTCAATTGGAGTATGCTCGTGTATTGGGAAGCTTAATGTATATCATGAACTGTACACGTCCTGATATAGCTTGTGCAATAAGTAAACTTAATCAATTCACAAGTAATTCCAACAAACATCACTGGGTGGCAATGAAATGAGTTCTGGGATATTTGGAATATACCCAAGACTACTACGCTTTACATTACAATAAATATCTTGTGGTTATCGAAGGATATAGTGATGCGAATTGGATAATCGGCTCAACAGAAACAAAGTCCACAAGTGGATATGTTTTTACTATTGGTAGAGGAGCAGTATCTTGGAAGTCTTCCAAATAGACGTGCATCGCTCGCTCTACAATGAAATCAGAGTTTATAGCTTTGGATAAGGCTGGCGAAGAAGCTGAATGGCTTCGAAATTTCTTAGAAGACATTCCGTTCTAGCCAAAACCTTTGGCTCCTATATGCATACATTGCGATAGTGAGGCTGCAATAGGACGGGCAGTGAACGTTATGTATAACGGAAAGTCACGTCATATACGACGAAGACATAACACCGTTAGACAACTACTTTCTAGTGGAATTATCACTACTGATTATGTAAGATCAAAGGATAATGTGGCGGATCCGCTTACAAAAGGCTTAACTAGAGAGGGAGTTGAGAAATCATCTAAGGGAATGGGACTATGGACGAGGACAAGTCAACATGGCGGTAACTCTACCTAGAATTTTGGATTTTCCGAGATCTATGTTCAAGGAGCTCAAACAAAGTTGTGATTGACCAGTTCAACATTGTCAAAGTAAAGTCTTTGGTCCCTTCTCGTGATGAAGACAATGTTCAGTAACAAGGATAGAACTTTACACGTTCTTTAATGATTACCTAAGTTTGATGTGGTATTTATTAAATAGTGTCAATCTAGAGGATTACATGTTTAGGAATCACCTATGTAAGTGTGAAGTGGAAGCCGCTTCAATGAGAATTCTGTAAGGCCAATTCTCTACGCACTTATGAAACCAGGAGGTGTTCATGGCTGAAACAAACACAATAATGAGAACCAAAAGACGGTTAAGGGTTGATTGTCTGACATATGGTTGTCTAGGTATACACTAAAGTTCGACGGTTCAAAGATATCAAATCTACCGATTGACCGAATATATCCGACATACTCTCACTACGGAAAGTTCAAAGGGAAACCTACTTATCCAGATGCAATTAATCCTTACTAAATACGAAGATTATTTAAGCATTGGGCTTTAAGCATTGGGCTTTAAAGACTTTAAGCATTGGGCTTTAAAGTCTAAGAGTGTGAATTGGGAAATGGTTGGAAATAAAATGGAGGGAAATGAAAATTTGAATCAAGTGAGCTTTTGTCATGAACTTTGTACCACATTGGTGAAAGACAACTACACTTGTGTATATAAATATGTGATCACTTCTTAGAGCTCTTAAAAGGAGTTGAAGAGAATGAACCCTCGCGCCGTCGTCGTCGCTCGCTCGGCTCGACTTCGGCTTCGGCTTCGGCTTCGGCTTCGGCTTCGGCTTTGGATTTGGATTTGTCAAATGATCGATAAGATTATTTTTTGGACAAAATGCCAGATCACTGCTGAAGATTCAGAAGTATAGTCTGGCCGCGGTCCTGGTGTAACCGCGCCAGAACCCTTCTGCAGATTCAGAGGGCCACTCTGGCCGCGGTCCTGGCGTAACCGCGGTAGGACCGCGGCAGGCGGCGTAAACTTCTGAAAAGGCCCTTTTTCCAGAACAAACATCACACCTCTTCCAATAATTGCCTATAAATTCTGAGGCATGGCTTCAGTTTTGAGACACCAAAAACATTACAAAACTTTCTTCTTTCTGAAAATACTGCATTCTGATTCGCAGTCTCTCTCTATCAAATTCGTAAGTGTGATTTTGCTCCGTTCTTTGAGTTCGTTGGTATCCTGCAGTTTGTATTGCCACTGTTGCAGGAAGGTTTATTCCGTTTCATCCTGGGAGGATTTAATCCATTACCTTGGCAACGTGTGAGGGGGTTAAAATTCCTTAAAGACGCACAAGCAAATTGTGGACTCGGAATATTTCTTATAGTTTACTGTTTTTTTTTTTCAGTTTTTTCTTCGAACAGTTTTCTTTATTTTCCTCCTAATTTTGTGTTTCCACGCAGAATTAATAACAGTAGGTACCCTCAAAGAACCAGTGTCCAAAGAGTACAAGAAATAGAGAAAAGTAAGCAAGAAATCAGGCGAACACACATTCAACGCACAAAAGTTTAAAATGATTTTATGTGCATAAAGAAGCCATTTATTTTCTGACTGACCAGCCTATCGTCACGATTGAAAATGAGGTGTCTCAACAGAAACTATCCGGCACATTTTCTTTGCCATATGGTCTAGACTAAAAAACGGGCATATTCAACTATATACAGAACAACTGAAATTTACCACAACTATTTCCATAATAAAAAAACGTCTATACCATGGAAATGAGTTGTGTCGAGAACATATATGAAAACAGTATTGATTGTTTAGAATAAGAATCATCATACCTTAGAGATGTACGTATAATGAAATTTAATATTCTTAGAACAGGTCGTGGAGATATATGGTTTGTTTAATATTGTCCTTTCATTGTGTATATGGGTGAACTCGGGGTCACTACACATCCCGAGCGCTTGGTAAGTCAAACGAAGTAAGAAGTATGAATGAGATAGAGACCTAATCCGAGAACTTTTCGAATCGAGGCTCAAACGGGGTGCTTGCCACCGAGCCTGACAAGACGAACGGGCTCGGAGACCTCGGAAAGCACTACAAACAGTTGCACATGACTAACAGAGGACCATGATATCCATGCTCAATCGGATATCATGGCGCAGATCTTACCCGATGTCGGTAGTTAACGTACATGGAGGATTTTTACATTTTTTAGAATTGTACTAGGAGTAAAATTCCCCTACTATATAAATGTGAAGTTTTTTGTTCAATACACACATTGTAACACACATATCATTGCAATACAAACTTATTTCTCTGCTTTCTAGCTATTGAAAGGTTCTTATTTTAATCATAGTTCTTCACATATATTTGGCTTCAAATCGAGGGTCTGATCGAGGGCAAAACTATTGTTCAGTTCAAATTCGAGCCCGGACTCAACGTGACAACTGGTTTGGTTATTGATTTTATCTTTAATTCGTTTATCTAACATTCTTGATCACTTGTATTAAATCAATCCACATATCCTTAATACCACATATAAATTTAGTTGTTATCTTTTTTAAGGATAAACAGTTTGGTGCGTACCGTGGGACTAAAGATAATAGTGGCGGTTTGATATAAATCTCCATAACATATTCTATTTTACACTTGTTCTTTAAGGTCTCAATTTCAGGTAAGCTTAAAATGTCAAATTCTCAGTCCGCCCACTTGAACGTTGAGGATGGGTCTGGCTATCATGGTGAAAACAACAATGTGGTGCCTAGCAATGAGGTTCCCCTTGCTGATCCCAACAGAGTCCCAGTCATAGACCCAGTCGATGCTAACTCGCAGGTGGCCATCGACGCCAACCTGCCTACCGACCCCGAGAATAACTTTTGCAGAGGAGCCCGACAAACGGTTCGAGGAACGCCCGAAGGCGAAGTCGACGGGATCAGTCTGTGATTGATCTTAAAAATGTTGCAGGCTCACCATGAGGCGATGGTGCAACTGCAAAATCAAAGCCGCGCCCCCAACAGAGTGGAACCCGAACCACCCCGGGGTGAAACTGAGCCAAGTGTCAGCCCCGAAGAAATGAAAATGCTTGAAGCATTAGCAAAACAGGTGGAATTAGGTGAAAAGAAAATTGAGTCAAACGACAAGAAGGTGAAAACATATAATTTTAGGGTCGATCAAATCCCAGGAGCGCCCTTGATATTGAAAGGCTCGGACTCCAAGAAATTTGTCCAGAAACCTTTTCCTCCGAGAGCGAAACCAAAGCCAACCCCGAAGAGGTTTTGTATGCCCAATATTCCACAATATAGTGGAACCACGGATTCGAATGAGCGTGTGACCTCCTACACTTGCGCCATAAAAGGTAACGACTTGAAAGACAATGAAATCGAGTCAGTGTTATTAAGATGTTTGGGGAAACTCTGTCGAAAGAAGCAATGATATGGTACCACAACTTGCCCCCAAATTCCATTGATTTATTCGCTATGCTCGTGGATGCTTTTGTAAAGGCTCATGTCAGGGCCATCAAGGTCGAAACCAGAAAATCTGACCTTTTCAAAGTTAAGCAAAGGGACAACGAGATTCTCAGAGAGTTTATAGGTTTCAAACGGAACAGATGGACTTGGCTCCGGTTGCAGACGATTGGGCTGTTCATACATTCAATCAAGGACTTAACCCCCCCTCCTTGGCTTCGCAGCAGCTGAACCAAAATTTGGCAGAGTAGCCGGCGGTAACTTGGGTCGATGTCCACAACAGGTACCATTCAAAAATCAGAGTCGAGGACGACCAAATCAGAGCCCCTTCTGGGTCCATTTATCCCATCAGAACTGACGATAGGCCTAACAGAGTCATCGATCATGAATCAAGGCTGGTCTGAGATCGGTATCAACCATACAATGCAGATTGAAGGGGAAGCGGGCATGGGCATAACCTCATAAGGAACGAGAAGAACAACGACCGTGGACCTATAGACGAAGTCTGATGAGCAAGAAAGGTTTTGACAGGCCTCTCGGGGGAAGGGAAGCGCCAAGATTATCAGAGTATAACTTCAACGTTGATGCAACCAACATCGTATAGGCCATTGGGCGCATCAAGGAAACCAAGTGGCCTCGACCATTGTAGTCCGATCTTACCCAAAAAGATCCTAACCTGATGTGTAAGTATCATGGCACTCATGGCCACAGGACCGAGGACTGTTGACAATTGAGAGAAAAAGTTGCTCGGTTGTTCAATAATGGGGATCTCCGAGAGCTTCTGAGTGACCGATCCAAAAAACATTTCAGGAACAAAGACTCCAACAAATAGTCTGAACAAGAAGAACCTTAGCACGTCATCAACATGATCATTGGAGGGGTCGATGTCCCCCATGGGCCAATGATAAAGCACACTAAAGTATCCATCACGAGGGAAAAACGCATCTGAGATTACATCCCGGAGGGAACCATTTCGTTCAGTGACAAGGATGCCGAGGGCATCATACAACTTCATAATGATGCACTGGTGATATCCATACTTATCAACAAATCTCGAGTTAAACATGTATTGATTGATCCAGGAATCTCGGCCAACACCTTTAGATCAAGGGTCGTAGAGCAGTTGGGGTTACGGGATCAAATAGTGCCGGCAGTCCTAGTGTTGATCAGATTTAACATGGCATGCGAAACTACTAAAGGAGAAATAACCCTTCTAGTGAATACCGCTAGGATGATTCAAGATACAAAATTCTACGTAATCAAAGGGGACATGAGGTATAACACCTTATTTGAAAGGCCATGGGTTCATAACATGAGGGCAGTACCCTGAACATTACACCAGGCACTGAAATTCCCTACGCCAGGAGGAATTAAGAAGGTCTACGGAGAGCAGCCAGCAGCAAAGGAAATGTTTGCAGTCGACAAGGTGATTCCAGTATCCGTGGTCTCGACATCAAAGAACAGGAGCTGACCTGGAAGGAAAAAATTAAATAGCAATCACCGATATAGGCCCCAACCAAACCAGAAGAGCGAGGAGCAGGCGAAGAGAATGATTACGGAGTTCCTAGGTCGCTCATTGCTCCTGATGATTCCGATGCCACCAAATTAACGGTCGAGGAGATGGAGCAAGTCATATTGATCGAACACTTAACTGATGGAAGGTATACCTGGGCACTAGGTTAACTCCCGACCTCAGAAAAAAAACTCATTAAAATTCTTATAGCTAATATAGATTGTTTCGCTTGGTCCCATCTTAACATGGCAGGGATCCCGCTGAAGGTAACCACTCATAAGCTTAGTTTTGACCTGAAGTTCCATCCGGTCGTCCAGAAAAGGACACCGTAGTCCGAGGTCAAGCACAAATTCATCAAGGATGAGGTATCTAAACTCCATAAAATAGGATCCATTCGGGAAGTTAAGTACCCGGACTAGTTGGCCAATGTAGTGGTAGTACCTAAGAGAGGAAATAAGCTAAGAATGTGTGTGGATTATAAAGATTTGAACAAGGCATGCCCTAAGGATTTTTTTCCTTTTCCTAACATCAATCGGATGATTGACGCGATAGCCAGCCACGAGATACTTAGTTTTTTCGATGCCTATTCCTGGTACAACCAAATTCGTGTGACCCGAGCGATCAAGAAAAACTTCTTTTATCACTAAATTCGGCACCTATTGTTATAACGTAATGCCATACGGATTAAAAAATGCCAATGCCACTTATCAACGCCTAATAAACCGGATGCTCGAAGAACATATAGGAAAATCAATGAAAGTTTATATTGATGACATATTAGTCATGTCCCTGCGAGCGGAGGACCATTTGAAACATTTGCAGGAAGCCTTTGACATATTAAGCAGATAAAATATGAAGCTGAACTTGGAAAAGTGCGCATTCAGGGTTAGATCCAGAAAATTCCTCAGGTTCATGGTATCTAACCAGGGGATCGAGATCAATCCCGACAAAATCAAAGCCATAGAAGACATCACTGTGGTGGACACCGTCAAGAACATTCAGAGGCTGATCGGGCGTATAGCTGCCCTAGTCCGGTTCATATTGAGATCCTTCGACAAAAGCCATCATTTCTTCTAATTGTTGAAGAAGAATAATAACTTTTCTTGGACCCTAGAATGCCAACAAGCTTTGGAAGAACTCAAACGGTACCTTTTAAATCCCCCCGCTCCACACTCCGAAGGCGGATGGACAGTTTTACCTTTACTTGGCGGTTTTCGAGGTGGTGGTTAGTGGAGTCTTAGTCCGGGAAGAGGAAGGTACGCAATTACCTATTTACTATGTCAGTAGAACTCTAGGCGAGGTCGAAACACGGTATCCTCACCTAGAAAAATTGGCGGTCGCTTTGCTAAGTGCCTCCAGAAAGTTAAAATCGTACTTTCAATGTCAACCCATATGTATCGTAACCTCTTAACCACTGAGGAACATCATGCACAAGCCCCAGCTCTCGGGCCACTTGGCCAAACGAGCCCTTAAAATCAGCAGGTACGATATAGAGTATCGACCTCAAACCACCATAAAATCTCAAATTTAGGCGACTTCATGGCCGACTTTATGCCGGCCTTAGTGCCCGAAGTCGAAAGAGAAATTATTGCTAGCCTCGGGGACTACCTCGAGAATTTGGACCCTTTTTAGGGACGGTGCCTTGATTGCAAAAGGGTCCGAGCTCGTCATCGTGCTGAAACCTCCTACAGGGAATGCAGTTAAGCAGTCTATTAGAGTTGTGAAATTGACTAACAACGAGGCTGAGTATGAGGCCATGATTGTAGGTCTCGAATTGGCTAAAAGCCTTGGGACCGAGGTGGTCGAAGCTAAGTGCAATTATCACCTCGTGGTGAATCAAGTCAATGGGACGTTCGAAGTGAAAGAGGAACGAATGCAAAGGTATTTAGACAAGTTACATGTAACGCTGCATCAATTCAAGGAATGGACCCTACAACACGTGCCCCGAGATCAAAACAACAAGGTTGATGCTCTGGCTAACTTGGGGTCATCAGTTAATAAAAATTAATTCAGTTCGGGAATAATCGTACAACTCATGAAGTCGGTGATAAAAGAAGGCCACACCGAAGTAAACAGAACAAGTTTAACCTAGGATTGGAGGAACAAGTACATAGACTACTTGAAAACTAGGAAATTGCCATTGGATCCCAAAGAATCGAGAGCCCTGTGTACCAAGGCTGCCAGATTTAGTTTGGTCGAAGGGACATTGTTCAGGAGAACATTCCACGACCCGTTATCCAGATGCTTAGGGCAGGGAGATACCGAGTACGCCTTGAGATAAGTTCACAAAGGCACTTGCGGGAACCATTGGGGGGAAGAATATTTGGTTCGAAAATTAATTTGGGCCGACTATTATTGGACCGAAATGGAGAAGGATGCGAAAGACTTCGTATGAAAATGCGACGACTGCCAGAGACACGCACCGATGATCCATCAACCGAGATAGCTACTCCACTTGGTCCTGTCCCCATGGCCGTTTATAAAATGGGGAATGAACATTGCCAGTCCCCTACCATGGGCACCCGATAAAGCTCAATTCGTACTATTTATGACTGATTATTTTTCCAAATGGGTCGAGGCTCATGCTTCGAAAAGGTCCAGGAGAAATAAGTCATTGAATTCATATGGGACCAGATAATATGTCGATTTGGGATACCGGCCGAAGTCGTGTGCGATAATAGGAAACAATTCATCGACAACAAGGTAAATAAATTTTTCGAAGATCACAAGATTAAGAAGACACTATCAACACCTTACCACCCTAGTGGGAATGGACATGTGGAATCAACAAACAAGACCATACTTCAAAACCTAAAGAAGAGGTTGAGCGATGCCAAAGGGAAATGGAAGGAAATCTTGCCCAAAGTCCTACGGGCATATCGTACAACCTTGAAGTCTATTCCAGTGCCACTCTGTTTTCATTGGTCTACGGAGCCAAAGTCTTGATACTAGTCGAGGTGGGAGAGTCGAGCTTCAGATTCCAATATGCGATCGAAGAGTCAAATTGAAAGGCCATGATCACGAGCCTGGAACTATTGGATGAAAGGCGTGAGGCAACTTTAGTCTGGTTGGCCGTCCAGAAATAGTAAATAGAAAGACATTACAATCAAAGAGCCAACCTCCGACATTTCAAGATCGGGGACTTGGTGTTAAGGAAAGTAAGATTACACACCCGGAACCCGAATGAGGGAAATCTGGGACTGAATTGGGAATAAGTGTATCGATTCATCGGAATTACCAGTAAAGGCTCATACAAACTCAAAGGGAAACAATGTGAAACTACTGAATAACTGGAACGTGACACACTTAAAGCGGTACTACTGCTAAGGTATGATCTCAAATACTCTTTAATCATGTTATGAATCGGACTAGCACTTGCAAGCAACAGCCAAGGATGGATGTGGCTGTTTGGTCTTAAAGAACGCATTGTACTCTTTTTTCCTTGAACCGGTTTTGTCCCAAAATTGGGCTTTTGGCAAGGTTTTTAATGAGGCAACGTTAAAACATGCTAACATAGATTCGAAGCCCGTCTCAGGCCGGAGTCAATGATCATTCGCTTTATGTCAACAATATCCGAGAACTCTCATTCCCAACCTCGAATATTGGGGGCCATTTCCCTCGGACTAAGGATCAAGGTTTTTTAGCAAGAAAAGAAGAAAAACTTTGTATACTAGAAGCTAAGGCTTGGTGGTTAGGATTCACTGTAAGGGCCAATCGGTCGTATGAACCGTGCTCACATAGTCCACTCAAGCCATGATACAAGTTTTTATGCGCTTTCGATCGTGTACGTTACACAATGAGAAATAAAAGAAAGTTTTGCCTTGCTATTTATGCATTTTCTTGATTCTTAAATTTAGGATCCTAAGAGCCCACGGGCTACCCCTACTCGGGGACTATCAAGGCCAAGGGCTACCCCTATTTAGGGACTGTCATTCAAAGAAAATTCGTAAAACCTGGTCTATCAAATCTCGGAAGCACCAAACCTATGAGACAGTGCCCAAATACGAAGGCTATGGCCACCCTAAAAATGGCTCAAAGACGTCCGAAGCTCGTAATCAGAAAGTAAGGCCTTTATAAGAACTCGAAACCTACTAAGAGGTTAGCCTCGACAAAACAATTGTCTAAAAATTGCTTAAGCATCTTGAAAAAATCTCCGTTCACACTGAGTTTTCATAACTTCAAGCAAACAAAGTTTTATTAAGGTCAGGCCCGGTTCGAACATCTAAAAAATGAACGCCCTATAACTACATTCGATTCTATGATAAAGTATTAGAAATATTACATGAACATAAATTATGAAAAAGATGCTCGAAAAGTAAAGGTATTATATTGCCAGAAAGGGAAAATTTCATATACACACACACACACACACACACATTTCAGAGTATATTAACACAGGCCCAATAAAAATGGCCTCAAAATAAACAAAACAAAAATATGTATATGAGAAAAAACTAAAAAAACACTAAGGCATCTACGCCTAGTCTTCATCGGGGCCGACTCAGAGCCGTCGGAGCCTTCAGATCCCTCGGAACCCTCAAAGCCTTCTGTACTTTTGGGCTCATAAAGCTTCTTCCCCTCGGCCTCAGACTTTTTGGCTTCCTAGATCTTAGCCGACGGGTCAAAGCTTCGGGTGTGGATCTCTTCGAGGGTCTCTCTTCGGGATAGCCGCTTCATATATTCGGTCTTTGCCTTCAGGAGGATCTCGACTGCCTCCACATTGGCCTTGTATTAGGCCACCATTTCTTCGGCATAAGTGGAGGTTGTATCCAACTTGGACTTCACTGCCTCATATTCTCTGTCGAGGGCATCCCGCTCCATGACAACCGAGCTCAGTTGTGCTCTGAGATCGTCATTGAATTGAGACCACTTGTTAGCTTTATCCTTTGCCAACTGGAGTTGGTTCTCAATCGATGCCAGTTTTGCCTTGGTAGCTTCCTTCAGCCATGGCTTGGATCTTGTTCATCTCGGCTCGGCTTAGAGTTAGTCGATCAGGTCAATTTTCTGTTGGACTTGTGAGGTTGTGTTGTTAGACACCATGACTATCTCATTGTTTTTAACTTCACATACCTTTACCTTTTCGACCAGGTCGGCATGTTCCCACTTCAGTATCGAAGCGTCCTTTTGAGCCCTATCCAGCTCGGCCTGAAAATCCTTGACGACCCCGTCTTGTTGCTCACTAAGAAGCCTGAACATATCTTTCTTCCAAACCTTCTCCATAAGATTGAACTCGAGCTAGTTGATTTCGAAGCGATACCGGAGGAAGCTCTCATGGTGAAGCACCAAGGCCTGCACAAAAAAAAAATAGTAAGAGATATTGAAACCTAAGTGGAATTCACAAGGGAATATTGATGCCTTACCGATTCAGCGCCTGCTCGCCTTGCTGAAGAGCCTCGCGCGCTTACCTCGTTCATCTTCGCCTGGTCCTCTTCCATTGCCAGTCATCGGAGGTAGCTGGCTATGCCCACTGGAGAAAACAAAACCCGAGCATCCTATAGGACTGTAAGAATGACTGTTCTCTTATGGCCGGGGTCCACACTCGGAGCAAGAAACTGCTTCACCAATTTTGGGCTCAAACTCGGCCCGCCAGCTTCTGAAGGTGCATAATTCTTCGGGATCTCCAGGTCGCCCAACCTAAAAAAATCTTCCAAAGTGGACATGTCCACGCCATCGAAGAAGGAGTGGAGAGAGTCGTCCGCGCCATTAACTCCTTCACTTAACTTCTTCTTTCCTGCATAGGCCTCTTCAAGCATAGACTCGGTGTAGGAGGGCATCTCCATGATGTCTATCACATCGGTCGCCTCCTTCAAAACAAAAGCGGCATCTCGAGATGTTTCAAACCCCATATCCATTTTGGCCTCTCGAGCCAGAGGGAGATCGACCTCATGGCTCTCTTCCTTGGCTATCACCTGCTCCCCGACAGGGGTCGATCTGTGAGAGACAAAGATGACATCTTCTTCAGACTCATCCCTGAGCCGGCAAAGTGATTCAGAATCCGGCACCTGGGAGTTGGTGCTCTTCTTTGGCTTACGAGCTCAGGAAGCCGCCCTCTCTTTTGGCTTCACCTTGGTACCCGAGGAGCCCGAAGACTTTCGTTTCATTTTCTTCTTCTCCTCCATAGTAGCCTCGAGATGTCCCATAATAGAGGGATCAACGGGCAAGGGCACACCCTCGTCCCCTTCCAGCGACCTAAGTTTGGTTTTCTTAAGCAAACATGCAAAGAAAAGAGAAAAGGTCAGCGTTACGTAAGTCCGGGGCATAGTAGTAACTATTCTGAGAAGAGCCTTACCATGAGAATAGGCCTCCCATCGGCCCTTCTAAAGCTTGCGCCACGAGTGATCGAAGTATGACATTTGCTTGCAGATGCCTTCGATCCACTCCTTAAGCTAGGGGACCACATTGGGAACCCAAGCAACAACTGCACGACCACAAATACTGATGGTGAGAGAGGAAATAAAGGAGAATCGACACTTAAGGAAAGACTATACTTACGATATGCATTCCACTTTTTGGGAAGTGGCAGGAATTCGGAAGTGATCAAATCTTTAGTTTTTACCCAAACAAAGTGCCCCTGCCAGCCTTGGTCTTGATCCTCGTCGATGCTCGAAAAGGGAGCCTTCCTAGCCCGGCGAGTGAGCTTGATTAGTACCCCTTGAAAAATTTGGGGACTATACAGACGGAGTATGTGGTCGAGGGTGGACAGAGAAGATTCGGTATTGTTCATAAAATAACGTTGGAGGATCATGATCCTCCAAAGAGATAGTGGATTAGCCCAAGGCATACCTTGTATCTCTTGTAGAAGGCCAAAACTACTAGGTTTATCGTGCCCAGTATAAAGGGGTAAGTGTAAACACTTAAACACCCCTCCACATGGGTAGTAATGTCATCATCGGGCCCGAGGACTACCACGTCTTTACTTTCCCATTTACAGTCCTCTCGGACTATGGGAAGGGTATCTTCGGCAATGGAGCATATATATCTTGATGCCCCTTCACCTTGGTCTTGTTTGGATGAGGCCTTCTCAACTTTGAAGTCGTCTGCGATTGAACAACCCCCCGAAATAGATATTTTCATGGGGGGATCTAGGGCCACTTTGGTGGCAGTCACTTCGAGTGAAACCATCTCCTAAGCAGTTGTCTCGAGAGCAACCACCTGGGGAACGACCGCCTCGGTACCTATGGCCAGGAGGGAAGCTGAAGGTGCAACCCGTTGAGGAATTGATTTGGAAGTCTTAGCCATCATGGTTTGGAAAATAAGAATATTTGAAAGGAAGATATGAATTTTGAAGGAAAGGTATGAAGGTTTGAAGAAAAAAGTATAAAGGTTTGAAGGTAGGATGAAGATTTGGGTAGAAACGTAAGAACAATTATGAAGATTTGACGATCAAAGGTAAAATGACGAAGATTTTAAAGAGTTGATAGCCGCTAGGGTGTTCGAAGATAAAAGTTAGGATCTAAAAGTGGAAGAAGTAACAAAGGTCGAAGCTTTTATAGGAAAAAATGTAATCAATACGTGACGTTTTACATTCGGAGGTGACCAACCGATGACTGATACGTGTTCGAAGTCAGAACGACCCGACTGATAGGACGTTTTAGCTTATTCGTCATCTCAGTTGTAATATACAAAGGAAGGAACCGAGGTTCATCTATCATTTCCCATTATTTCGGCGAACCTACTCTCTGAGTAATGAGGGGACTATCTGTATACTGGTGAACTCGGGGTCAGCACTGTAATGACCCAGCCTGTTATTTTGAGAGTTAGAGCCTCGATTCCCTATTAAATGCCTTCCCCATATCTATTTCTGCTATTGTGACTTGACGGCAGGTTTCGTTTTGGTTTTTGGAAGTGTTTGAGACACTTAGTCCCTAAATGGAGGTTTAAGCCTTAGAATTTAGACTATAGTCGGAAACTGTGTGAAGACGACTCTAGAATGGAGTTCTGTCGATTCTGTTTGCTCCGTTAGGTGATTTTGGGCTTAGGGGCATGATTGTATTGTGTTTTGGAGGTCCGTAGCTCATTTAGGCTTGAAATGGTGAAAGTCGAATTTTTTGAGATTTGGACCGGTAGTGGAATTTTTGATATTGGCGTCGGATTCCAATTCTGGAAGTTGGGGTAAGTCTGTATTGTTGAGTATGATTTGTGTGAAAAATTGGGGTTAATTGGACGTGGTTTGGTTGGTTTCGGCATCGGTTATCGAATTTGGAAGTTTCAAGTTCTTTAAGTTTGAATAGGAGGATGAATCGTGATTTTAGCGTTGTTTGAAGTGGTTTGAGGGATCGACTAAGTTTGTATAGTGTTTTAGGATTGGTTGTATGTTTGTTTGAGGCCCGGGGTGCCTCGAGTGAGTTTCGGGTGTTTAACGGATGGAAAATTGGACTTATGAAACTGCTGAAGTTGTTGCACCTAGTGTTATCGCACCTGCGCTCTTTGGGCCGCAGGTGTAGAGCCGCAGAAGCGGCCATGGAGACATAGAAGCGGATTTGTCCTTGTCCAGCTGGGATCGCAGGTGCGATGATTGGTCCGTAGAAGCAGATGCGCAGAAGCGGTAGAGGACTGCAGGAGTAGGCTCGCAGGTGCGGCCCAGTGCTCGCAGATGCAGTCCCAGCCCATTTAAGTTGCTTTCACACATGCGATGGATTTTCCGCAGGTGCGGGATTTAAACATCGGATATAGATAATTTTGGTACGAGTGAACTCGTGAGTGGATGGGTGTTCGTAATTTGTGACTTTTACCCGATACCGAGACGTGGGGCCGGGGAGGCTTTTTAGGGCGATTTTCCAATTTCTTGCTTTTGCTTTGATCTCAGTAGATAGATTAGTTCCTTGTAGTTGTATTTATATTATGTAATTGATTTTGGCTAGATTTGAGCCAATCAGAGTCAGATTTTCGTGGAAAGAACATTGTTATAGATTGATTTGAGCTTGGTTCAAGGTAAGTTGCTTACCTAACCTTGTGTGTGGGGAACTCTTCTTAGGATTTGGTACTATTTTTGATATATGAGCGTCATGTACGTGAGGTGAAAAGTGTGTACACAGGCTATTTGTTGCAAAATTCCATTTTCATTAAGTAAAATACATGTTTCCCTTTAACTGAGCTACACTAGCATATGTAATTATCCTGATTAGTTTAGAACAACATGTCTATGTGTCTTAATATCTTATCTGAACTCTGTTTAGCGTGCTTAGTGAATTTCCTGCTTCTTCCTTGACTTGTACTTAGTCTAAATTGTAGGATTCCGTATTGTTGTAATTCTATGTTTGAGCTGCATATTTACTTTGGGACTACGGAACGGTATTCCGGGAGATCCCCCTATACTGCATATTTACTTTGGGACTACGGAACGGTATTGTGGGAGATCTCCCTATACTGCATATTTACTTTGAGACTACAGATCGGTATTTTGGGAGATCCCCCTGTACATTTACGGTTGGGGCTACGAGACGGTATCTCGAAAGATCCTCTATTGTTATCTATGTGTACTGAGCTATTACCTTCTGTGATTTCATTCTTATTAAATTTCATTCTTATTTTACATACATATATATATATATATATATATATATATATATATATATATATATATATATATATATATATATATATATATATACACACACACACACACACACACACACACACACACACAGTGGGCCTGACCTGACCTCGTCACTACTCGACCGGGGTTAGGCTTGGCATTTACTGGGTACCATTATGGTGTACTCATGCCCTTCCAAGCACATGTTTTTCGTGTGCAGATCCAGGTACTGCTTATCAGCTACATTATTAGTAAGGCGAGACAGTTGTAGATACTTCATGGTATAACTTCCGCGTCCGCAGACCTTGAAGTCCCTATCTACTCTTCCCCATGTCAAACACTTCTTGTATTTCCTTTTGTTAGACTCTGGGGTATAAAAGTACTATTTTCTTTCTATAGTTTGTGACTTACGATATTCCGGGTTTTGGGAGAGTTTATGTACATTTTAAGAGTGATTATTGTATATGCCGAGCGGCATCTAAATTTCTTATTTAAATTTACATGTTAGTTGTTAGCTTTTATGTTTTCGTTTCATTCCACAAATGTTAAGCTTACCTAGTCGTAGAGACTAGGTGCCGTCACGATGGTTCACGAAGGAAGAACTTGGGTCATGACAAGCACACACCCCGAGATCCCGGTGAGTCAAATGAAGTAAGCAGTATGAATGAGATAGAAACCGAATCTGAGAACTCTTTGAATCGAGGCTCGAACGGGGTGCTCACCATCGGGCCTGACAAGACAATACCTCCCAAACCCGGAACGGGCTTTGAGACCTCAGAAAGCACTACAAACGGTTGCACATGACTAATAGAGGGCCGTGATTTCTGCGCTCAAGCAGATATCACTGTGGGATCTCACCCAATGTCGATAGCGTATCAGTAATTGACGTACAAGGAGGATTTTTACCTTTTTTAGAATTGTACTAGGAGTAAAACTCCCTTACTATATAAAGGGGAAGCTTTTTGTTCAATATACATAATGTAGCACGTATATCAAGGCAATACAAAATTATTTCTCTGCTTTCTAGATATTGAAAGGTTCTTATTTTAATCATAGTTATTCACATATATTTGGCTTCGAATCGAGGGTCTGATTAAGGGAAAAATTATTATTCAGTTCAAATCCAAGCCTGGACTCAACGTCATAACTGGTTTGGTTATTGATTTTATATTTAACTCGTTTGTCTAACATTGTTGATCACTTGTATTAAATCAATAAACATATTTTTAAAACCGCACACAAATTTAATTGTTATCCATTTTAAAAGTAAACACATTGGTTGTTATTGCATGCAGAAAACGCTCCTAAATTTTGTGAATGCTTGCAACCCAATAAGTTGGCAAGCCAATAAGATTAGGGTTGTCCCCTTTATTTTATTTTATGCTGACTCCAGCTTGGGCTGGCTTCTCGGGAAGCCCGTTTCACTGCCAGGAGCGGACTACTCTTGCGTTTGCAGGTTAGGTTCAGTGGAACCTATTAGTTTTGATCTAAACTCTGTATTTGTTTTAAGAAATCTAATAAATATATATACAAAATTATTAATTTAAAATTTATGAGTTTTAAAGGACTAGAATTTGAAACCCATATCAGATCCTGCCTCCACCTTTGTCCGCTGCATTCACAGGCCGACTGACATGCCAGAAATAATGGGAATCTTCCTGATCAAAATTAGTTTGGTTAGATGTGAGATTTACTCCAAGATTGTTGTTTTTAGACCACCCCATCTTTTTCCCCTTCGTCCGATCCGATGAGATCAGAGATTTGTATATGATAGGCTAGTTTCTAATAACTTCGCAAAAAATTGTAGATGTGTGTAGATCCTTTTGAAGAGGGCTTTAAATGTTTTAACAAACATTATTGAGAAAGAAATTACTTTAATTGAAGTGCATGAAATATTTCTTCCACACCTTTCTGAAAGTAATTTACTCCCATCTGCATTAGAATTGGCTAAATCTAATATAGTAAGTGAAAATATAGAGAAAGACGTTATTGGAAACCGATTATGCAAGAAAGACTACTTCTTTTCAGTATTTTAAAGGGCGTGGGCGAAACGCGAGATGTTTTATTTAACATGAGTCGAGCCGAAAGCTTTGAGGCGCAAGGCTAAGCCTCATTGGAATTTAATTTTTAATATTTTATAAATTAATAAAATAAACATATAAACAAAAATATATTATAGTTATAAATGTTTTTATATATAAATATATAAACATGCTAACATGTGCATGAACCATACAAAAAAAATTATTTTAAAAAGTGAAGGATGTAAAGATGCATTACACCTATAACATGACAATGATGGAACTTACTTAAAGTTATAAAAATGATATTCTAGTTCCTAATAGCTCAAAAAATGATAATAATGTAAAATTAGATAAAAAATAAAAATCAGTTAATAATACAAATAGCCAGAATAGAGTCATCAAAATAATATTTCAAGTAGAGCAATACCAAAAGAAATTCGAAAATCACAAACTAACTTGAAAAGAATAAGTTATAGAATACAAAAAAAATTGACAAAAATAAAGCATAAAGAAGGAAAATGTAAGCGTAGAAACAAAGTAAGAATTGGAGAACAAACTCTCTGCTTTGTCGTTTGCACTTTGTAGACAAAGGTCTAAAGTGTATATGTAAACGACAAAGAGAAATGTTACAAAATAAGAATAAAAAATTCGAAAAAATATTTGACTTTTAAAATTTTTTGTTTGAAAATTTATGCAACGACCCGACCGGATGTTTTGAGCTTTAGCATTCTATTCAGTGGTTTGATATTTGAGTAGCTTCATATTATATATTATGACTTGCGTTATGGTTGGTTTCGATTTTCGAGCGGTTCGGGATTGATTTGGAAGGATATTCTCGTTTTAGAAGCTTTAAGTTGGAAGATTTAACCAAGGATTGACTTTTGGGTAAACAGGCACGAAATCGTATTTTGATTGTTTTGATAGGTTCGTATGATATTTTTGGACTTGTATGTACTTTTGGATTTGGTTTCGGAGGTTCCTAGAAGAATTTGACACTATTTGTCAAAGTTGGCAATTTGAAGAACTTAAGAGTTCATAAGTTTGACCAAAAGTTGACTTTGATGTTATTGGACTCCAATTCGTGTTCCGAGACTTTGGATAGGTCTATATTATTGAATTAAACTTGTGTGCAAAGTTTGAAGTAATCCGAAGTATTTAAGTGTGATTCAGACCCTCTTTTGAAAGAATGAAGATTTAATAACTTAAGAAAAATTCTATTCTGTTTGACTCTTGATTCTTTGTTGTGATGTTCCTGTGGGTTTTTGAGGCTTTGAATAACTTTGGATAATGTATTTGTACTTGTTGGTATGATTGGATGGGGTCCCGAGGGGCTCAACTGTATTTTGGATTATTGGTTGATAAACTAGTTAAGTTAAGGATTTGAAGTTTAACCATGATCAATATCGGGTCAAGATAACCTCTTTTCGGTGTTTTGAGTGTGCGAGCAGGTTCGTAGCGTGTTTTATGATTGAAATGCATATGTGATTTTTTTCCGAAAGGTTCTGAATGAGTTTTGGGTGCTAAAACAAAGATTTTTTTATCGCTGGCTTTTTTTTTCCTAGTGTAAGTAATTACGAAAATGCCATTTATGACCTTGAAATTTTTAAATTACTTTTAAAACTTCGAAACATCATATCTTCCTCATTTTAAGGTCAAATTTGATGACTCAAGAGGCTATATTTGGTGTAATCTTGCAAGGATTATGTTGGACTTATCAAACGTAAGCTTCTAGATCATGTAAAACCTGATTCGAGTTGGGATAGCTGCAGTGTCATAACGCTAAAATCGGACCCGGTCGTGATTGCACCTCTTATGAAGACAAGGCCAGCCGACACGTTTCCAATTCATTTTTAAGCAATTAAGTAACAAAACTAAGTCTTAATAATAATCAGAAATCCCAAAATAAGGTAAATAATATAGTTTGCGGAAAAAGATATAGCCCGACATCGGGGTGTCACCAGTCATGAGCATCTATAATAATACTACAAGCCTAAATGAGTCTACTCCACTATTACATAACTAAAACAGAAGGAAATAAGATAAAGGGAGAAGCACTGGGTTGCGAATCGCCGGATAACTACCTAGTGAATCTCCGGAATCTGCTGAACAGCTCTCAACCCTCGCAAGCAGGACCTGATGCGCCTAAATCTTCACACGGGGTGCAGGGACCAAAGTGAGTACTCCAACTCAGTGAATAATAATAATAATAAATGTAGACTGAGTAATAAGAAACCAGGCAAAGGCATGTCAACAGGCTATAAAGAAGTAGCAAAATCCAGTAAAAACAATGAAGCAATAAAATATGTAAAGTCAATTTAGCTCAGTTTAAACTTCTTAAAAATGCCATTTTAACAATTAAGCAAGTAAGTGACAGGCAACTAGGAAAGATAAATACATAAAGAACCGCCCCTCGGCACAATGTCAACAAACATCCGCCCCTCGGTCAATATCATAAACAACACCAGCCCCTCGGGCTATATCTCACATCACAATGGGTACCCACGCTCACTGGGAATGTGCAGACTCTTTGAAGGCCTCCTTATGGCCCAAACGCAATATCAAGCCATATCGTGGTATAATCACATAGGCTCTCGACCTCATATCAACAAGCCATCTCGCGGCGTACAAATCTGAGGCCCTCGGCCTCATAATCATAATCAGGTGATTCCTCACAACATAGGCCCTTGGCCTTACTCAGTCAGAATCTTATAAGCCACTCGGGCAACAATAAAATATGATGCTCAGCCCAAAATATCATTTAAAATATCATTTTAAGTGTTAAAGTAGAGTAAACATGGCTGAGTTATAGAAACAATAGAATATAACATGACTGAGTTCAAGTATAAAGTCAAAACAGTGAGGAAATATCAGTAAAAATCAACTAAGGGTTCAAATAGTTAACATGAGGCCCAAATATGGCATTTAGCCCAAAAAACATGATGATATCAAACAGTTTTCAGTCAAATACGCGGTAAAACAATCATTCCGGATGGACTAAGTCACAATCCCCAATAGTGCATGACCCCACGCTCGTCATTTAGCGTGTGCGTCACCTCAATATAGCACAACGATGTGCAATCCGGGGTTTCATACCCTCAGGACAACATTTACAATCATTACTCACCTCTACCCGGTCTAAATCTCTAGCTCGTGATGCCTTTGCCCCTCGAATCGGCCTCCAGATGCTTCAAATCTAACCAAAATCAGTGAAAAACCATCAAAATATGCTAAGGGAACAAAGCCCACTCGAAAGAAATCAAATTACAACACAAATTCCGAAATTGGCCAAACCCTACCCCCGGGCCCACGTCTCGGATTCCGATAAAAATTACATCAATGGACTTCTTATCGTTCCCCGAGTTCATTCATACCAAAAGCATCAAAATCCAACCAAAACAACCCCTCAAATCCCAAATTCTAGGTCTCCAATTACAAGCTCTAGATCTTCAATATTAGGCTTAATTTCCATGATTAATTAGGTAGAATTTACATTAAAATCGAGTATTAAGTCCACAAATATTACCTCCAAGTGTTTCCCCTTGAATCCCTCTTCAATCCTCTTCAAAAAGCTCCAAAATCGCTCAAAAATGGTGGAAGTTAACCCCAAAATTGCGGACAAGATGACTATTTAAACATTCTGCCCAGGCCTCAATTCTTTCTTCGAGAACGCGGTCAACGCCTCGCGTTCGCGAAGCACAATCTAACTTTTACCAAATTTCCTCTTACGCGAATGCATCCAGTCCCTCACGAACGCGATGTTTCCTCAGCCCGACCTTCGCGAACGCGCTCCTCTTCTCGCGAACGCGATGAACAAATCAACCTCAAACCCAGCTACCTAACTTCCTCTACGCAAACGCGCAGCCTGCCTCGCGAACGCGATGCACAACAACCCTAGCCCTTCGCGAACGCGGAGCCTTCCTCGCAAACGCGAAGGCTAAAATCTCAGCCTCACCAGCTAACCCTTCGCGAACGCGAAGGTCATTTCTCTGCAACACTAAACAACAGTTTTCTGCATTTTTCCAAAACATGAAATGGTCTGATTGACCACCCAAAACTCACCCGAGTCCCCCGGGACCTCAACCAAATATGTCAACATATCCCATAACATCATTGAAGCTTGTTGCAACCTTCGGAACGCTCAAAACAACCTCAAAACACCTAATTCGCATCGGATTCAAGTCTAAAAATTCCAAAATCTTCTAAATTACGCTTTTGATAAAAAAACCCAACCAAACCACGTCCGAATGACCTAAAATTTTGCACACACATTCCAAATGACATAACGGAACTACTACAACTCTTAGAATTTCATTCCGACTCCTATATCAAAATCTCACCTATCATCCGGAAAACGCCAAAAATCCAATTTCGCCAATTCGAGCCTAAATTTACTCCGAACCTCCAAAACACATTCCGATCATGCTCCTAAGTCCCAAATCATCTCCTGAAGCTATCCGAACCATCAGAACTCACATCCGAGCCCTCTAACACATAACTCAACATCCGGTTGACTTTTCCAACTTAACCTTCCTCAAAAGAGACTAAGTGTCTCAAACCTTCTCAAAACCTTTCCAAACCCGAGCCAACCAACCCGATCACATATAGAACCAATAAACAAAGCAATAAGAAGCATAAATGGGGGAAATGGAGCGATAACTCATGAGACGACTGGCCAGGTCGTCATATCCTCCCCCTCTTAAACAAACGTTCGTCCTCGAACGAGCCAAGAAACAACTGAAGCCTCAAATAGGTGAGGATATCTGCTCCGCATATCCCGCTCGGTCTCCCAGGTAGCCTCTTCTACGGGTGGACCTCTTCACTGCACTTTTACTGAAGCTATATCTTTTGATCTCAACTTTCAAACCTGACGCCCAAAATAGTTGTTGGCTCCATATCATAAGTCAAATCACCATCCAACTGAATCATGCTGAAATCCAGAACATGAGACGGATTCCTAATATACTTTCAGAGCATAGAAACATGAAATACCTAATGCACACTCGACAAGATGGGTGGAAAAGCACCTCAAAAGGCCCAATGAACCGAGGACTCAATTTAACCTTCTTCCCAAACCTCATAACACCCTTTATGGGTGAAACTTTCAACAGAAACTTCTCACCAACCATGTAGGACACATCCCAAACCTTCCTGTCAGCATAACTCTTTTTCCTCAACTGCACTATACGAAGCCTCTCCTGAATTACCATCACCTTTTCTAAAGCATCCTGCACCAAGTCTGTCCCCAATAGCCTAGCCTCACCCGGCTCAAACCAACCAACTGGAGATCTACACCGCCTCCCATACAAAACCTCATATGGAGCCATCTGAATACTCGATTGGTAGCTGTTGTTATAAGCAAACTCTGCAAGCTGTAGAAACTGATCCCATGACCCTCCAAAATAAATGACACAAGCACGCAACATGTCCTCTAATATCTGAATAGTGCGCTCGGACTGCCCGACCGTCGGAGGGTGAAAACCAATGCTCAACTCAACCTGAGTACCCAACTCTCGCTGCACCGACCTCCAAAACTGTGAAGTAAACAGAGTGTCCTTATCTGAAATGATGGAAACTGGGACACCATGCAAACGAACAATCTCCCGAATATAGATCTCGGCCAATCACTCTGAAGAATAGGTAGTACACATAGGAATGAAGTGCGAGGACTTGGTCAGCCGATCCACAATCACCCAAATAGCATCGAACTTCTTCAAAGTCCGTGGGAGCCCAACTACAAAGTCCATAGTGATCCGCTCCCACTTCCACTCTGGAATATCCATTTGCTGAAGGAAGCCACCCGGTCTCTGATGCACATATTTCACCTGCTGACAATTGAGACACCGAGCTACAAATCCCACAATGTCTTTATTCATTCTCCTTCATTAATAATGCTGTCTCAGATCCTGATACATCTTTGCAGCACCCGGATGAATGGAATACCGTGAGCTATTGGCCTCTTCCAGAATTAACTCCCGAAGCCCATGCACATTGGGCACTCATATCCGGCTCTGCATCTTCAACACCCTATCATCACCAATGGTCACATCTCAGGCATCATCGTGCTGAACTCTGTCCTTAAGGACAAGCAGATGCGGATCATCATATTGGCGCTTTCTGATGCGATCATATAAAGAAGACCGAGAAACCACACAAGCCAATACCCGATTAGGCTCCGAAATATCTAACCTCACAAACCGATTGGCCAAGGCCTGAACATCAAATGCAAGAGGTCTCTCCCCAACTGGAATATATGCCAAACTCCCCATACTCACCGCCTTTTGGCTCAATGCATCGGCCACCACATCGGCCTTCCCCCAGATGGTACAATATAGTGATATCATAATCCTTTAGCAACTCCAACCACCTCCGCTACCCCAAATTGAGATCCTTCTTCTTAAATAAGTGTTGGAGGCTACGATGATTAGTAAACACCTCACAAGATACACCATACAAGTAATGCCTCCAAATCTTCAACATGTGCACAATGGCAGCCGACTCCAAATCATGAACGGGGTAATTTTTCTCATGGGGCTTCAACTGACGAGAAGCATATGCAATAACTCTACCCTCCTGCATCAATACACACCCAATACCATCTCTCGAAGCATCACAATACACGTTATATGAACCTGAAGCTAATGACAAAACTAATACTGGAGCTGTGGCCAAGGCTGTCTTGAGCTTCTAAAAGCTCTCCTCATACTCATCCGACCATACAAATCAAGCACCATTCCGAGTCAACTTGGTCAAGGGAGATGCGATAGATGAGAATCCCTGAACAAACCGGCGATAATAACCCGCCAAACCAAGAAAGCTGCGAATCTCTATGGCTGAGGATGGTCTGAGCCAACTCTGAACCGCCTTTATCTTTTTTGAATCAACCTGAATACCCTCACTAGACATCACGTGCCCTAAGAAAGCCATTGAACTGAGCCAAAACTCACACTTGGAGAACTTTGCATAAAGCTTCTCCTCCCTCAATCTCTACACTACAACTCTCAAATGCTCCGCGTGCTCCTCCTGGCTACGCGAATACAACAGAATATCATCATTGAAGACTATGACGAACGAGTCGAGATAAGGCCGGAACACTCTGTTCATCAAATGCATGAACGCTGCTGGGGCATTGGTCAGCCCAAAAGACATTACCAAGTTATTATAATGACCATATCGGGTCCTGAAAGCCGTCTTAAGAATATTCGAGTCCCTGATCTTCAACTGGTGATAACTTGAACAGAGATCAATCTTGAAGAACACTCTGGCTCCCTGAAGTTGGTCGAATAAATCATCAATGTGAGGCAAAGGATACTTATTCTTAACTGTTACTTTGTTCAATTGACTATAATCAATGCACATCCTTATAGTGCCATCCTTTTTCTTCACAAATAGAATCGGCGCAACCCAAGGCGACACACTAGGCCGAATGAACCCCTTATTAAGAAGTTCCTGAAGCTGCTTCTTTAACTCCTTCAACTCCGCTGGTGCCATACGATACATCAGAATAGAAATGGGCTGAGTGCCCGATACCAGGTCAATACCAAAATCAATATCCCTGTCCAGTGGCATGCCCGATAGGTCTGCAGGAAACACATCGGGAAAATTCCTCACAACTGGAACAAAATCAATACTGGGAGTCTCTGCACTGATATCCCTCACAAAGGCTAGATACAAAAGACAACCCTTCCCAACTATACGCTGGGACTTCAAGAACGAGATTACCCTACTGGGAACATAATCAGTCAAACCTCGACACTCAATCCATGGCACACCCGGTATAGCTAATGTCACTGTCTTAGCATGATAGTCCAGAATAGCACGACACGGAGATAGCCAATCCATGCCCAAAAAAACATCGAAATACACCATATATAATAATAAAAGATCCACTCGGGTCTCCAGACCCCCAATAGTCACCACATACGACCGGTACACACGGTCTACAACAACAGTATCGCCCACTGGAGTAGATACATGAACATGTGAAACCAGAGACTCACGGGGCGTATCCAAATAACGAGAAATGTATGATGACACATAAGAAAAGGTGGAACCGGGATAAAATAATACAGAAGCATCTCTATGGAAGACTGAGATAATACCTATAATAACAACATCGGAAGCAATAACATCAGGTCTAGCTGGAAGTGCATAGAAACAGGCCTGACCGCCACCTGATCGACCTCCCCTTCTAGGGAGACCCCTAGCTGACTGACCTCCACCCCTAGCTGGCTAGGTGGGTGGTGATGAAGTAGCTGGCGCTGAAGCCGATGGCTAACTTCTCTACTGAGATGAACCCGCAAGACGACGAGGGCACTGCCTCCACATATGACCCATCTCTCCACACTCATAGCAACTCCCGGGTGCTAGAGACGAGGACTGAAGGGAACCTCTAGCACCAGAATGACAAGCAGATGCACTTGGCATAAAAGAGCCCTGAACTGATGAAACACGGGAGGAACTCTGAGTTGGAAGGGCACTAAGTGACGACTGGACCTGATGAGAAATGTGAGAACCATGACCCGATGACGCCCCACGATAACCTGAGCGAGCTGGCTGAGCGTGCCTGAATGGACGGCCTCTGCCGGGCTAAAACTGACCTCTCGAAGAAGCACCACTATAACTACCAGATCCTCAATGCCTCTTGGCCTCCCTCTCCTCTCGCTCCTGGCGATGAACTGACTCAATCTCACAGCAATGTCTACAACCTCCTCAAAAGTAGCACCAGTCACCCTCTCTCTGGTAATGAGAATACGAAGATGATAAGTGAGGCCATCAACAAACCTCCTAATCCTCTCTCTATCTGTCAGAACCAACCAAATGGCATGACGAGCTAACTCAGAGAACCTCATCTCATACTGCGTCCCAGTCATCTCTCCCTAAAGCAACCACTCAAACTGCCTGCGCAGCTCCTCTCTGCGAGACTGCGACACATACTTTTCTAGAAAGAGAATGGAGAACTACTGCCGGGTAAGAGGTGTTGCACTAACAGGACTGCGCCTCTCAAAACCTCCCACCAAGTGAAGGCAGCTCCAGAAAACTGATAAGTAGTGAAAGCGACCCCGCTGGTCTCCAGAATACCTGCTGTACGAAGCATCCTCTGACACTTATCCAAGAAATCCTAGGCATCCTCTTACTCTGCACCACTGAACGTCGGTGGCTGAAGTCTGCCAAACCTCTCCAACCTACGTTGCTCGTCCTCTGGCATGTCAGGAACTACATAGTCTTGAGCAGCTGCAACCGGCTGGGCTGGATGTTCCCCCGGTGTTTGAAGTCCCTGCACGACCTACTCTGGTGTGCGAGTGGAGGGAGTCTGAGTGCCTCCCCCGGCCTGAGAAGTAGCTATGGCTGTAGTAACTGAGACCGCCTGAGCTAGGACAGTGTAAACTGATAGAATTTGAGCCAAGGCCTCCTGAAGACCTGGAATCACAATAGGCACAGCTGGTGCTGCTGAAGCGTCCACAGTTGGGACCTGATCTTGAACTAGGGCGGCTGGTGGATCTGCAGGTGCTGCCCTAGTTGCTGTGCGGGCCATACCCCTGCCCCTACCGTGACCACGACCGCATCCTGACCGGTAGCGTGTGTCCTCACCATTTGTGAGAGAATAGAATAACAAAAGTTTAGTACTCGGATCAACAAATTCGCACGACAAGAATTTCAAGAATATGAAGTTTTTCCTAAAGGTTCTGCAGCCTCTCGAGGATAAATACAGATGTCTCCGTATCGATCCGCGAGACTCCACTAAACCTACTCATAACTCGTGAGACCTATGTAACCTAGGCTCTGATATCAACTTTTCACGACCCTAAACCTAGACTCGGTCGTAATGGCGCCTCTCGTGAAGACAAGGCCAGCCGACACATTCCTAATTTATTTTTAAGCAATTAAGTAATAAAACTAAGTCTTAATCATAAACAGAAATCCCAAAATATGGTAAATAATACAGTTTGCGAAAAAAAACATAGCCCGACATCGGGGTGTCCCCAGTCATGAGCATCTATAATAATACTACAAGCCTAAATGAGTCTACTCCACTATTACGCGGTTAAACAATCATTCGGGATGGACTAAGTCACAATCCCCAACAGTGCACGGCCCCATGCTCGTCATCTAGCATGTGCGTCACCTCAATATGGCACAATGATGTATAATCCAGGGTTTCATACCCTCAGGTCAACATTTACAATCATTACTCACCTCTACCCGGTCCAAATCTCTAGCTCGCGATGCCTTTGCCCCTCGAATCGGCCTCAAGATGCTCCAAATCTAACCAAAATCAGTGCAAAACCATCAAAATATGCTAAGGGAACAAAGACCACTCGAAAGAAATCAAATTACAATACAAATACCGAAATTGGCCAAACAAGACCCCGGGGCCCACGTCTCGGATTCCGATAATATTTACATCACTAGACTCCTTATCGCTCCCCGACTTCATTCATATTAAATGCATCAAAATCCAACCACAAATAACCCCTCAAATCCCTAATTCTAGGTTTCCAATTAGAAGCCCTAGTTCTTCAATATTAGGCTTAATTTCCATGATTTATTAGGTAGAATTCACAATAGAATCGAGTATTAAGTCCATAAACCTTACCTTCAAGTGTTTCCCCTTGAATCCCTCTTCAATCCTCTTCAAAAAGCTCCAAAATCGCTCAAAAATGGTGGAAGTTAATCCCAAAATTGCAGACAAGATGACTATTTAAACATTCTGCTCAGGCCTCAATTCCTTCTTCATGAACGCGGTTAACGCCTTGCGTTCGCGAAGCAAAATCTAACTTTGACCAAATTTCCTCTTACGCGAACGCGTCCAGTCCCTCACGAACGTGATATTTCCTTAGCTCGACCTTTGCGAACGCGCTCCTCTTCTCGCGAACGCGATGAACAAATCAACCTCAAACACAACTGCCTAACTTCCTCTATGCAAACGGACCCTCCCTCGCGAATGCGATGTACAACGACCCCAGCCCTTCGCGAACGCGGAGCCTTCCTCGCGAACGCGATGGCTAAAATCTCAGCCTCACCAGCTAACCCTTCACGAACGCGAGGTCCTACTCGTGAACATGAATGTCATTTCTCTGCAACACTGAACAACAATTTTCTGCATTTTTCCAAAACATGAAATGGTCCGATTGATCACCCGAAACTCACCCGAGGCCCCCGGGACCTCAACCAAACATGCCAACATATCCCATAACATCATTCTAACTTGTTCCAACCTTGGGAACTCTCAAAACAACATCAAAACAACAAATTTGCATCGGATTCAAGCCTAAGTATTCCAAAATCTTCTAAATTACACTTTTGATCAAAAACCCAATCAAACCACGTCCGAATGACCTGAAATTTTGCACACACATCCCAAATGACACAACGGAACTCTTCAACTCTCGGAATTCCATTCCGGCCCCTATATCAAAATCTCACCTATCAACCGAAAAACGCCAAATATCCAATTTCACCAATTCAAGCCTAAATCTACTCCGAACCTCCAAAACACATTCCGATCACGCTCCTAAGTCCCAAATAACCTCCCGAAGCTATCCAAACCATCAAAACTCACATCCGAGCCCTCTAACACATAAGTCAACATCCGGTTGACTTTTCCAACTTAAGCTTCCTCAAAAGAGACTAAGTGTTTCAAACCTTCTCAAAACCTTTCCGAACCCAAGCCAACCAACCCGATCACATATAGAGCCGATAAACAAAGCAATAAGAAGTATAAATGGGGAAAACAGAGTGGTAACTCATGAGACGACTGACCAGATCGTCACATGTTGTATGTTTTTACTTATTTCGGAATTTAATTACTTTTTCTCACAAGGTTTTGGAGGTTGGTTTTGGGCAATTTTAGAGGTAATTTTCACTACTTGGATTGGGATAAGTATTTTTTTACTCGGATTTGTTATTATTTCATAATTCCAACCTCGATTGTAATGTTTGATTAATGATTTGAATTGAAGAAATTGGGGATTTTAGTGAAAACTTTTCTAAAACGTAAATTGAAGGCCGATTTAAGGTCAAAATTGAATAATTTTAGTATGGTTGGACTCATATCAGAATGGGTATTCAGAATTTGTGAGTTTTTTCGGGTTCCTAGGTGCGGGTCTGGTTGACTTTTTGATTTTAGTTAAAGATCAAATCATTATTATCTAGAATTATTTCATATGGCTTTATTTATGTGTCACGACCCAAAATCCACTAAGTCGTGATGGCACCTAACCCAACCCAATAGGTAATCCAACTAATCACTATCCAACCTCAATAATGTTAATAAGTCAATTAAACATAAACAAATTATCTGGATCTACTACATTTTCCAAGGACTGATAGTACAAATCATGAGCTTCTAAGATTAGAGTTTACAAAGCTGATATGAAGAAAACACATCTTCGATTTGAAAAGTACATAAACAAAATTTTATAGTCTAAGACTACCATGAACAAGAGGCAGCTACAGCAGGAACGCAAGTACACCTTCAAATCTAGCAACTATTGAACGCAGCAATATCGGCATCCGAGATCTGCACGCATTGTGAAGGAAGTGCAGTATGAGTACAATTGACCCCATGTACTCAAAAGGTAACTAACATAACCTCAGGTTGAAAGCAGTGACGAGCTGGAACATAGATCGGGTCCAACATAAATAACCAACAACAGTTTGTACAACATAGAGCAGATAAACAAGGAAGTACTCTCAGAGGTAAAAATGTTCAACTTTTACACAGTTTTCCAAAAGTAATTTAGCTTTTCGAGAATATCAGAGAAAAACCCAAATCCTTTATCAAAATCATCGAAATATCATGAGATAGTTTGAAAACAATAATTTTTCCTGAAAATTCTTTCCACAATAGGTAAACATGTTTCCTTTCCTTTTCAAATAATAAGTGTGAAATACCACTCTATGCCCGCTTACTTATGTGCAAAAGTCATGAATGATGTGATACAATACAACATGAGGAAAAAATGCAAATCTATGCATATATGCCATATATGCATGCTAATGCCATGTATCTTAGAGATGAATCATGTACTCAGACTCTCAGAATACTCAACCTCACTATATCACACCTTCCACTCATCATAATCAACCACTTGGTACTGTATATGGCCCATACGGTCCAGGGAAGATCCATCCCAGAATATATACATCACTGACTATAAGTCGCCCAGTACCGAAGAAAACAGGCCAATCTAGGCTCATGGAGAAGATCCATCTCCATACCAAGGGAAGATCCATCCCTGAATATAATCAATACTTCGAACAAATCCTTGTTCAGGGAAATCCATCCCTCAATAATATCATCTGCGCTCACTAGGGGTGTGTAGACTCTAGAGGGGCTCCTTCAGCCCAAGCGCTATAACAAGTCAACGAAGACATAATCAATAATCTGTTACGGCATGCAGCCCAATCCCATAACTGTCACTTATAATCAGGCTCTCGGCCTCACTTAGTCATCAATCTCTCCAGTCTCACCCACGAACTCACAATGTCATAAAAACTTACCCAGAACAATGATATGATGTATCAATAAGTAACAACTGAGACCGAGATATGATATAAATGCATGAATGTGACTGAGTACGAAATATCAATGAATTCAATGAGATGACTGCAAGAAACGACCACTATGGGTCCCAACATTATAAGAATAAAGCCTAAACATGATATCTAGCATGCTGTACAGCTCATTTATCTTATCACATGGTGAAAACACAGATATCAATAAAATAGGGCCACTATTTAGTGCCCTGGAAACAACAGAGTCACAACTCATAGGGTGCAAGCCCACACGCCCGTCATCTAGCATGTGCGTCACCTCAACACCAATCACATAGCACATAATTCGAGGTTTTATACCCTCAACACTAAGTTTAGAAGAGTTACTTATCTTAAACAAGTCAATTCCGATACCGAACAAGCCAAGCGATGCTCCAACAATCCTATCACGCGCGTTCCAAGCTCCGAATGGCTCGAAACTAATAAAAAACAACTCAAATACATCAAAAAATGCTAAAGGAGCCAATCCTAATCGAAAAAGGTTGAATTTTTAATCAAAAGACCAAAATCGGCCAAAAAGTCCAACCTGGGCCTGCACCTTAGAACTCAACAAAACTCACAAAATCCGTCAACCCTTTCAATTACGAGTTCAACCATACTAGTTTCACTCAAATCCGACTCCAAATCGGTGTTCAAAACTCAAAAATTTATATTATGAAACTTTAGGCCAAAACCCTCAATTTCTTCTTTTAAGTTCATCAACCAAAAGCTAAAATCGAAGATAGATTCATGAAATATAACCAAAACCGAGAAGAACACTTACCCTCATTCATATGCTGAAAAACGCCTCGAAAAATTGCCAAATTTCGAGCTCCCCAACTCAAAATATATTAAATGCACAATACCCTCGTTTTAACACTGTTCTGCCTCGTTTCTTGTGTCAAAAGATCTCGAAACTCACTTTTGATACCTCCAATGGATTCCTTGTGAATTTTTAGTCAAGTTAGGCTCTTGAATCTCTCCATTTGATCTTATATTGAAGGACATATATTGGTTTCAATATTTGAAAATAGTGTAGATTTTTAAATACGCAGCAGTGGTAAGTTCGTAATTATCTGAAAAATCTGGCATCCTAATTCTTAGTAAAATGACCATAAAATTCTCATACGATGTCCAATTTGATGATTCTTTTTGCTATGACTCCGTAATTACGATACCGATCTAAAACTTCAATAAAAACAGAAATAAGAGCTCATTTGTTCAATGTGATACCATTTATGCTTGAAGAAACGACGTCGAAACATAAGAAAAATGAGCGCAACACAACCCAAACCTATCTGAAACTCACCTGAGCCCCTCGGGATCCCGTATAAACATACCAAAAAGTTTCATATCATAATACGGACCTACTCGAGGCCTCAAAACACATATAACAATATCAAAACGATGAAATGCACCTTAAATCAAACTTAATGAGCTTTCGACTTCCAAAAACTCATGCCGAAACATATCAAATCAACTCTGAATGAACCCAAATTTGCACACAAGTCCTAATACATCATACTGAGCTACTCGTGCCCCCAAACAATTGAGCAAAGTGCAAATGCTCAAAACGACCGGTCGGGTCGTTACATTCTCCCCACTTAAACATACGTTCATCCTCGAACGTGCCTAGAGTTGTTTCAAAAGCTATCAAATCGTTGTGTAACCTCATTATACACATACCCGGGGGTGATCCCACGTCATCCTATCCCATATAGATTTGATAACACAACATGACTGAAATTTCTTAATTTAACCTAGCCCATAAGCCTTCGAATCCAATTTCCTCATCCAAAATTTTCTATAAGATCAGAATCTCGCATCTACACACTTTATAAGTCTGAACAAGCTGTATCAAGCCATAGCCATAACTTAAGATGAAATCACATATACCATATAACTCAAACACTCATAGCGATAACTTCTAATCACAGTAGCTGCTCAAAACAACCCAATACCGGCAATAAACCTCTTATCAAATAGAGCCTCGTTCTAACACCTTCATATACTACCAACGATGAAAGAAACACACATAAACTCATAACTATTCATCAGACCAACAAGTTGTGGAACTCCCTCTCCTTTAATAGGAACCATAGCAAATTTCTAAGCCGATCAACATCAATATCCTTCCAAATATACCGCAGTCTGATCCGATAGCACCCATTATAGGTACGATGATATCATCCCATCTAACATAATCACTCTAGTGACATGACACATTAATATAGTCTAAAGCCACAACTCGTGCAATCTGTGCACCAATAAGTAACATTCCAAATGTACTCAATCATGGAAAATGACTCAGACGAAGGAACTATCTCACAAGCTCAACAGGTACCTCTACAAAGCAATGCTAAGAACCTATCACACACCGTATAACCAAAACAAACGAATCCAACACAAAGGATCATGTCTCAACACAACTCCGCTACAATGCGCGACCCATCCAAACGTTGGTCCATATTATGTACCTCGAGCCACCCTGCTCAAAATCAATAACCACGCAAATTCAACATCAAGCACCCAAATTGGATTACCATAACCATGGAGAGCAAATAACCCAATACCACAATCAGGAAATAGCCAACACGCAATCAATCATGCAATACCTAAATACTCATCTCGCTCAAATTCCACTATAAAGCTCAAATAAACCACACCAAATGTGCATATAACCAATGTATCACAACATCTCGTGGCATAAAAGAGTTACTCATAGATCATTTCAGAACATGAATAAGCTCAACAACAACCAAATGGCACATCCCTCAGTAATAGCAGTATGGAGCCAACCGATCCGGACTCGGTGTAGAATACATATCCTAATTGGTCCTACCAATGGACCCCAAATCAACTTTGGTTACCCACAAATAGATAAATAATCCTCCAAAATCCACTAAGTCGTGATGGTACCTAACCCAAACTGTTAGGTAAGTCAACTAATCACTATCCAACCTCAATAATGTTAATAAGTCAATTAAACATAAATAAATTATCTGGATCTACTACATTTCCCAAGGACTGGTAGTACAAATCATGAGCTTCTAAGATTAGAGTTTACAAAGTTGATATGAAGAAAACACATCTTCTGTTTGAAAAGTACATAAACAGAATTTTATAGTCTAAGGCTACCGTGAACAAGAGGCAGCTACAGCAGGAACGCTGGTATGCCTTCAAATCCAGCAACCATCGAACGCAGCAACATCGGCATCCAGGATCTGCGTGCAATGTGCAGGAAGTGCAGTATGAGTACAACTGACCCCATGTACTCAAAAAGTAACTAACCTAACCTCAGGTTGAAAGCAGTGACGAGCTGGAACATAGATCAGGTCCAATACAAATAACCAACAGCAGTTCGTACAATGTAGAGCAGATAAACAAGGAAGTACTCTTAGTGGTAAAAATGTTCAACTTTTACACAGTTTTCCAAAAGTAGTTTCGCTTGTCAAGAATATCAGTGAAAAACCGAAATCCTTTATCAAAATCATCAAAATATCATGAGGTAGTTTGTAAACAGTTATTTTTCCTGAAAATCCTTTCCACAATAGGTAAACATGTTTCCTTTCCTTTTTCAAATAATAAGTGTGAAATACCACATATGCCCGCTTACTAATGTGCAAAAGTCATGAATGATGCGATACTTGTACAACATAAGGAAAAATGCATCTCTATGCATGTATGCCATATATGCATGCCAATGCCATGTATCTCTGAGACGAATCATGTACTCATACTCTCAGAATACTTAACCTCACTGTATCACACCTTCCACTCATCATAATCAACCACTCGGTACAGTATATGGCCCATACGGCCCAGGGAAGATCCATCCCGGAATATATACATAACTGACTATAAGTCACCCAGTACCAAAGAAAATAGGCCAATCCAGCCTCATAGAGAAGATCCATCTCTATACTAAGGGAAGATCTATCCCTGAATATAATCAATGCTTCAGACAAATCCATGTTCAGGGAAATCCATCCCTCAATAATATCATCCGCGCTCACTGGGGGTATGTAGACTTCGGAGGGGCTCCTTCAGCCCAAGCGCTATAACAAGCCAATGGAGGCATAATCAATAATCTACTGCGGCATGCAACCCAATCCCATAACTGTCATTCATAATGAGGCTCTCGGCCTCACTCAGTCATCAATCTCTCCAGTCTCACCCATGAGCTCACAATGTCATGAAAACACATCCGGAACAATGATATGATGTGTCAATAAGTAGCAACTGAGACTGAGATATGATATAAATGCATGAATGTGACTGAGTACGAAATATCAATGAATTCAATGAGATGACAACAAGAAACAACCACCATGGGTCCCAACATTATCAACTTAAAGCCTAAACATGATATCTAGCATGATGTACCGCTCATTTATCTTATCACATGGTGAAAACACAGATATCAATAAAATAGGGGCACTATTTAGTGCCCTGGAAAAAATAGAATCACAACTCACAGGGTGCACGCCCACACGCCCATCACCTAGCATGCGCGTCACCTCAAGACCAACCACATAACACATAATTCGGGGTTTTATACTCTCAGCACTAAGTTTAGAAGAGTTACTTAACTTAAACAAGTCAATTCCGATACCGAGCAAGCCAAGCGATGCTCCAAGAATCCCATCACACGTGTTTCGACCTCCGAATGGCTCGAAACTAATCAAAAACAACTCAAATACATCAAACAATGCTAAATGAACTAATCCTAATTGAAAAAGGTCGAATCTTTAACCAAAAGCCCAAAATCGGCCTAAATGTCCAACCCGAGCCCGCACCTTAGAACCCAACAAAACTCACAAAATCTGTTAAACCATTCAATTACGAGTTCAACCACACTAGTTTCACTCAAATCCAACTCTGAATCGGTGTTCAAAACTCAAAAATTCATATTATGAAACTTTAGGCCAAAACCCCCAATTTCTTCTTTAAAATTCATCAACCAAAAGCTAAAATCGAAGATAGATTCATGAAATATAACCAAAACCAAGTAGAGAACACTTACCCCAATTCATATGCTAAAAAGCGCCTCGAAAAATATTTGGAAATAGTGCAGATTGAAGGAGATATGTTGGTTTCAATATTTGGAAATAGTACAAATTTTTAAATACGCAACAATGACAATTTCGTAATTATTCTAAAAAAAATCTGGCAACCCACTTCTTAGTAAAATAATCATAAAATTCTCACACGATGACCAAATTTGACGATTCTTTTTGTTATGACTACGGAATTACGATACGGATGTAATGCATCAATAAAAACATAAATAGGAGCTCATTCGTTCAATGCGGTACCATTTATGCTTTAAGAAACGACGTCGAAATATAAGAAAAATGAGCGCAACAAAACCCAAACCTATCCGAAACTCACCTGAGCCTCTCGGGATCCAGTATAAATATACCAAAAAGTTTCATATCATAATAGGGACCTACTCGAGGCCTCAAAACACATATAACAATATCAAAACGACGAAATGTACCTCAAATTATACTTAATAAACTTTCGAACTTTCGACTTCCAAAAACTCACGCCGAAACATATTAATTCAGCTCGGAATGAACCCAAATTTTGCACACAAGTCCTAATACATCATACGAGCTACTCGTGCTCCCAAACAACTGAGCAAAGTACAAATGCTCAAAACGACCGGTCGGGTCGTTACATCATGATATTAAGTTATTTTGGCTACGCCCGAAAGTGGATTTACATGGAAATGGATTTTTAGTAGATTGCTTTAGCTTGTTTGAGGTAAGTATCTTACCTAACTTTGTGTGGGAGACATACCCCTTAGGATTGAGTTTGATTGTACTATTTGATTATCTGAAAGACGTGTATTTGATGTGACGAGTGTGTACACGAGCTTATACATGAAAAATTATCCGTTTAGACTCTTAGGTTACTTATAGGCATTTAATTAAAGTTGCTATTATTTGTCCTATCTTTTATTGTCAAGTTTATTCTTACATGATTTAATTAAAGTTGTTATCGCAGGTTCTACTTTCTAGTGTTGAGGTTACTCGTATATACATTTAGTAGCAGTTGTTATTACATGTTATTTCACCCATTGTTGAATTATTCTCATGCATTTATTAGTAGGTGCTATTTCGTACTATCTTTTTCATCGTTGAGCCTAAGTTACGCATTTGAGCTGAAGTTGCCATTTCATGGAAATAACCTTTCATTGTTGAGCTTATTTAAGTAGTAGCTATTGAGAGCTAATGATATGATTTGTTGTTGAAGTTGTTGATTATTAGATTATCTTTCTTTGTTGAGTTATTTCCGAATGCATTTTGTTACTATTGAGATTCTTGTGCATATTGTGGTTAAGTCGTGGGCTATGTGTTATAATAATATTGGTATTATTGATTTTGGCAATGTTGTGGCATATGAGCATGTGTGGTACATGTTGATTATTGTGTTGTGATATTGATATACGTGCGGCAGTATAAGCCTAGGGGTTGATGTGCATGCAGCGAGATAAGGTGGAATTTATACGCGTGTTGTTAGTAAGAGAATTACTTGAAGCCGCGCGGTGAGATAAGGGGGCTAAAGTGCGTGTAGCTATATCGGAAAAAATATATAAATGCAAGGCTCATGCGGAGATATAAGGAAAACTGTGATTGTAATTTGTGAAATGTGAATATAATGTGTGGTACCTCGAAGTAATTTTATTGTACATTTTACATTGGAAAGGCCTATGATTTTAGCGGTTATTATTTTTTCCTTAAATCATTTCACTTTTATTTTGATTGTATTTGGTTATTATTGTTATTTTTGTGTTGGAACGATTGTGACTTCTTATGTGAGCCATACATTCTACGTGTTGGCTGTATTACTTTAATGTGCCAACCTGTGCCTCTGTGTTACTTGGTTAATTGATTTACTTGCGTGGAGTCGTTGTCTTATACTCTATTGAGTTGTTGGTAACATAACGGTTTTAAATAAAGGAATTATTAACATAATTTATGTGGCTTTTAAGATAAAATTGTATCTTACTCGGTGCTTTATTGTATTATTTATTGGTTATCATACTTTACTTTAAGTGATTCTTAAATTAAACTCATTACCCTATTTGATGTTTTAGTTTACTTAAAATTGATATCACGCTTTACTTTAACTAATTCTATATTTAATTCATAAATTTATCCGATATTTTACTTTATTTAAAAACGTTATTTTACTTTACCTTAGTGATTTCTAAACTAAACTCAATTGATACTCTATTTTGTATAAATTGTACTTTATTTTACTTTACTTGATTCCCACAATAAACTCATTATCTCATTTGATGTTTACCTTATTCAAGATTGTTATTATGCCTTATTGGTTTTAAATAAATCTCTTGAATGTTTTATTTGG